>NC_135786.1:104277500-104581666 GCF_051106095.1 Pogona vitticeps | reverse complement strand
AAGCTGAGGCTTCAATACCTTGGCCATTTCATGAGTAGAGAAGACTTCCTGGAAAAGAACCTGATGTTGGGAAAGTGTGAAGGCAAGAGGAGAAGGGGATGATAGAGGACGAGATGGTTGGACAGTGTCATCGAAGTGACGAACATGAATTTGACCCAACTCTGGGAGGCAGTGGAAGACAGGAGGGCCTGGCGTGCTCTAGTTCATGGGGTCATGAAGAATCAAACACATCTTAAAAACTAAATAACAACAGACTCAAATGGTGTTTTTGATCCATAAGTGTCCAGCATCTGAATCAATTGTTACAAATTTTTATAGGTTTCATACTTTCAGAAAGTGTAAACACAATAGGAAATATTATCCTAGTCTGCTAAAAAAGAAAAAAGTGGGAGGGTATAGGCCTTTGTTGATGTTTCTTATCTAATCAATTGGGAGAATATTCCAGGATTCAGAAAATAAAACAAAGTGAAGGTCTTTCTTGGTCCAAGATGAACCATGATGGCGATCCAAGTGTTTAAGATGGGACATTTTCTGTCCCAATCTATAAGGCAGGTTTTGAGGCCTATATATATATTTTCTGCAGATAAGCCTACTAAATACAGTGGTGCCTCCCTTAACGGGTGCCCCGTTTAATGACGAATCCGCATAGCAACAATTTTTTGCGATCGTTTTTTCGATTGCATTGCAATGTTTTAGATAGGAAAATATCTCTTTGCGATGATCGGTACCCTGTTTCGCATACCGATCATAGCATAGCAATGATTTTCCAACAGCTGATCAGCGGTTCCAAAATGGCCTCTGGGTAAAAAAAATGGCCGCCTGCTATGTTTTCGCCCGGATTCCTCGCTTACCAGGCAGCAAAAATGGCCGCCGTATGGAGGATTTTCACTTAAAGATGAGGTTTTTGCCCATAGGAACACATTAAACTGGTTTTAATGCATTCCTATGGGCTTTTTATTTTCGCATAGCGACAAAATCGCTTTGCAGTGATTTCTGCTGCACGGATTATCATCGCTATGTGGGGCACCACTGTATACAAACATTGATTTAGGAAACCAAGTGTATTTTCAAACCATCTTTCACATACTGTTTTGTTTACCCTTTCAGATATGAGGTGTTCTCCTCCACCTGATATTGAAAATGGTCAGCTTAATGGAGTTCGAAAACCATGGTATTTTCCTCTGGAGAAAGTGAAGTATCGATGCCTCCCATCCTACAGTCTTTTTGGACCTTATGCAGCAATGTGTTTGAAGAGAGAATGGATAAACTTACCAGAGTGCAGAGGTACTTTTTTGTTCTAATGAAAGAGAGAATACTGTTTGACAGGCTGTCTCCCCACCAGCACCACTTTTTTGTTTAACCACATGTTTTGAGGGAAGACTGTAGAATCTTTAGTATGGTGCAATCAGACCCACCAATCTGAGGACAGCCCACCTGACGTGTTTTGCAGCCCCTTTGGGATCAGCTTGCTCTGGCAACCACCTGCTCAGAGGCTGCGGGGAAGGAATCCCTGCCCTGCCTCCTTGTCTGAGTGGGTGGCTGTCAGAGGAGGCAAAGAAGGGAAATCACTGCTCCTGCCCAGACTGGTCAGCTGCCCCAGGAAGAGGACCTAGCCAATGCACACAAGCTTGTGAGTGGGGCAGCTGGGTAGGGAAGGGAATGCTGCACATATGAATTTAGATGAACTGGACCAAATCAATTCATGCCCATTTCTAGTCTAGGTTTTTTTCTCTATATCCAGATTTACCTTCAAAAGTAATTTGTGGAGGCAAATAAGATGTTTCACATAATATTTATTAGCCATTACACATGAAGGGGGAGATATGGGGAAGGCAACTGCAAAATTGTGCTACAAGAGAGACAAATACAACAGGACATGTATTTTCTCCAGGATGACCCTTTTCAGATAGTTTGGATAGCCAAGATGTTACTCCATGATATATTATATCTTTATATTGAGTGATTTACTAACTAGAGTGGAGGAGACACAAATAAATACAATTAAGATATTGGATTGTGCTATAGTTAATATGGATTTTAAAACTAAATGTGATTATAAAGAAGCAGAAAGATGGAAATGGATTTAATTACAGTAAAATAAAAATGTAATTGATAAAATGGAGAAGGAATTGAAAGAGGTACGGTAAATTAAAAAGAGAAGAGGAAACAAAGTGTAATATGATACACTATAAAGGGAATTGTATCTGGGCAAATTGTCAAGTAAGAATTTAATTTAAAAAGACAAAAAGAGGGGTAATAAGAGGAGGTAAAAGACTTAGAGAAGAAATAAATTGTGGATAGAGAAGTCCAGACTTTAGCAGAAATGCAACCTAGAAGAAAAAAAGTTAGATGGTATTGAAACTGAAAGAGTTCAAAGAAAATATAATTGAGGAGAGAAACTGGTGCTGCAACCTGCTCCCAACTCCCCAGCTCAAGGGCCCTGAAGCAGTGGTGGGATTCAGCCGGTTCGCACCACTTCTACAGAATCGATACCTAATGTACTATCCATTCTGCAGAACCGTTTGCTAGTCTGCTGAATCCCACCACTGGCGACACCCCCTCCTTCCCCCACCAAAGGCTGCCTGTAGGATCTGGGGAAAGAAGGAGGAAGAGGAGCTGACACAAACACACAAAAATAAATAGATGCATCTCCCCCCCCCCTTCCTTGCAAGGCCTTCTTGCATTGCAGAGCAAGTGGGAGGAGGGGCCCGGTCCGGATTGCCCGGTCTCTGGGGAGGAAGGCTTTTTTTCTGGGTATTTTTAAAAATATCTCTCTGCAACTCCTTAGTCCCCACCCTGTTCCTGGACCCCCTATTGCTGACCTCCTTGCCGGTCCTCTGGCAGGAATCTCGTGAGGAAGCCCATCCACCCCACCCCACCTTGCAAAGTGTCCTTTCCCCCTTTGCTAGCTCTTGGTTTTCCTGAATGAAAAGAGGAACGGGGGCAGGAGGTGCTAGAACAAAGCAGGTGGAGGGGATGAGCAGAAGGGGCGGAGCCTCAATGGGGCAGAGCCTCAATGGGGCAGAAAACGGAGAGGGGAGACCCCCATGGGGGGCAGGAGAGCCTCTTTATTCTTCCTCCTCCCCCACCACCAATAGGGTCTGCCAAGCATTTCATGGAAGCCCCCCCCTCTGCGCTTTCTCCTTCTTGGGGGGAGAGAAAGGGAATCCTTTGCCACCCACCAAAAAAGGGTGCTTTAAGGATCTGGGGAAAGAGGGGGATCTCCTCGCAGGAAAGCACAGAAAGAGCCTGGGTGTCTTTCTGGGGAGGCGGGATCGAAATCACTCTGACTTCCCATCTGCTCCCCTCCCAATTTACACCCCCTCGGATAAGGCAGAGGAGGAACAGGACAAAATATAGTAGACCCTCCCACCCACCCCTTGCAAGGCCTTCGTGGATTGCAGACTGAGCGGGAGGAGGGGCAATCAAACAGCAGTATGGAAATATCTTCAATAACTGTTTGTCAGGTATTTAATATTAAAAATCTTCCTTTAAACATAATCTAGTTGTCTGTACTTCTTTTACTGTTCTTATTGCAGTATTTAATGCATGAATTATTAAACTATCTTACGGTATATCTTTTGGTATAGTTAAAATGGTCATTAGAATGATTTTCAAATACCTGAATGGTAGAATGAGATTTGGAATGGCAATTAATAATAAGAAAACATGTTATGTTAAATTAAAGAAGGAATTGCTGAAGAAGACTATAATTATATTTGGGGAGATTTTATACAGTTTGTATTAATAAAAGGGAAAGGACAATTAACAACAGAAGAAACATGACATTTTAAATGTTCCCTGTTATACTTTGTTTCATTTTTATTTTACATGCTTACATATAGCTTTCCGCTCTTCCACTTATCTCCTGATGGAAATATTTACAATTCTTACTATGGCAGAGGATTTATGTTATTATACTTTTGACTTGTCATTAAATTGCCTTCTCTTCCTTTTATCTCTTGCTCAAATATTTCCACCAGCTTTTATCAGTTAATTGCTCAGGAATCTGTTACTTAGGCAGGGTATTTTTGAAACAAAGTTTTATCAAGGCTTCATGGAGAAGATTTGTTATTTCTTCATATTTGAAGCCCAGGCTTCAAATTTGAACTCCATGTGGAGTTTCTTTTGGCATAGTGGGAGAGGTGGGCTTTCCCCAACTCATTGGTTGATAGTCATGATCATGTTTGGAAATAAATTTTCTGCAGGCCGCTCTGATCTTTGGCAACATTATAATGATTGGCATGTTTGTGTAAATCATCTTGAGCTTTGTGGTGGCTTATTCATGTGTGTCACCTAACAGTTTCCTTCTCTAATTCAATGTGTCACCATAGATGTTGCAGGAAGATGTGATCGCCCACCTTCTATAGAGAATGGAGACATTCTGGAAATGGCCAAGTCTGAATATCTGTCGGGAGAAAACGTGCACTATAAATGCCAAATCCTGTACAGAATGGATGGAAATGCAGAAGTAACTTGCCATAATGGTCATTGGACGCAACCACCAACATGCATAGGTATTTGTTTGTTTGTTTGTTTGTTTATTATGGCATAACACAATACAGCATTATTGTGTATGACTTCACAAAGATAATATTCTATATATAACGTAAAACCTTAAAAGAATTAATTCTGTGAAATATTAACACACAGGTGTAATAACCATCAACAGTGCTTCACTTCCAAATGGTAAAAGTTTTTGTTAATATAACAGTCTGCTCACTGGACTAGAAACCAGCATAAGCTGAAATCAAATTCTGTTGCTTTCTACAGTAAATTGCACAAGAAAGTGTAGTTAGTCTCAATCTGAGTAGGTTCCAATGAGTGTAATACTGATTCAGTTCATCAAAGTGAATCTGGGGTATTGTGCTTCTACATATATCCACAATTCAAAATACCAGGAAATAGCCAAATATTGCTGCATGATATTGTGCCTGCTTTGCCAGCAGGAAAAAGGATCTCAATCTTTATGTTAAATGCTTTACTTAGCAAAGGATAGGCTGAATGTTAACACCAATGTCAGCAGTTAAGATTATCTACAGGATACCCTCTTGTGCTCACTACTATTCACAAAGAGACACTAAGCAAGGGAAAATAACAGAAGCTGATTCTATTTTTGATCAGTTAACCACAGCTAAACAGAAATAATTTTTCAGGGCTGTTTTTACAACAAATGTGAATGATAGTATTTTGACACATTGCAGCTGGAGAAAATCTCTCTCTCTCTTTCTCTGTGTGTCTGCGTATACAGTAGTGCCTCGCTTAATGGGCGCCCTGTTTAACGACGAAATCACATACCGACAAAGTTTTTGCGATCGCATTGCGATGTTTTAAATGGGCAAAATCGCTTTGCGATGATCGGTACCCTGTTTTGCTTACCGATTATCGCAAAGTGATGATTTTCTAACAGCTGATCGGCAGTTCCAAAATGGCCTCCAGGTAAAAAAATGGCCGCCTGCTGTGTTTTCGTGTGGATTCCTCGCTTACTGGGCAGCGAAAATGGCCACCGCATGGAGGATTTTCACTTTAAGGTGAGTTTTAAGCCCATAGAAACGCATTAAATGGGTTTTAATGCATTCCTATGGGCTTTTAAAAATCGCATAGCGACGAAATCGCTTTGCAGCGATTTTTGCTGTACTGATTAACGTCGCTATGTGAGGCACCACTGTACTTCTAAGAGTGAATCAGAAACAGACATTAGTGAAGAGTGTATATTTGTGTACATATGTTTATACATGTGTCTTTGATTTTATTTATGCTTTTGATAATAATCTTTGTTAATTTTAAGAAATAAATTAGCTATCACAAATCCATTTCAGGCTTAAGTAATTATTACTATTAAAAACAGTTTTTTTCCCTGTTGTTGTTTAGTCTTTAAGTTGTGTCCGACTCTTCATGACCCCATTTTTTTTACCTACTAGACATTATTTCATGTTTCCCCCAAAATGGAATAAGACTTAGATCAAGACTTAATTTGAAGATATATGATTAATTAAAATTAATACAAATTAAAATTAAATATCCCATTTAATTGATCATACGATAAATGACGTTAATTGTACAATTTCTAGATTTTTCTGAGAATCAAGAACTTTTGATTTAATAGCAACTAGTTGCATAAACAGCAAAGGCTGGCAAAGGCAGTTTTAAGAAAGAGGAAATGGTGCAGCAGTTGAGATTTAAGCTTAATTAAATGTTTCCTTTAATTAATTCAGTCAGTGCTAAAGTTCTTTTTTTCCATCAGCACTTAATATTAAATACATTACCATTTTATTGACTTAAGCAGCCATTTGAGCCATGTTCCACTGAAATTGAGTGGTAAATCGTAACAATGATTTTATGAAACATGGGTAGTATTAGGAGCCACAGAAGAGACTTGTGATATTATAGTTCATGATACATTTTCCTATCCACAGTTTACTATCCAGTAGGCCCTGACATGATTGCAGTAACACTATCCCAAATCTAGAATGTTTAACAATGCATAACATTATTCCATTTCAGTAGTGGTAGCACTGTTGTAATGTTAGTCTCCATCCTGTAAATTCACTTACTGAATTGGCTTAGAAGAAAAAATGATTCAACGACTTTTGAGGTCTTCTCAAACCCTGTCATTATATGTGCCTGGTATTTCTCGCTGGCTGGATAGGTGTAACACGGAATAGTAGTTTCCTGTTTGTAGCAGCTTCCTTTGCATAAACTCCCCATGTTTGTTCCACTGGACAGGTAATTCTGGGACTTAGGTCCTTTGCTCCTCTACTGAATGCCATCCATATTCAATTATTAGTGAAGCTGGAGTGGATATCATAAAAATAAATAATTGTGTTGCATCAACTTTGATGTATGGAGGCCCTTTCCAGAGTTTTTTTTTAGGTAGAAAGTACAGTGAAATTGTTTACAGCCCCCTTTTTCTGGGGCTGTTCCTGGGAATCTGCACTTTACCTATCACTACTCAAGGGACATGGTGGCGCTGTGGGCTAAACCGCAGAAGCCTGTGCTGCAGGGTCAGAAGACCAAGCAGTCGTAAGATCGAATCCACGCAACTGAGTTCCCGTCGCTTTGTCCCAGCTCCTCGCCAACCTAGCAGTTCGAAAGCATGTAAATGTGAGTAGATAAATAGGTACCATCTCAGTGGGAAGGTAAAACGGCATTCCCTAGTCACGCTGGCCACGTGACAACAGAAAACTGTCTTCGGACAGGCGCTGGCTCTATGGCTTGAAAACCAGGATGAGCACTGCCCCCTAAAGTCGGACATGACTGGACTGAAAATGTCAAGGGGAACCTTTACCTTTACCTTACTCAAGCTAACTCTTCCAGAAGGCATGGTGGGGAATCAGGCTCCTATCCTCTGGCTCTGCAGCCATATACCATTCACAAAGTTACACCAGGCAAGAGAAAATCCCAGAAACTGATTCTTTTTTCATCACTTGACCCATTTCAATCCAAATACAAAGCAACTGTCAGGCTTGTTTTTCAATAAGTGCAAATGGTAGTGAGCACAAGAGATGACTCTGCAGACCAACTTATCTGCCGGCATTGGTGTTATTAACATCCAGGCTGCCCTTTGCTATGTAATACTTGCCATCATTTTTCCTGCTGGCAATATGAAGCAAGATTGTGCAGCAATATCAGGTCATTTCATGGCATTTTAGATAATGGATGCAGGAAGCACAGTATCCCAAGTTCATAAACTAGTTTGTTTGTTTTTTTAAAAAAAGAATGGAATATTCTGGGTTTTCAAAACAGAAGTTAAATATACACATACTACACATAAATTCCAACAGAAACTTCCCTCGTATAGAATTACCCAGTGCTAGATGATCCTAGAAAATGAGCACATGTTCTGTACTATGATTACTAGGAGACAAGAGAAGCAAGAACAGCTTGGATGGTCATTTGTGTCTGCACAGGGGGGACAGGTTTACTATTTAAAAACAATAAATCTAAACTCCTTTGCCTAAAAAACTTCCCCAAATTTGGCTGAGAGCAACAGTTGACTGTCTGCTATATCTGTTCCAAATTCAGTGCTGATCTGAGTTCAAGTATCAAAGTTATAATTTTTAGAGCAATAATGAACCATGTGTGGAGACCCTAAACATATGCAATTTGGTAGGGCAGCTTGTTTTTCAATATTCTGCGTGGGGCTTCTGGGAGCTGGAGTAAAAAACTCATTTGACTCAATTGATTTGGTGTTCATGCAGGAATATTGTTGTTTTTCACACTGAATTTTTAACTTGAAACAGAAAACACTTAATGACTGTAAGGTTATTTTTTCAAGCAGAATATCAACTGTCTAAGAGAGTACTGTAGATGAAATTGTCAGGGGCTGAGTACCACACACTTGGTCCTGAGAGATTGAGAGAAGGGCCTCCTGGAAGATCTTCAAAAGTAGATGGAGTTGGGTGTCATGGATAGTACCTAATTATCAAATTCTGGACAGGCTCCTTCAGGTTTTTCATGTATATGTGAAATAGCATAGAGTATCATGGAACCCTGAGACATTCTACAGGCTAATGGTTAAGGTGTTGAACAGTAATCCCCCAGCACCACTACCATTCACAAAGTAACACCATGCAAGGGGAAATCCCAGGAGCTGACTCCTTTTTACATCAGTAAACCACTTCTCCCCAAACACAAAGCAATTGTCAGGGCTATTTTTAACAAGAGTGAATGCTAATGAGCACAAGAGAGGATCCTCTAGACCACTGGTTCTTAACCTTGGGTTACTCAGGAGTTTTGGACTGCAACTCCCAGAAGCCTTCACCACCAGCTGTGCTGACTGGGGTTTCTGGGAGTTGCAGTTCAAAAGCATCTGAGTAACAAAGGTTAAGAACCACTGCTCTAGACCAGTGGTTCTTAACCTTGGGTAATCCAGGTGTTCTTGGACTGCAATTCCCAGGAGCCTTCACCTCCAGCTATGCTGGTTGGGGCTTCTGGGACTTGCAGTCCAAGAACACCTGGGTTACCCAAGGTTAAGAACCACTGGTCTAGATCAGAGGACCTCAACCCCCAGTCCACAGTCCAGTGCTCATCTGTGGCCTGAGCCAGACTGGGCCACGGAGACAGACCCCCCACATGCACTCAACGCCACACAGCTGATTTGTGTGAGCGCTGTGCCATGCTTCCGAGTTACTTTAGACTGCCAAGGATGTGGAACGGTAGCCCACCAGCATAGCATCCCTTTCCCTGTCTAGGCCCCTTGTTCCCACCACTGGCCTTTGCTAACCACCCCCTTCCACTCCTGAGGCAAGCGACATATAAGCTTGAGGTGGCTCATATGTTGCCCTCCCAAAGTTGCCCTACCAGCAGAGATCTGAGACCTGCTTTGGGGGAAAAGGCAATGAGAGGATGGGAGTCTCCTCGTGGTCCAGATGCAATGCCATTTTCTTTGATGGGACACGGGCGTTGATGTCATGCAGACATGATCGAGGCCTTTCAGCTCAGCACAGGGTGGATTCACCTCCATCCCTTGGGGTCTCGGAGCCCTGCCCCCTTCACAGGCGGCCCGCCGCCCTTTCCCATTGCTTGTTCCACCTGCGGGCTCCTCAGGGCGGGGGCGTCGAAGGAGCCATCACGCAAGGTGGCGGTAAAGCAGGCGGCAGAGGTGGTGCTGGTGGAGGCGGCAGAAGTGCAGACCATCAACAGCCAGGAGCTTTAGGATGAGGCAGCCATATAAGCCCACGGGCAGCAGCGGCAGTGGCACCTCCGGGCTTCTGCAGGGAGGGAGCGACCATTTGGGAGACCCCTTCCGAACCCAGTGACCCCATCAACTGGCTGGCGCTCTCCACTTCCTGCGTGGGTGAGAGGAGCGCCCCTTCACTTTGCCAGAGCCCCCTGGTGTGCGGAGTTTCCACCGAAGATGTGTTGGAGCTGGGGAGGTATTTGTCAGAGTCGGGCTGTGGGCAGCAGGATTTAAGGGTGCCAGGCCAGCAGCAGTAGACATGGGATGGGGGGTCGGTGAGGCAGGGGCAGTAAAGGCCCATGCATGGATGCCCCCCATGCTCCCCCCATTCATGGGCACCAGCAGTGGCAGCCTCTCCCTCGGGGTCCTTGGAAGAATGGTCTTCAATAAAACTGGTCCCTGGCATTAAAAAGATTGGGGACAACTGCTCTAGGCTCTCTTAACTGCTGCTGTTGGTGTTGTCAACATTCAGATTGCTTTTTGTTATGTAAATCTTTGCATCCTTTCCTGCTGGCAATGCACACATAATATTGTGCAGTAATACTGGATCATTTCCTAGGTTTTTGCATCATGGGTACAGGAGTACAATATCCCACATTAATTAACCGGGTGATTGTTGAAGAATTGAATTGTTTGTATCCAGTCATTCAAAAATCATTTTGAATGTGGATATTGTTTCTGCATTTACAATTTCATCATCAGAGGCATCCTTCAAACTTGAGAGACCATGGTAACGTGCTCTGTATGGAGGACTTCGACGCTGTTTGCAAAGGTGGAGTGTCCTCTGCAGAGCATGAAGCCTGGGTAAAATAATATCGAGGATAGGCTGTTACCCAAGCAGCAAATCCCCCCCTCTCCACATTGCTGAAATAGTCCACTGGAAAGGCAAAAGCCAATACAACTGGTTCCAGCAATGTTGCAGGAGTTAACAGAATGAGGAGTTGCACCTCCTGCTTTTCCTCACGGCATGGGGGTTTGGGATCAGAGTTTTCCTTCTCCTAGATGGGCTTCCTTCCCAGGCTGATGAGTCCCACCTACTCGGGGTTTACAATTTAAAATGCTAGGAAATGGTCTAACATTACCTTGCAATATCAAGCCTGCATTGGAAGCAGGAAAAAAGAATGCCAGGCTTTACCTCCCCCTCCTGCCCAGTTTTAGAATTGCTTTGTAGAATGTTGATTGGCTCTGCACAATAAAATGGCTACACTTTCATGCAATTATAATACCACATCAATATTGCCTAAATAACACAACTGTTATCTAAGGATGTAGCCCTGAAGAGCTATTAATTTTCTAGCATTTTTTGAATTAGAGTGAATATGTAAAGCCCTTAACCTATTATTATATGCACCTTTGATATCACATGGACAGTTGTCTTTTTTAAAAAATCAACAAACCTCAATGTCAGATAGATTAACTGGTGTTCTTCTTGCAGTTCCTTGTACAGCAAGTGAAGAAGACATGAAAATGAACAATATACAGCTAAAGTGGAAATACGACTCAAAACTGTATTCAGAATCTGGAGATTCCACAGAATTTATCTGTAGATGGGGCTACCGTCCAGATCGTACTTCTCCTCCATTCAGAGTACAGTGTATAGATGGCAGATTTGAATATCCAAGATGTGTAAGATCGGTACGTATATTGTGGTTAAAACTATAGCAACAAAAACATCTAGCATACATTAGTTTAGCTTTAGAATCTGTGGAACCTGTAGGAGGTCATGTGCATTAGAAAAAGAATAACTTCCTTTATGGGTGAATGGGTCGGTCTCAGTACACAGAGATATCTCCAGATTTAGTGCCCACCTGAAACCCAAGCCTATCACATAGGGTCCACTTTTTGGTTTAGAAGTATGGCCTGAATGTTCTTGGTGTTTACATATGGTTTGAGTTACTAGCAAGAGCTAATTGCATCTAGTTGACAAGGTGCCTGGGCTTATCCTGGCCTTTTGCCTGGTCACATGCCTGGTTGGACCATCACACCTTGTCAATTAGCCTATGTAGATACTGTAATGGTTTCTTTATCCCTTGTTAGAATGTAGCAATCTATTTTTGTTCCTGTCTTCAACTTTACAGGCTTTGGTCCTTGTCTTTCCTTTGGTTATTTAGAGATAAAACAGAAATATTTCGGCTGTTTGAGTTTGAGAGAGGAGTGGGTGGATGGGAAAACTATTTCCAATGGTGCTCCAGTGATTTTAGCAAAAAATATTCACATGATGTACAGTGCTTATTTTTCTACATTGATATTTCTCAACAACACTTTCCCGTGTTGCGTTTTAAATCAGTAAGGGTCAAGAGGAGGTAAGTTCAATGTTTCCACCCAGGACTCAGCCTGTACCATCCCTGGAAATGTGCCAAAATGTGCAAAAATACTGAAAAATCAAAAAAGGAAGAGGCTGGGGAGGGAACACAGCACCCCATTTTATTCCAAGTCAGATACCCTTGGAGACTTCAGGGAACACAACATGACTTTTTCCCAGATGGGGAGGGAGAGGGAGAGACATGGCGGGCACAAGAAAAAGTTCAGAGGCTGCCAAAACAGTGCTGGGGATGCATGCAGCTTGCAGGCTGCACTTTGCCTGCATTTCTGCCATGGCTTAAAAACCAATGGTGGGATTTAAAAAAAAATACTGCCTCTGAAATGATAACAAAAACTATGCATAGGCAGATTCATATGAACTATTAGATTCAGAAGCGGAATATCAACATTTTAGAGTATTTTATGTTGCTTTATTCTTAACTCCCTTGTTTTAATCTGGTTCCAGAATGGTTTTTTAGTATTATATTCTCTGTGTGGTCAATTGATTGTATCTAAATTGTTAACTACACTGAGAACACACTGAATAGGTATCCTCATGGTGCAGTGGTTAAACTGCTGTACTGCAGCCCAAACTCTGCTCGTGACCCGGGGTTCAATCCCACATAGCCAGCTCAAGGTTGACTCAGCCTTCTATCCTTCCAAGGTCGGTAAAATGAGTTCCCAGCTCGCTGGGGGTGGGGGGGAATGTGTTGCCTGCATAATTAACTTATAAACTGCCAAAAGAGAGTGCTTAAAGCACTATAGGGTGGTATATAAGCAGCACGGTTTGCTTTTTTGCTTTTGAAATTGCTGAGACTTAAATCAATTACAAACTGTTCCCATTGATTTCACTGGGACTTAAGTAGAGCTAACATTGTCTAAAGCCAGTTCTATATTCTTAATATGTCATTTAGTTGTTCTTGGACACAATCCTGTTAGCGTAACTGTCTGGTGGCATAACCTGGATCAGGCGCTGGAAACATTTAATTTAAACTTATGGAAAGTTTTCACCTCCTGTCAGGTTCTGAGGATTCATGTGTACTAATGATTGGATTCAGTGTCAGAATATCATCATTTTAGTAGATTCTATGTGTCCATACTCTTAACCTCCTCATTTTTATCTTGTTCAGAAAACTTTTTTTAAAAATCATATGTTGTCGGTATGTTTGATCAGTTTTATCTAACTCATTGGCTACACTGAGATCTTACTGCAACTGATGAGATTTTGATGTCAATTACTATTTTTTCCATTGATTTCAGATTGACCCAATGAAGTTGATAGAACTTTAATTAGTCCTGACAAACTTATTTTTATAGTGAGTTTATTCCAATAACATGTAAGTCCAGATGTACAAAGAAAACCAGGATGCACTGGAGTGGGAGGAAAGGTAGAGAAAACTCCATAGGCACAAAATTGTATCTTCTGCAGACCTTGCAGTGGATTCAACCCCATTCACTCTTGGCTTGTTCACAAAGCATGGTAATTAGAGATGTCCATCAAAGTTGATGAACCACGAACCACGAATCTCCTCTTCATTAACCAACCAACCATGAATCAGTTTGACGATTCTTCGGGGGAATTTTTTAGACAGCTGGAAAGAAAAAGGTGACCCCTCCACCTGCACAGCCTACCCCCCTTCCCGCTACCCCTTCTGCTGCCTCCCTACCTTGACTGCCACAGTCTGTGTCACCACTGCCACCTCCATCTGTGGAGGCCTTGGCCATGGCAGCCTCCACAGCCACCATCCACCACTGCTTGCTTCAATTGTCTGCACTGCTATGGCCTGCCTTAAGGGAATCTGGACCGCTCTTTGCAAAGATGGCGGCTGCAGCTTCCGTGCCTAAGAGAAGCTGCAGCCACAATCTTTGCAGTGTTCCTTACAGCAGGCTGCAGCTGAGGAGGTCACCACAGCAGGCAGCGATGGATGGCGGCACTGCCAGGCGGTGGCAGATGGTGGCAGCTGCTAAGGTAGGGAGGGGAAGGGGCAGGGGACCAACTGTAGGGGGTGAATGGCTGTGAGACTGGCCAGTTGCTTATGGGCCTGCCAATCAGCTGATGCCAGGCCTATCGGCAAAGTGGGAAACCATAGGCAGGGAGGGAAGGCTGGCCTTCCTATGGGGGATGAATAAAAATGGAGCAATATTAGTCCCTTTGTATTCATCAGAGTTTCTGGAACTCAAATACAAAGGGATGAATATTTAACCTCCACATTTAGCATCCACTTCAAAGTGTTAAAAAGGATGTGGTGGCGCTGCGGGCTAAACCGCAGAAGCCTGTGCTGCAGGGTCAGAAGACCAAGCAGTCATAAGATCGAATCCACGCGACGGAGTGAGCGCCCGTCGCTTGTCCCAGCTCCCGCCAACCTAGCGGATCGAAAGCATGCAAATGCAAGTAGATAAATAGGGACCACCTCGGTGGGAAGGTAACAGCGTTCCGTGTCTAAGTCGCACTGGCCATGTGACCACGGAAGATTGTCTTTGGACAAACGCTGGCTCTATGGCTTGGAAGCGGGGATGAGCACCGCCCCTTAGGGTCGAACACGACTGGACAAAAATTGTCAAGGGGAACCTTTACCTTTACCTTCAAAGTGTTAATGATGACTTATAAAACCCTAAAAAGTTTAGAACCTTGATACATGGCAGAACGCCTTCTCCCACCTAGATCTACCCGAGTCACTCGTTGTAGCCAAGAAAGACGGCTGAGGGGCCTAACGCCAAGAGAGGACTGGAAAGAAAGAACAAGAAACCACACCTTCTCGGCAGTGGCCTCTCAACTATGGAACACCTTGCCATCGGAAATCACCCTGGCACCCTCACTGGGTGTTTTTAAGAGTCTTTAGGCAGGCCTTCCCTCCAGTGAACACATAATTCTTTTCTTCTTTAGTTTTTCTTTTTCTCTCCATCTTCAACTTCTAAATTTGTTGATTTAATTATGTGATTGTTCTATGATGATTATTTTTATGATGTTTTATAACTCTGTCTAGAGTAAATAAATAAATAAATTAAAAAATCAGCAATTTTTAACAAATATGATGATTCTTTTTTTGTTCTTCCTCATGTCTAATGGTAATACATATAAGTCATTAATAGGTAATATCTTTAAAACATATTTAAATTAATTTAAATCATTTTAGAACTTATTTAGAGCAATATTTTAAAATATTTCTTAGTACTAACTCTAAGATTACCTGGAATTGTCAGAAATTATGGTGGAGTTATGGTGATCCCAGTGCATCGTTCTTTTTTTAATTTTTTTTTTAAACAAGGGATGACAAAAAGGAAAAGGGGAATTGAGGTTAAATGGGAAGAGGAGAAACAATAACATACTAATGTCCATTCTATAAATATTGCCATATCAAAATTCCAAATTACTCTTTTTACTATTTTCTGCCTTCCAAGTTTAAGTTCTCATTTCAATGTATGCTCTCCATACGCTGCCTGTTGACTCAGTCCATTTGTAGAATAAGTCCCATCTTTCTGTTGCCTTTTGTAAAGGACAGTCCTTCATCACTTCTGATAAAATGTCCATTTCCGCTGTTTCCTGTATCTTCTCTATAAGATCTTCTTGTTTCAGTACCATTGGACTTTTCCAATTTTTGGCATAGAGAATTCTGGCTGCAATAACTATATATATAACTATATATTCCTTTGTCTTATCTATGTTATCAGGTATCATACTCAATAAAAACAGTTCTGGGGTTAATGGCACCTTACAAAGCAATATTTGTTGCAATATAGCATGTACTCTTTTCCAATGACCACCACATATGATAATATTTTTTTATTTATTTATTGTATTTATACCCCGCCTATCTAGTCATTTTGACCACTCTAGGTGGCTTACAACATAAGGATAACAAGTTCTTTAAAAATTTATAACAATTAATTAATTAAATGATTCTATAAGATGGGAAAAATAAAAATAAATCAAATAAAGAGAGAAAAAAAGGAAAGAGGACAGGAATTAACTGGAAGGGAAGGCCTGCCTATACATCCATGTTTTTAGTTGGTTCTTAAAAGTACCCAGCGAGGGTGCAGCGCCAATCTCCGGAGGTAGGTTATTCCAGAGATGAGGAGCCACCGCCGAGAAAGACCGGTTTCTAGTTCTTTCTTTCTGGGCCTCCCTCAGCGTCAGGCTTCTCAGCCTCACCTCCTGGCTCGTGCGGGTGACTCGGGTAGAACTAGTTGGGAGTAAGCGTTCCGCCAAGTATCGAGGTCCTAAACAGTTAGTTTCCCACTTGTGCTTCACATTTCCAACACACATTTGATACACCTGTCCAGTGCATCATTCTCATAGACTACAGTGAAGTATTTCTTTAACAAAACTTCAACAAAAAGTTTGAAAACCTATTCGTTTCCTCTCAAACCTAGTTCCATTGCAGATATTAAATTATACTGGCAAATAAAAACATGATTTGAAACTGTGTCACTTGTCCTGGACTTGGAAATAGTCTTCTCCTGGGTAAAAACAATAGCAGATATGTTTGTGTTGGATACATTTGCTTTCTTTGACACAGAAGCAAATGATGTCATCCTTGATAGGTAGCTGATATGCCTAAAGGTGTGACATACAGATTGAGAAATAGGTGGAAATGTCAGAAATGTTAGCATCAGAAGGCCATATCTATAGTAATTTTTCATATTAAGTGTCATTATCCAACAAGTGAAAGAACCGGTGTTTGAAAGCATTCCTTTAGAAAAGATTGACTTTTTCAACACAGATCAGAACTATATCCTACAATGCTAGCTTATATCAACATACAAAGAGTTTGCAATCTTTGAATGTACTACAATACAGTTATTCTTGATGGTAAATAAAGAACTGAGCACCGTGGAATGTTGGGAGCATTTAAATATTTATTTTCATAAACAGCATGATCTCCGTGTCTTCAGTCATGCTAATACCATTAGTTTCTTGGCTTAATGCCTCAAAATATTGAAATTGATGTGATTAAGGTACAACTATGTTAATAGAGTCATATACTATTGCTTGTGCGTAGAAACAATTTCTTCTCATTCCTGTAACATGTTTTCTTGCAGACCAAGAGATATCTACACAGATATAATTACATGCAATCTAGGCATCTAACCTTCTTTATTCACTGTTTTCTTTGTATTTGATAGGCATAAGATGACAGAAGAGAACCGTGCAACCAAGATTTTTAACCAGCATATCATCCTTCAGAATCATTGATCACTTATCAAGTAATTAAATTCATCAAGATTTTTACAAATGCCCTTTTCATGGTTTTTATGCAGTTGCTCACAGTGAATTATTATGAATATTGAAAACATTTTATGGAAGAAAAGCCTACAAATTTATTGAAGTTGAAGTTATACAAAAGCTTATGTATGAGTCCACCCAACTTTTTAAATAACTCATCTTAAAACAATGCAAATTCAACCTTAAAGGAGGACAAAAGATACTATAATGCAAACATTGTACATATGAACTACCAATGGGAACTAGCAGTGCTAGATGGCCGTATGTACTGCAAGTGAATATTTTTACCTGTGAGGATTTTGTTTATATCTGAAAAGTAACAATAAAAGCACTTAGTAGCAAAAATGTCTTTCTTTATTGCTATACAATGAAAACAGTCTATGATACATTGGCTGAAAATTCTGCTGTTTTTATTTACAATGTATAAGATGGATTATATCACCAGCAGGGATGCTTTTAGGAAATTAAAAAATTCCAATTCCCATCCCTTCTGATATGTCCTGAGTTCTCTTGTGGCTGACCCATTGCATCATGGGAAAGTTCTTCAGAGCTATGGGACAATGTGAAGTCTTTAATTTTCTAAAATCTCTGTCAGCAGGATGATTTTGCCTCCATGATACTGCTTTACTCACCCAACCCAGAGTAAAGAGGCAGGACACAGGTGATGGGTTGAAAATTTGGGCTGCAACTTGATTAAATATAGAACTTAACCCTCTCAATCTGTACAAGGGAGGAGCCTACCATAGTGCAGAATCCTGGCCTGGAGCCAGGGTTCCCATCTGAGCTCCACTCTAAATTTAAACGGGTGAGTCCCAAGTTCCAAAGACCTGCTGTCCCTAAAACAGCCCATCTTGGACAGGTCAAGAATCAAATGATTCCCCAGCCCATCAGCTGCCCAGTGCCTTGACCTATGGGCCCGTGGAAGTCCCCATACATCCCCATCCTGCACTATTCACCAGTGTGAGTTATTTAAAGGAGAGACGCCACCCAGATTGATCCAGTAGTGCCTAAGTGCAAATACCAGTATGGGATGGGCAAAAATCTTCTGTCCACTTTCAGCCATTTGGGTGAGAAGGTAAAAAAAAATTCCTATACTGCCCATTAGGCAACCAGATGGACTCACACAGAGTTCCTGGGACAGGCAGGTGGGTTGTAAGTCGTGAAGGAGGCCAAGACTGGAGCCAGGTGGTCTCAAATAAGGTGCTCTGGCCTTGCCCCTTCACAGGCATGGAACGCAATGCATCCCATGCTAGCCTCCCTTCTAGAGGAGATGAGGCAAACAGCCCCTACCAGTGCTCAGTGGAGGCAAGCCTTGCCCTCCCAACCTGGAATAAAGAGGCAAGACAAAGGTGATAGGTTGAAAATTAGGGCCGCAAAACTATAAAACAGAGAACTCAACACTCCCAATCTATACAGGGGAGGGGCCTGCCATAATGTGGAATCTGATCCACCTGATCTCCACTCCAACCTGAAATGTGTGAGTCCAAAGCCCTGAAGATGTGCTGTCCTCAAGCTGACTAATGATTGAATGGCCTCTCTATTTGCTGGCCTCCCAGTACTATGACATATGTGGCCCACAACCTGAGGAGGCCCACTATACATTCCCCTCCCATCATCATGACCTCAGGATCCAGCAGGTTGGATAGTCTAGCACCCCCAGTTGCCTGACTGGGAACTCACCACTAATTTTCCCTTCTGAACTAGCCTATGGTATGCTCCAGAACCCAACCACTCAAATCTCAGCTTGCATGCCCCTCTGTAAATCACCCAGATAAATATCCAGGCCCACCTTGTAGATATAGACCCCATCACCTCTGAATAGCTCCAGATGATCCAGTTGGACGTCAGGACTTCCCACCACTGAGCCCAAACCATCCATAATAGCCCCGCAAACCTCCTGGTTAACTCCATGCCAGGCCCAATTAATGAGTTGGGGATCACAGTCAGCCTGCCTCACAAGGAATGGAATAATGGTGGATCACAGAATTCGAGGCCCAAAACACCTGACCTTCCAGGTATGCAGGTCCTGATCTGTTTGTTTGCAAAATCAGTGACTTGCCAGTTTGACTGGCCAAGTTGTTCGCACTGAGGTGAAGCGTCAAAATATCAGGGGGCATCTCTGGAGGACCTTGGGAGGCCAGTTACATCAACCCAATCCAAAAGGGCCCAAATTTCAAGGCTCAAGTTCTGCGCCCCCCCCCCAGCAGAACATGCTGTGTACCTGGTGGCCTAATATACAAAACTGCCCACAGAGTTACGATCCGCAGCCATGCATTCAGCAACAAGAATCCTACGAGATGAGGAAAAAACACAGCCAGCGCCTCACCTCCAACTGTGACAGGGGGAAAATATAAGATTAAAATCTGGAGGAGGACCACTTCCCCATCCTCTTAAAACCTTTTGCATCATTCCCCAAGGCATCTGCCATACAGATGGCCCCAATGTGAAAAGAGTGGGTGCTGAAACACCAGCCGTGAAGCCCAGCCTGCTGCAACATGGCAGAGGTTAGTTTCTAAATTGGAACTTAGGGGGGAACATCTGTATGTCAAAGAAGGGGTCCCTGATCTTCTCCCCTAACTGCCAAATATTCACTATTCCAACCCTCTATCATCTTCTACACATGGAAGTAAGCCAAGGTGTAACCACCCCATGTGCTGGAACCCAGTGCCATAGCTATGGCACAGCCAGCCTCCCCCCCTCCAAGCCACCATGCCTCTGCTGAAAGGACTTCAGGCCACTCCTGGGCTGCTAGAGCAAATGCCCGGAACTGCTCAATACAGTTATTGTATTATCCATCCTAGGAATGTGCCATGCATGGACACTATCTTTTAACACAGGCAACACAATGTAAATGCATAGACCAGCACCATGTGCCAGTGCAATTTGGAGGTAAGGGAGTTTATGATGTGGACAACCATCAGGTTGTGGCACCAGAATGTGACCACTGAGTCCACCCACTTCTCCAACCACAACCAAAGGAATCCTACAATGGGGAACAGTTCCAGATAGGGTCAGTCATGTGTGAGGCCAGTTGTCCACCACTCAGATGGCCATACCCTAGCATACTACCTTAACGTATATGCCATATGCTTTTTAAAAAAATTGCATTCATTTTCAATAATGTAACAACAACTTATATATGCACACGTAGAAATAAAAATTTAAAAGCACAGTTTTAACATATATTTTCAATTCTGTGCTCCCCACCAACCTCAGGACTAGTTTACATATTTGTTTTGCTTCATGTTTAATAGCACCCCATTTTTCTCCAGAAATATAGTGATTAGAGTTGGGGGTATTCATATATGAATATGAACGTCCCCACGCAGCTGGACTAAACAAAGGTGTGCCCCTCATGGCCAGACTGTCCACTCGCACGTTCTGCTGTGTCACCAGTCCCTCTCATCCATCCAATCACACCCAGAGCATCACTCTCTTCCTCTTGGCTGGCCACATCAGGCAGGGGGTGAGAGGGCAGTCTCCCTGCATGGCTGATGAGTGGCTAGCCGAACAGGAAGAAAGTGGTGCTCCAGGTGCAACTGGAAATATGAGTGGGACCAGCACTGTCGTAGGATGCATGAGTGGGCAGTTTGGCCCCAGGGGTGGACCCTTGTTAGGTCCAGCTGCATGGGGATATTCATATTTGTATACAAATACTCCCATCTCTGATAGTGATTCATCTACAGGGGTGTGCCCCTTCACTTTCTGACATACCAAAAATAGATTCGATCTTACGACTGCAGGTCTTCTGACCTTGCACCACAGAGGCTTCTGCGGTTTAACCTGCAGTGCCACCACCATCTCCACAGTACTTTATAACAGTGTTCTTTAGTCTATACAGAAAAATGTTTCATTATTCTTTTACTCCACATTTTATTTCTATCCTCTCCTTTAATTTCTTTAGCCAAATCTCATTGCCACACTTTTTTATGCTATTATTTTATACTCTGCCTGTATTAGCATCTTATATATTACACTTATTGTCCTCTTTCTATTTCATTACTGGTCTACCCTCTCCTTTCTTTATTTTCCATTTAACCATGAAATTGTCACTTCTCCCAGAATCTCTCTTATTTGCTTCCTATTATTCACCTTCCTTCCAGCTGAGAATGAGCTGAGGTTACCAAGAGATGCTAAAAACAACAAAACAACGTTCTTCATGTACGTGTACAGCAAAAGACAGAAAAAAGAACAGTGACTCAGCTACTTCGTGGGGATGGAATAATGATAAATGAAAAAAAAGGCAAAAATGGTCAATTTCTACTTCAGCTTGGTCTTTACCCCAAAGACAGTCCATACTTTTCCATACTCAAGCACCTTGAAAATGATGCAGTAATAGAAGCTAACATGGATCGGTCAAGAACAAATCCTGCCATACAAATCTTACCTCATTTTTTGATCAAGTAATGCCCCTGTTGGAAGGTGGAAATGCTGTAGGCATAATATATTTTGACTTCAGCAAAGTCATTGACAAAGTGCTCATGATATTCTTAATAGCAAACTTACAAGGTGTGGGCTGGATAAAACAAGAGTCAAGTAAACAGAAAGTTACAGAATCGTACTCAGAGAGTGCTTATCAATGACTCCTCAAAGTGGAAAAAGATAACAACTGGGACACTTCATGGCTTAGTCCTGGGCCTGGTGCTATTCAATATTTTTATTAATGACTTGGACGAGGGAGTGCAGGGAATAGTTATCAGATTTGCACATGACACAACTTTGGTTGCAAGAGCTAATACCTTGGAAGACTGGAAAAAAAATTAAAAAGATCTTGATAGGATGAAATTCAAAGTTCTACAGCTAGGGGGGGAAACCAAATGCACAGTTTCAAGATGGGGTATACTTCACTCAGCAATACTATGAATGAAAAGGATCTTGGAATTGCTATATATTAAAAGCTGAATATGAGCCAACAGTGTGGTGTGGCTGCAAAAAAAGGACAAATACAATTTTAGGATGCCTTAGCAGTAGAATTTCTCTAAATCCAGTGGGGAACTAGTTCCCCTCTATTCAGCACTGGTTAGGCTTCATCTAGAGCAGTGGTGTCGAACTGTGGCCCTCCAGATGTTCTTGGCCTTCAACTCCCAGAAATCCTGGCCAGCAGAGGTGGTGGTGAAGGCTTCTGGGAGTTGAAGTCCAAGAACATCTGGAGGGCCACAGTTCGACATCACTGATCTAGAGCATTGGTTCTCAAATCAGGGTCACCAGATGTTCTTGGATTGCATTTCCCAGAAGCTTTCACCACTTGCTGTGCCAGCAAGAATTTCTGGGAGTTGAAGTCCAAGAACATCTGGGGAGCCACATTTGAGAACCACTGATCTAGAGTACTGTGTCCAGAACTGCACTTTTAGAAGAACTGGAACAAGTTCAGAGGAGGGCAACAAGAATGATCGAGGACTGGAAACCAAGCTCCATGAGGAAAGACTGAAAGGATTGGGCACAGTTAGTCTTGCGAAAGAAAGTTTGAGGGGAGATATGATCGCACTTTCAAATACTTGCTAGGTAGTCATGCAGCAGTGGGGCACAAGCTGTTCTAAATCATCCGAGAAAGCAGGAAACATAATAATGGGCTCAAGCTACAGGAAACCAGATCTAGATGAACATCAGGAAAAACTTTTTAACTGTTAGAGCAGGACGACAAAAAAACCAATTACCTTGGGAGGTGGCGAGCACTTCAACAATGAAGGCATTCAATAGAATAATGGACAACCATCTGTCAGATTTGCTTTGATTTGAAATGGGTTGGACTCAGAGGCCTTATAGGCCCCTTCCAACTCAATTATTCTATCTTTCTATTATTCTTAACCAATCTTTTATTCTAATAATTTATTTCCAAATTAATACTTCCTTTAATTTCCTTTTAAAATATTCCTGAAAACTCCTTAATTCTATCAACTGACTCGAAGGAGAAATCAGTGAGCTCAGTACTCCTCTATAACCTTTCCAAGTTTCCAACATCATACTTAGAAAAGGATTATTAATACTTTTAATCGCATCTCTGATATTTTATTCAAAATATTTCTCCATAATCTCTTCTCTGTCACAAAATTAAAAATATCTCCAAATAACGTTTTTATTAGTTGCTATATTATTTGGAATATTTTTCACCTGATTTGCTACCTTTTGTGGTATTATACCATAACTGTTTATTAATTCTTGTTCTCTTATTTCCATTGCAATACATAGCGATCACTGCCTGCCGTTCTCTTAGCTCCTTTTCACTAACCTTCATGGGTAACATCCAAAATAAAAATATATATATGGGGAATGATTTTCATTTCACATAAAACTATGTGGATAACTTTTCTTCTTTAAAATGACAGAGACGTTTTGTGAAGTTTCTTGTCAGGAAAACGTTGACTGGGCCAGCTAGCCAAGACATTTTCAAACATATATACACCATAAGAAAACGCATGTCAGGAAAAGTGTGAGACAACACAAAACAGAGAGTAAATATATTGAAGATACACACAAAAAGTCAGAAAAATTATTTTACATTGGTGTTCCTTCGATTCCAACATGTCCCTTTGATATTTTCAGGATGCTCCTTTGAAATTCCTCTCTTTCAGGATGTTCCTTTTGATATTCCTTTAGGAAGGAACCAAAGTATTTTACTGACTTTAACTTACTTTTGCTAAAGTTAGCCATGTCTCTACTCTTCTCAAACAATAATTGCTTTCCCATGGTTCATAGAGGGACACTATTACTGGATTTCTGCTATGCATACTGTGGCATTCGCCCTTGTGGCCCCTGCTTGTCTTTCCCTCAGAAAGGCTCACATCGTGTTTTCTTCTCGCTGCCACCAGTGGATTACCTCAATCCACAATATAAATGACGTTTGTCTGAACACTTGACTTGTGAACAGAAACAGAACTTATTTATTGAAGTGAAGCAGATTGAATAATAACAGAAGTTTCTCAGATAAACATATACAAAAGCAAACAGTTTTTTCAGTACATACTTCTTTTCTCTTGCTATATCATTACCACCTTCTCTACCTATTTTTCTAACCTGCTCTTTATCTTTCAGTATCTGTTCCATCTCTCTCTGACTAACCAGCCCTATCTGACTCCTCCTTCTCCTGCCAAACCTCATGTAGCTGTTGACTCTGCCTCTCCAGTCCTCTCATAGCCTCATGTAAATCAGCTCATAAGTATGAATAGCATGAGTGATGTGGGCAATTGTCACATTGTGCTCCCCTAAGAAAAAGTTTGTTTCATGAGGGAAAATCCTACAGTTTACCCTTATGAACAACAGAACATACAGGGAAAATTACATACAAAACACCATCAATGTAGTGGAGCAATGCACTTGTTACCCCAGCTTGCCATCTACCAACATAGAACTGAATTTTAGGGGGGAAGATAAAGAAGCCAGCCAGAATGCAAGAGAATTAGGGGTATCGGTGGAGCAAGAAACAATTGTTGCTGGGGACTCAGAGTGACATTATTTCATTCTCACATGCAGACACTTCTCAGTTATAGATTTTGACTGCTCTGGGGCCTTCAGGCCTTAGCTTGCCTTGATTTTGAGAAAAGCTTCAGTTTTTACAATGGGGTAGACTAATCCTTGTGGGAGATACTACAGCTCCCTTGTTTCCTCTCTCTTTCACACACACAGACACACAGACACACACAGAGGCAGACAGAGACAGAGACAGAGACAGACACACACACACACACACACATACAGAGAGAGAGAGAGAGAGAGAGAGAGAGAGAGAGAGAGATTTCACTATTTTCCAGGGGACTCTCAAGAACCTCCTCCAGCACTACAATTCAAAAGCGTCAGTTCTCCTGCAGTCAGCCTTCTTTGTGGTCCAGCTCTCACTTCCATACATTGCTACTGGAAAAACCATAGCTTTGACCATGCGGACCTTTGTCGGCAAGGTGATGTCTCTGCTTTTTATGATGCTATCTAAGTTTGTCATCGCTTTCCTCCCAAGAAGCAGGGTTTTTTTTAATTTTGTGGCTGCTGTCACCATCTGCAATGATCATGGAGCCCAAGAAAGTAAAATCTGTCACTGCCTCCATATCTCCCCCTTCTGTTTGCCAGGAGGTGATGGGACCAGTGGCCATGATCTTAGGCTTTTTTTATGTTGAGTGTCAGACCATTTTTTGCACTCTCCTCTTTCACCCTCATTACAAGGTTCCTTAATTCCTCCTCACTTTCTGCCATCAGAGTAGTATCATCTACATATCTGAGTTTGTTGATATTTTTTCTGGCAATCTTAATTCCAGTTTGGGATTCCTCCAGTCCAGCCTTTTGCATGATGTATTCTGCATATAAATTAAATAAGCCGGGGGACAATATACAGCCTTGTCGTACTCCTTTCCCAATTTTGAACCAATCACTTGTTCCATATCCAGTTCTAATTGTTGCCTCCTGTCCCACGTATAGGTTTCTCAGGAGATAGGGTGGTCAGGCACTCCCATTTCTTTAAGGACTTGTCATAGTTTGCTGTGGTCCACACAGCCAAAGGCTTTTGCAAAGTCAATGAGGCAGAAGTAGGGGTTTTTTTTATGGAACTCTCTGGCTTTCTCCATGGCTATGTAGCAATTTGCTTTCAAGTTCATCTGCCCCTTCAAAATACAGCTTGTACTTCTGGGAGTTCTTGATCCACATACTGCTATAATGGGCTAACTGTGGCTAATTTTGAATAACTGTAATTTCATCTGATACTTTAATACAAGTTGTTCTGCTTTACACTTTTCATTTCATTATTGCATTTATTGTTAGAAATTTATTGATTTTCCTTTGATTTCTTTAATATTGTGCCTTCATTTCAGAAATATTATCTCCTCTTTATCTGCTGTAATTTATATAAATCTTTCCATTAATTATATTTGTAAGTGGCCTAGTGCCATTTCTAGTTCTGCCCTCCTAATCACTGGGGTAACAGGAACCTCATTTTCATATTAATTTGGTTTAAGAAAAAAAATAAAAAATGTAACTGATAGAGTCTGTGCACAGCAATTTCAAGCATTATGTTAAAAAACAAACTAAATGCAGAGTAAAAATGGGTATTCTCTCTTGCATGCTTGTGCTTGCCAGCAGTTGAAAGTAAATAAAATGATCAGTTGGTCTTCATTAAAATTATGAAAGAACTTTTACTGTTTAAAGCACATATAGAACAGAATAAACTCACAGTGGTTTGATATTTGATACAGTACTTCATACATAAACTGAGTTATGTTTGTATATCATCCTTAAACTCGACATAGTTACTCAAACAAACAACTCATTTAATGGCTAAATCCATCTGCCCTGTCTGATATCACATCCTAACACTACAACATATTTGAGCCTATTTGGCAGATCTGCCAATTGCTTTATATTTCTGATTTCTGTGCTCTGACCCATCAGAGCACAGAAACATAACCCCCCCGCCTACCCCAAACCCAAGCTGCAAAAACCCTGTACAGTAAATACAGTGTACTCACCCAGAACTGGCAGTCTCTCTGTTTTAAAAAAGAAAGTCAAAAATCCAAAAATTTAAAAAGCCAAAAACACACACACACACACCACAGTACATACAGTACCAGGCAATGCCAGGCAGTCTGAAGTCTCTCTCCGTATCCACACTCTAACCACTGGAGTGATTGAGGTAGCAGACAAGCAGTTTCATTGCTGGCCAATGGTTAACTGAAAGTCCACATTTCCCACTTTCCCCACCTCCCTGAGGTTTTTTTTTTCTGTTCATAAGTTGAAGCTCTGTTTGCAAGTCGAAGCAAAATTTTGTGACCAGAGCTGTTCGTAAGTTGAAATGGTTGTAAATAAGGGCATTTGAAAGTTGAAGCACCACTGTATACTAATGGCACACATCCCCAAAACTCCAGACAACTTCTCCCAGCAGTTTCATGTAAATGCTAAATAATAAGAGGGAGAGGCCTGAGACCAGAGGGACACCATAGACCAATGGCCAGGGTCTTGAACAGGGTTCCCCCCAACACCAGCTTTTGAGTTTGACCATCCAGGAAGGATCAGAAAGAGTAAACAGGAATGGAAAACCTTTGAAAATAATTTCCTTATTGCCATCAAGCATAGTAAATAAACATCTACTTTTACTTCCCTTTGAACCAGCTGATAAATCTTCCAGCCTGCCATATTGCAATGTTTGGTTAGCAAACATTGCAAAGAGAATGTTTGCCTTCTTATTCCGAGAAAGGACAATTCCCTCCCAACGACCATCACACACTATCTTTAAGCTGAAACTGTCCATCCACTTTACTTTGGCTGCCCAGAGTTTAGAGAGGCTGAGGCAAGAGTATACATATGCAACTGGAAAACCTGAAAAAATGGAGTAAGAGAAACACTGAAAAAAAGCAGATAAATAGAAGACTCCCAAATAAGAAAACAGAAAGAACAGAGCATGTCAGCTTCATGGCAGGGAATGTTGCTAAATCTAGATAGCAGTAGCACGTAGCCCTTTAAGCAGAGTATGACGTAGTGGTTACGCCTCGTGGCGTAGTGGTTAAACCGCTGTACTGCAGCTAAAAAACTGTGCTCACGACCTGGGGTTCTAATCCCAGGTAGCTGGCTCAAGGTTGACTCAGCCTTCTATCCTTCCGAGGTCGGTAAAATGAGTACCCAGCTCGCTGGGGGGGGGGGCAATGTGTAGCCTGCATAATTAAATTGTAAACCGCCCAGAGAGTGCTTGAAGCGCTATGGGGCGGTATATAAGCAGCACGCTTTTTGCTTTGCTTTATGATGGCAGAGCTATCAGAAAAATTTAAGCAGAAGCATTTTCATGTGAATGAAGGAATATACACTAAGAAGAATACATTGTAAGTTCCCCTGAATGGCTATTCTTTGGCAAAATCCACTTTCATAACCCACATGGATCTGTACCAATTTACAGTCTTCCTGTTTGAGCTATGAAATGCCCTCCACATGTTCCAGAAGTTATTGACTAATCTGTTAGCAGGATTCCTCTTTGCATATGTGTACAAAGATGGTGTAACTTTCCAGGTTTTCCAACTCACCAGGGGGAAAACAACCTAACACTTTTCGCTTGCGCTTTCCTGAGAAGCAATTACGAGCAAAAATGTTTCTTGGCACATCATTATGCTGTTAAAAAACACAGGCACAAGGATTGGGAAAATGGTGGTACATGGAAACTCTTAGGCAAACATTTTCAGTCTCATCTACACTTTTCCCTCTTCTTATGAACAGGTTGCGAAAGCAAAAAAAAAAAAAATGCTTGACCAGGAAGCAATGGTTTTCTGGAGGGAACCTGTGGTTAATACCTGGATTGGTTTTTTTTTGGACTAGATGCAATTCCTCGTCATTCATGGATGCAAACTGTGGCTTGAAAGCAAACAAGAAGGCCAGTGTTGGGAAATTGGGGAAGTACATTTTTACATCATTTGCGTATTTCTTTATCAGAAAAAGAAAAGATCGATTGTGTTTGTGTGTGTGTGTGTTTTGCAATAGGATTTAAGGGGAAGTGACTGCTGAAGAAAAATCTGAAGTGAAGCAATTCTGTGCAACAGCTAAGAACAACAGACGGCACCTAACAGCAGGCCAAGGAAGACGGAAGGAGAGCTATTGGAAAAAGGTGAGAGCCCTTTGCTGAGGGTCCAGGATGGCTCTCCCCTGGCCAGGCTCTACAGCTCTGCTTCTGCTATGGGTATGTTGCACCGCAGGGGAGGGTAAGTAACCACATTTTATGCAGATGCCATCAATAATATTGTATGTTTACTGTAACCCTCAGCCAGGATCATTCTCGATCAAGGTTGCCTTGTGTGATTCTTTTCCCCGTCTCTCGGTAGCATTTTGTGGAGAGTGCAGCTATCATTAACTTCCACTCTTAACTTTGTAAGTTAGTCTTCTGCTTTTTTTATTCTCAGCACAGACAACACAATTCTGAGGAAAAGATGGAATAGCTGTGTAATCCCTCTTCACTGACACCTCTTGTTGGGCCATCCATCTGAAAGCAGTAAATTAATTATTTTAGAGATTTTGATTGTTTACTTAAAGAAAGGAGTAACCAAATCTTATGTGAACATATTCCACAGTTTCCTCTGTTTGCCAGTTTTATTAAGCCCCCGTGGCTTCATATGAATAAATACACAAAAAGCAATGATTTTTAAATGCACATTTGAAGCTTTTTAATTGATCAGTTTGTGTGCCTAACTGATGATGCTTAGGCAGCAATCCTAACCAATCTCATCATAGAATAGACCAAACTAACTCAGGGGGACTGGCTACAAGTGGGACTAGCAAAGCAGTCCTAGGCATGTCATAAGACACAAGCTCCACTGGTTCAATGGCCCTTACTCCTCAGAAGGTGTGCACAGGACTGAAGCCTTGTCACCTAAATAATTGCATGCTATCAAGTCAATTCTGATTAAGTATAGCATTTAGTCTAACAGACAATGCTAAATGAAATTAGTTTTGTGAATCTATGTTTACTGTTGAATTCCTCTCTGACTAGACAGACATGTGAAGGAATTTATCATATAGGATGGCAGTTAGAAGAATCCTAAATTTGCTGCAGAATGGTTTACCTTTTATTGAAAACACAATATGAATCTGTAATAACCAGTGTATCCATTTCATTACATTATAAGAACAAATTCTCTTTTATTTGTATTACTGAAGTACACATGTAGTGTTCCATTATTTAGCCCGACTCTCCACTGTCTCTGATCAAGTAATGAAGGCTTTGAGTTGGGCTTTTGAAAGGGTGAGGCACCAGACACTCCACACAGTTCTCCAAGAAGAACTAAGCAGAAGGCTGACTTTACGCTTAGAAGGAAGTAACATGTTTCCTCATCAAAGATGCAGGAACACAAAGGTAGTCAATGTGCAAATGGTTGTCTCTTGATGATCCATCACAAAAGAATATGATTTGGAACTTCCACAGCTGAGACACTTTGCTTTAGGATTTTTTCTTAAAATTACCTCCTTGAGGTAAGTATATTTTTAATGATATCATCATTGCAACATCTGGGAAAGCATGCACATCTCGAGCACATGGGAAGGATTAAGCCTGTTGTGAACCATTATGTGGGGATTTGTGGGACTTTTCATGCCTGTCTGGAGATGTGAAGGGCAGGGAGACTATGGGAAAACTGGAGAATGGCAGGTGGCAGGAGGAATGTGATACAGTATTTTCTGTTAACACGAAAGAGTGAAAACAAGGCTCTGCTCACTCGAAATGCCAGGAACAGGGTATTAAAAAGATTTCTGTCTAAAATAGTCTATAGATTGGAGACTGAACATGCCCTTGCATTCTGCAGCATAGATCCAGTATATACGGCATTCAAGTCCAAGTTGGATGTCTACACCTTGTGTTCCATCTTTAGCAGAACAGGGGGTGGGCGAATGTGAGGAATTCATTGTTTACAAAGTGAAGCTTACCTTTGTCCTAAATAGTTAGAAATCATCAGGGAGAAGAAAAATAAATTCTGTCTAAATAATGTACTTTCACTGAAGTCCTGTTGCTTAAACCGCATGAAAAAGGCATATGGAAGAACATTCAGTAGCTCATTAGCACGTCCATGTTGGGATTTTTATTTTTATTCTTTTTTGGGTATGCACCAGCCAGCAGGTGCAAGCACTTGTGAGAATCCCAGCAGCAGTTCATACTCAGACTCTGAGGGCTTTTCCCACCCAGTGAGGTTCCGATTACTCAAGGGAGGAATTCTGACCAGCTCATGGTGTGCTTGGGGATTCTTCAAGATTCAAACTGTTCAAATCACATACTTCTAGTTTTGTAGGTGAGGGTGCGCAATGTACAGCCTGCCAGCCACATGCAAACCCCAGGCATTCTTTGTTATTTAATAATGACACCTGCCATTAAAAGCAATCCCTGCTTCTAGGTTTAGAAGGGAAAGGATGTTGGAAAGGAATGCTTGCATGTTTGTGTGTTCCTTGGACAGTGTAGCATGCATGAGAGCTCTGTGTATATGTGTGTGTGTGCACGCGCACATGCGTGCGTGCGTGGATATGTATACACACACTCTTTCGTGAAATACCCTCATTTATTCTTTTTTTCTTTTTCAAAGTAAGAAACTGTGGCTATTTGGACATACCAAACGGACATGTGTATGGCAACGAACCAGCAACATCATTTCCAAAAAGACTGGGTGACAAACATTATTATAGGTGTGATTCTGGTTTTCTGCCACCAAATAAGGCACAATGGCAAACAATTGTATGCACTAGATCTGGCTGGGATCCAGAACCAAATTGCTTCAGTAAGTAAATGTTTTCCTTGTATTTTCCTCCCTAAGTAGGAATAGGAATCACTGTGTGTAAAGAAAATATGCCTCTAATATAGCCCTTTGGGGAAATGGCAAAAAAAAGCTTTGTAATAGAATATTGTATATGGTCATTGATCAAGTCATTTCACACACCCCAACTGTGGTAGTAAAAAAGAAAGATTTCAAAGATTTCACTTAAAACAGATGGGAGTGGATTAATTTTACTAACAGTTTCTCTCAAAATCCAAAATTGGTGCCCATTCCCTGTTAAAAAGAGTTTGTTTATCCCTGAAACCAAATATGGGAAGAAATGAGATCATGAAAAGATAAAATGTCTATGGGGGGGAAGAGAGATGTGCATCATTTTCTTTGCATAAACTGTACTGGAGTTGAAGATCCTTCCTCATCTTTCACAAAAGGAAGTTGTAATTCAAGGTCACAGTAAGTAATAAGTGAATACTTGTGGGTTTCCACTAGTGAGTACAGTTCAAATTCATTTGCCAGACTTGACAATTTCTTGGATCAATTTCTCTTTGCCACTAACTGGTGTGCCTTCCCTCTCACCAGCCTGGTTCCCTTGCTTCCTCCCGTGTGTGTGTGTGTGTGTGTGTGTGTGTGTGTGTGTGTACGTGTGTGTGTGTGTGTGTGTGTGTTTGTTTTACTTTTTCTATCTTTAATACTGAACTAGCACTTCCCCAATTAGAAAGAAATGAAACAATATCTATTAAAAATAGCACTATGATAGCAGCAGCAGTGAGAAACAAGTGCAAGGGCCTCTCAGGACAAAGCCTGAAATGCAACAATTTTAAAAGCCCTCAATTGATGCACAACAAAGCTTATAAAACATCTTCACCACCCAATAATACTGTTTGGTGTGTCTTCTAGGATTCTGCATTATAGGGACCAGGCCAACCCTACCATTAAGCAGAATGAGGCAGCCACTTGTTTTGAGGAGTCATAATAAGACATTGCCTTAATATTGTCTGTTAACTGGTGTAAGATGCCTCCTTATTCTTTGTTCATTGTTTTTAAATCTCACCTTTTAATGATGTTAACCACCATTATATACTCATTGTTTTTGACATTAAATATTGCCTTTCATTGTCGTAAGCCACCTTGGGTACTTTTCAAGGAGAAAGGCGGGGTAAAAATATTTTAAATCATTACATATAAAATAAAATTATTCTCACTAATTTCATTAGTTACTGTATGTTTATTCTCAGGAATAGGAAGGGATAGTTCTCAAAACTGTCTAAATTCTAAATAAAATTGATGGGGGCAGGATCAATCTTGCAGCAGCAGCACCATAACACCTCCTCAAGAATATGTGCTATTACTGTCTTCAAGGTTCAGAGAAAGTTTTTCAAGAGTTGTCCCCCAACCTCTCCTTCATTAAAAACAGACAGAACAATTCTCTATCTCGAGGATAAATTTGGCACTTCCTATTCCTTTATATATTTATGCCATGTTAACAACAATAACACCAAAATTGTTGAAAGAGAAAGGTAGCACCAGCGGAACATATTCACATGTTTTGTGGACACACTCAAACATAATCTGGTATTTGGCAAATGTTCCTAGCTGTAGAAGTCTGTTCTAGAGTATACAATATCCAGAGGCCACATCAAGTATGAAGAGCCTGGCTCGTATTTTCCTCCTAACTTTATAATTCTGTCCTGTGAACTTGGGTATCTTGTCATCTCTTGGTTTCTTTGGCCAAAATCCCCCCCCCCGCCCAAATTACAGCACTCCAAGCTTCAAGTCAAGATAATGATCAAAATCCTAATCCTAAATACAGAAAGAAATAGGATTTGGGTCAGGGTGTCACTCCTAAATCCCACTTTGAGGATCAGTGTCTATTCACACTGACACTATTCATCATCCTTTTTTTCTTTAGTTTGTGATTCTTTTCCTTTCTCTTTATAGTAACCTCTACAACCCAGTTGATCTTAGTCCCAACACTTGCTGCCTCCTGGACTTTGAATCCAGTCCTCTGTAGCTTGCCCAGCTCTTGCAATTGCAGCCTGGATTGTGGAACTCTTTCCAGCAATATCGTTTATCTTTATTTATTTCTTCCTTGTAATACACCTATTTTAACATCCAGTGACTTGCTAGTTCTTTGGGACTTGCTAATTGGTTGTAATTTATGCAGATATAGTTACAAATGCAATCTTTGCGTACATCTTGATTCAGTAACATTTTCCTGTCAAAATGCTGTGAGTGATCTGGCGAATCCACTCTGTGTTAAGACACATTGCTGTCATGTTTCAAAGTGCGTTCTCAGAATCTATAATCTGGCATCTTCCCATATGTCTTCTTCTTCATGCACCTCCTTAGTCTTTCCTTTCTTTTCCTAGTCAGGGCAACTGATGGAGAAATGCAGTGGCTGATTTTCCAGCTGTCCGTTTGCTCCATTTCCCCCAAATGCCTCAGGATCAGGAGACAGTATGAACCAGATCTGAAGAAGTGGATTTTGATCCATGAAATATCACACTGAAATAGATCTGACAATCTTTAAAGTGCCACAACATTTTCCCTCTCCCCTATCATTTTTGTCTTTGTTTTCTTAGTCCTTTTAGTTGCCAGCAGTGTGAACAAGAAACATTATAGGAAAATCCATGTGGAAATTAACCAAGCACTTTGAATTATAACTAGACATGGGGACGAATAAAAAAATGGATCGCAATATTTGTCAGAAATAGCTGATTCATTAAATATTCATCCCTTCGTATTTGTGCGTTCCAGAAACCCCAACAAATATGAAGGGATTAATATTGCCCCATTTTTATTCATCCCCCTATGGCTTTCCCATTCTGCCTATTGGCTACCTTTCAACTGATTGGCGGGCCAGTAGGCAGCCACCTACCCCCACAGCCTATCCCCTGCCTCCTTCCTCTCCATACCTTATCTTGCCTTAAGGGATTCCAGGCTGCCCTTTGCAAAGATGGCAGCTGCAGCTTCCCCACCCTAAATGAAGCCACAGCCACCATTTTTGCAAAGGGTAGCCAGTGTCCCTTTCTACAGGCCATGGCTGCGGAGGCCAGCTGGAGATGGTGGCAGTGGTGGTGATGGCGGCGGCGGCAATTACGGTGGGGCATTGGTAGGGGGTGGGGGCGGTGGCAGCACAGGGGGCAGTGGGTCAGGGTCAGGGTCAGCAGAACGACTTGCAAAAATGATGAGTAGTCCCCATCTCTAATTGTAACCTTAGTAAAACGAAAAGTGTCTGCATATTTGTGGGAGATGCAATTTTTTGTATGTATTAAAACATGAAACATTTATTATGAGAAAAAAAGACTGTGTTTCCATAACTGACTTTTTTTCCCCATTTTTTTCACCTTTAAAGAAAAATGTGAACATACTGAACCTATTAGAAATGGAAGATTCATTTATGGTCGTTGGACATCGCCCTTCATAGAGGGTGACACAATCTTCTTTTCTTGTGATGAGGGATATAATCCTCTAGATGAGAGTGCAACAGCCACATGCACAAAAGATGGCTGGTCGCCACCTCCAAGCTGTGTCATTTCGGCGGGTAAGCTTGACTGATGTTCTCCTATATGTTGATACGCAGTCTGATCCTATGTCCCCTGACTTGGTATAGCTTACATATATTACTAATGCACAGACTAATGTAAACATTTGGTGACTTGCCAAAAGTGGTGGCAGAACAGGATCCCATAGTGCTCCTCACTACTTTACACACCATCTTCACACAGGAAGTCATTCACTACCATGATATGTGTGTTGCACAGCGTATGCAGCTATGGATGTGTGCATACTAGGATGTAAATTGTCCCTTGTCCCACCCTTGTATGGAATGACAAGAAATCATAAAATTGTTGTGCTTGCTCCATGAGAGGGTGAAGCATTTTGTGCTGTCCTCAACAAGAAAAAGAAGAAAATATTTGGAGGAGAGGAAGGGTGCACAAGTAAAGCCAAAGAATACAAAGAAAGGTTTCACATAAGTGGTACTTAGTGATGATGGCTGCTGTAATTTTTGTATGTGTGTTTAATGTAATTTTTGTATGTGTGTTTAATGATTAGAAACACTGAAAGATTTCTTCACATCATTTTTCAACAATCAGCCAGCCACTGTGTGTGTGTGTGTGTGTGTGTGTGTGTGTGTGTGTGTGTGTGTGTGTGAGAGAGAGAGAGAGAGAGAGAGAGAGAGAGAGAGAGAGAGAGAGAGAGAGAGAGAGAGAGAGAGAGAGGATGGGCACTAATTTTGTGCAGAGATCATTTGTGCTAGGGATGTGATGAAGTATAACAACATTTCTTCTTGTTGGTGATTTTCCAAGTCTTGCCCAGCTAAGGGTCCCAACCAAGATCTCCTTCCACCATCAGTGAGACATTTAAGTTTCACATGGAAATGAACCCCTGCCCCAATAGTTTCATCTATTGTTTTGCACCAGAAACAACCAAGTTCTATCCAGCTTTATGCCCTTTCGGGTGAATTCTGCTCAGGAAAGGTGGCCGTTCTGTGAGAACCAGGTAATTACTGTACAGGAAGGGTAATATTCAGTGGAGGAATTTTTTTAAAAAATCTCATGCAATTTGAAAGAAAAATTATCCTGAAACTTTTTAGTACTGATACGATACTGATTTTTAGTATTGATATATGATTTCACATAGAATCTCAGGGTAAAAAGAAGAGTAAATATTTTTCTTAAATTCTCTCTGAGATAATGCCTGAATAGAGAATTCAGCCAATATTCTCCATCACCCCTAATGCATACATGTGCATGTACATATACATGTGCACATGCATGCACGCAAGCACACTCAGAGTGAATATTACAGGGCTTGAGGGGGGGAAAACTCCCTAAAAGCACCTTCTCTTTCTTGTATCTGTTATTTTTATCACTAGCTCAGAGAAACCAGGGAGAAAGACTTAATATGTTGCTCTTTCTCTAGAACAAACTAAAAAATTGTAGCCTCCCAAATATTGTTGTTCCACAGTCTTGACAAAAATAGGCTTTCACACCCCATGGTACTTGTTGGCAGAAGAAATGCAGTTTTCCCTGAGAATTCACATGTTGGAGAGACATTTCAGAAAAAATGAAGTCCACACAAAACAATACATGAATTTTCAAAGGAAAATGGTTAAAACATTATTATTATTTTTAAAAAAAATGTTATACCCTGTTGTAGCGGGCACACTGAAGCCTCTATTATCTCAGGCCTCCAGGAAGTGCTCACTCTTCTTCTCAGTTGCTGCCACCAGTATTTCAATTTCAATACCAATTACTCAGTGAGACCAGTGTTACTTTAAAACTTAAACTTGTTTATTTGATCAGTAAAATATAATAAGTAAATCACAAGTTGATAATCAATTTCTCTCACTCACTGAACTCACTAACACAGAGATCCTAACTCTCACTGACTTTCTGGCACACTGTCTCTTAGACTCACAGAACTCTCCCTCATACATCATACACACCCCTTTATATCCCAGCCACTCCCCCTTTAGCACCACCTTCTGTTCCCTCATTGGCTCCCTTTCGACTGCTCAGCTGTGATGGACAGGTGAGGGCAGGGCTGAACGCTACATACCTCCCCCCTTAACAAGTTGTTTCATGGGGGAAAAGCTATGGTGCTTTAACCTCATAAACAACGAGGAGCTATACAATAATACATCATCCCAACATTACATTCAAACTTACCACAACATTTACATAAACAATAATTCAACATCTCACCTGCATGTTATACATTAACTTTACAATCCAGTTGCCAGTTCCATTACATACCTTAACACTTCAATTGTCTAACCAGGTGCATACTTAATAACATACCATAACATTTAAAAATACTTACATATAATTTCTTTTTCCATATAATATATAGAATACCACATTTAACTAGATGCCATTAAACATTTTATAGCATATACCATTATACTAGAGTCTTTTTATGTTTATTTAGTCTTCGGGTCTTCTTGAGAGGGCATCTGCAGCACCATTTTGAGTCTTTTTCATCTGCACTTTAATCTTTCTCAGTCCAAGCTGTATGGCATAAGAGTTCTCTCTCCACCCCACATTACTGTCCTCTCCGAAAGTCCAAAACCGTAGTCGTGGAAGAGTGGTAGTGCTCATAAAGGAAATTTCCTACCCTCCAGCACGGCTGGAGATGTGGTGAAGTCCACTTCCCTCTGCACCTTCACGATACTCACGACTTGCAGACAGCTGGAGTCCTTCGCCAACCTGCAGCTCTCAGGAACGACCTAGGATGAAGGACCTTGCAGTCATCCGCCTGGCTCGGTGTGACCCCCCGACTCGAATCCGGACCTCTCCATGATAGCGATGCCTCTCTGGCACTCGAGCCCCCCCTGGATGTGGTCTGCCACCGGCGCGGTCTTCCATCTCTCCTTCCGCCATGTCATTCTGGCTGCTTTACAGAGTTTTACCTCTCCCTCTGGAGCAGATAGTGTGATGCTCTTGGTTAACCCCTTTAAGCAAGGCCTAGCCAGAACTAGCCGAACTTTCAATCCTTTTTCTCTCAGCAACCCTGGCTGGGTTAGGCTGGGTCTCACCCTATTTATCTTTCAATAGGTCACCCCTCTGCCTTCCCAATATGGCCATGCATGTTTTTGCAGGGTGTTTTCCTTTCTCTTATTTTGGACAAACCTTCCATTCCAGCCCCAAAGTTTGGCTAGATAGGTTCGACCTCTATAAGGTGTAACCGCATGTGGGCGTGCATCCCCGGTGTCAAACCTGTGCACTACACCCTTGGCTACTTTGGGCTTGTTGGAGAAAACCTGCCTGACCCTCTGAAGCACAGCTCTAGCTTCTTTTTGTTTATCTGGGGAAACTGAGGGACTGATTCGGTCCTCCTCTGAGGTGTATTGGAGTTCACACCTCCCTTCCCCCCAAGGTAACTCGATTCTTTCCTGGTCTGCCCCTTTCAATGTTAGCAAGACAAGGTCTCTTTTCTCATAGAAGGGCTTGATTATTTTCCCCTGGTCCATTATCCTGCCTGTCTTTCCCTCTAACAGGTTGATGTAGTCTCCCTTGTTCACTTGGATGGTTGCTTGCATCATCTTGGAAGGGAAATATGTTCCTAAAAACTTGGCAAGCTCAGAAGCACACCTCCTGCTACCCATCTGCCTCAGCAGAGCATGTACAATGTTCTGAGCCTCAATATTTCTCAGGGGAACTGCTTCAGGATAATGTATCACCCAGTCAACAATATTCCGACAAACTTTGTTTCCCCTCAGGGTAACTCTGGGCAACAGTTCCACTATGTCTAACCCAATGCTATGGTCTGGGTTCCAAATGACAGGTAAATGACACAGCTTGGTGTCAGATTTGCCACTGCAATCCCCTTGCCTCTGACCTCCTTCACACCTCTGGCCAAATTCTCTTAACTGCTCCTTCATTCCAAGGCAGTAAAAGTTTTGAGCCAATTCTTGGTTGGTATTTGTCATGTCAACATTAGCTGCAAAGGTACCAGCATACCTCTGCTCCTCTATCCCCACTTGATCTTTGAGAGGAACAATCATTTGCTTGAGCTTTGATGTAAAAGATGATCCTAAGTCAGTAACTATTTCAGATGCGAACCCCATGCGGCTCATATAATTAAGCAAGGCATCAGCCACAGTATGAGTCTCCATATTCCTCAGAGGAATGGCCTCAGGGTACCGTATGGCGTAATCAATAATGGTTAAAATAAATTGGTTCCCCCTTTGGGTGACTCTGGGCAATGGTCCTATAATGTCAAGACCAATGCATTGGAATGGGGTAGAAATAATTGGTAAAGGGCATAGCTTTGCTTTAGTCTTATCGTTGCTATTCCCCTGCCTTTGATACACATCACACTTTTGACAGAAATCTTTTATCTGCTTCCCCATCTCAGGCCAGTAAAAATTCTGTGATATTCTTTGTTTAGTTTTGGTAATGCCCAAATAAGCAGAAAATATGTCTGAGTGTCCCCTTTCCATTATTTTCTGACGATATTTTAAAGGAACCACTAACTGCTTCTGAAGATTTTCCCCTCCCTTCCTGGGATTCACTAAGAACTTTCTGTATAATAGGTCCTTCTCTATAAGGAACCTTTCTGGTCTTTCAGGGGTTAATGGTTCTTCAGAAATGTTCTCAAAGCAGTGTTTCAGCATGGAATCTGCCTTTTGTTCCTGAGTAAATGTATTGCTTTGGGGATTACTAAGCTGTATTAACTCAGCTGGGTCACTATTGTCTGTCATTGTCTCCATAGGACTTTCATTTTCTTCCTCAGCTGTCCCTTCATTTTCCTTTTGGGAACGAGTCAGTACTAAAGCTCTCTTCACATGCTCAGAGACGTCAGTCCCAATCAAAACCGCTGCTGGCAATTGCACAGATACACCAGCCCTCCATTTTCCTTCCCACCCTTGATATTTGATGGGTATTTCAGCGACTGGCAAAATAACAGCTGCTTCTCCAATCCCTTTAACAGTCATGCTTTCCCGTTTCAAAATGTATTCCTGAGGGACAATATCAGGATGACATAAGGTTACTTGAAAACATGAGTCCCTCAGAGCCATATATTTATTGTTATTAATATAAATACTATCAGCAGACGCTTTAAAAAACTCTTGGTTCGTTTTAATCAGGTAACAATGCCTAATTTCTGCCACAGGAAGATCTGGTTCTAGATTCTCAGCTTGTGTAGGGGGCTCAGCCTGGGTTGCCTTGGCGCCTAACTCCTCCCTCTGAGTGGTAACTTGGTCCTGCTGTAAACAGTATACAGCTTTAGGCTTAGGCAAATTTCCCTTTTGAGGCCCAACTTCTCTGTTTTTACCACACTGGGTTGAAATGTGGCCCTTTTCCCCACAACAAAAGCAAGTTCTAAAGTTCAGTTGTTCATTACCAGAGCTCTTAACTCCTTTTCCCTCCAGATTCAGGTTTCTGATCTGGTTAGAATCTGAGGGCTTACCTACAAAATGGCCCCCAACCTTCTGTTGGTTCTTAAACTGCCCTCTTGGATTTTTATTTGTGTCCTCCCAAGTTTTCCTCACAACTTTTCCCTCAGAAAAATTTGGTTTTCTAATATGGGAAATAAAATCAGCGGCCTCCCCCGCCTCTTGCAAATTTCTGGGTTTCTTGTCCCTGACTAGATACCTCAGTTCTCCAGGTAGGAGTGAATAAAACTGCTCAAGTCCAATGATGTTTTTAAGATCTTGCACTGTCTCAACTCCCTCCTGTAAAAGTCATTTGTCTAGATATCTGGTCAAATTTGTCCCTAACTGAGAATAAGACTCTTCAGGTTTCTTTGTCAGAGCCCTGAACTTCTGTCTCAAATGCTCAGCATTGATGCCATATCAAGCAAAAACTAACTTTTAAAACTCATCATATATTTTTATTAATTCAACTGGCATCTCTGCATAAATATCCGCTAGGCCTCCACTAATTTGAGACCTCATCACCATCATGCATTCAGATCCCCTCACATCAAAATCCTCACATGCTCGCTCAAACATAACCATAAATGATTCAGGGTCATCCCCCTTTCTAAATACTGGTAATCTTTTAAGGTCTGCCTTGGACAAATGTCTCTCCTCAAAATTAGATCTGCCATTGTTGTTGTTGTTGTTATTAGCTTGAGCTGCCAGCTCTAGCCTCCTAATTTCAAATGCCATTCTCTCCTTTTCTAAGGCAATTTTTCCCTTTCCAATTCCATTTCTACCTTCCTATCTATTTCCCTCTGTCTTAATTCTAGTTCTCTTTGTTCAGATCTGGCCTTATTTTCTAGCTCCATTTGTTTCAACCTGAATTCCTGGTCTTGCTCCAATTTCCACTTTCTGAATTCAATAGAGTCTTCCCCCCTTGAGGTCTCTAATTCTTGATCTGAGGTAAATTCTTCCTCAGATTCCCCATTTTCTTTATCTGACCCAACTGCCATCTAAATAGGCACTTTTCCAGCTTTCTTTCCTCTCGTGGAAGGCATGTTTCTTTATTCAGACTTTTTATTCAGTTTTCAAGCCTCAAATTTAAAAAGTACACTTTTTTTTTCTTCAGTGAGAGTCTGTGTTATAATGTTGCTTCCCCAGCACTCATCCACTGGAAAGCTACTGTGTCTAGGCATCTGTCTTCCAGCCAGGCCTTTCACCAAAGACAGAGTTTCTCTCCCTGCCTCAGGCTCCAAACAACCCTAAATACCAGCTTCAACCTTTCCCAGTTTTAGCTGACTTGAGCCCCCTCAGCTTATCTGCCCTTGGCCTTCGCTTTGTCCCCTCAGAACTCTATCACTTGAGCTCAGGACAAGCTAGCCAACCAGTCACAGATTCTGCTTGGGGTAACTCTTTCCAGAAATGGTTTCCACAGAGCCTGTCCCTATCTTAGCCACCCCAATCTGAGTTTCAGAGCCTTCCCACTAGACTTCCCCCCTTGAAGAAGTCCTAGGAAGTTACCCACTCTTCCACTCAGATTCCCTGACTAAAGATCTTTTTATGCTCTGGGCACCTTTCTGTTCCAAGGCTTTACTGGATCAAATTTGTATCCCACACGCTGGACACCAGTTTATGTAGCGGGCACACTGAAGCCTCTATTACCTCAGGCCTCCAGGAAGTGCTCACTCTTCTTCTCAGTTGCTGCCACCAGTATTTCAATTTCAATACCAATTACTCAGTGAGACCAGTGTTACTTTAAAACTTAAACTTGTTTATTTGATCAGTAAAATATAATAAGTAAATCACAAGTTGATAATCAATTTCTCTCACTCACTGAACTCACTAACACAGAGATCCTAACTCTCACTGACTTTCTGGCACACTGTCTCTTAGACTCACAGAACTCTCCCTCATACATCATACACACCCCTTTATATCCCAGCACATCCCCCTTTAACACCACCTTCCATTCCCTCATTGGCTCCTTTTCGACTGCTCAGCTGTGACGGACAGGTGAGGGCAGGGCTGAATGCTACACCTGTTAACTTCTTAAACATGAGAATTCTCAGGGAAAACACATTTCTTCTTCTAACAAGTATCAAGGGGTGTAAAAGCCTACTCTTGTAAAGACTGTGAAACCTAGAAAAAGTTTTACCCCTTAGGTGAGAGTGGCTAGCTCTGTTCTTGATCTTTCCTGCACAGGGAGCTTGGGTAGAAGATTAAACCATTGTCAGCTGGATCCTGCCATTTGTGACTGAAAATGCTCCTCCTCCCTATTCCTCACACATGGAAGGAAGAGGAGATGTGGCATGCTGAGTGGGAGGTACAGAGGGGAATCTCTACTATTTCCAATTAGTGGTGATTCTTCATTGCACCGATTTAGCCCATGGAAAATGCATAGTACAAGATATTTTATTCTTAAATTGCCTTTCTGTCATGATGCCACGGGACTTGGTTATTAAAAAGTTATACTTCATATAAAACCCCATCCTAAGATCTTAAACCTGTTTGTACCAGCTTGCTTTTCTCCCATTTCCATTAGAAATTAATTTTCAAAAATGACTCAGAACCCAGTAGCACACTCTCCTAAATATGACACAAAGCAAGAGCAGACTTTTCTGCTACACCTGTGCCGAAGTTGATGCTGCACCAAAGTCTAATTTCAAAGTTAAAAATTTTTTTGGTTTGGGTTCCCCCATTATTAGAATTACTTTGTAGAATGATGATTTGCTCTGCTGCACAATATTATTGCACACGTGCAACAATAATATAGGTACAGGCTATATTCTCAACTTCTGAATATTCATAGAAGTTGGGTAAGATCACCTTCCTATGATTCTGTTCTCTGCTCTACATGGTGACAAGGTGGCACCTGAAACTGAAAGTTGACAGAGATCTGCATTCACTGCTTTGGTCCTAGTGAGTAGTGAATCACCACAGAATAATGGAATTGGAAGGACCTGTAAGGCCATCAAGTCCGTAATGAATGAACAACTATTATGAAGTCTGCGTGAAAACAGCGTTTCAGAAAAGGCCTTACTTCTTTGCATCATATCCTACTCAGATGTAACCTGCAGAGATCCCCCTCTGGTTGACAATGCTGATATTGTGGAAGAGAGGGCAGAATCATACCTGCCAGGCCATGAGCTGCACTATCAGTGCCATGAAGGTTTTGAAACATCTGGTTCGGACACCATAAGATGTGAAAATAAGAAATGGTCAACACCGCCAAGATGTGAAGGTAGGCATTTATATTTCTTGCAGAATTCCAAAGCGTGTGTGGAAAACCTGAAGAGAATAGAAGTGGTTGGAAAATGGAGGGAAGAGAAATTCTTTTTTAAAAAAATATTTTTGTTTTCCATTGGGATAGGATTAGGGATAGGGGAATAGGGGTTGGGGGATTAGACATGGGTAGGGGAAGGGTAAAATTCAAGAGAGCAAGAGGGTACTGTGGCGATCCCCCTTTGTGCCCTTTATATCTTTGGGCTCCACAAAGGTAAATACGCCCTTTTCGCTGCCACCAGGTATTCTCTTAATACCAATTCAGGTCCCACACACATAGGAGCTGCTCATAGAACTTAGGAATCAGGGGTTTGATCAAACATTATTTTATTAATGAACAAAATCATAAGGAGAATTAAATATATAACTGTTTCATGTATTCATTCACTGGTGTTTCTCATATTATGTTTATATATTCATTCCTGCTTGTTCAATATGTTTCAATCTTTCAATTTCCTTTCTTATCCCCTTCTTATCTATTCCTAAACCCTAGCACTCTCTCCACATCTTCTTGTCCCTACTTCTCTCTATCCCTATCTCATTCCAACTGTCTCTAACTGTCTCTTCCAGCTCTCAAACTGTCCTTTTTGCTCCACCCCTCCTTCTCTATCCTCTGATTGACATGCAGGAATGACGTCATCTTTTGGGTTCCGCTACATACCTCCCCCCTTAGCAAGTTTGTTCCATGGAGTAAACCTATAGTGGTTTGCTCCATGAACAACATAGAAGCGGTTTAATATTTCCATCTATCAACTTATAATATTTATTTATTTATTTATTTATTTATTTATTTTATTTCTATCCCGCCTATCTGATCATATTAGACCACTCTAGGCGGCTTACAGTAAAAACAACAATGTAATTTTAAGACTTTACAGTAGAAACGTAAATAATAAAAAAGAATAAAGAACAGAATAAGAAGAAAGATCGTCAAGGGTTTTCTGTTGGGAAGGCCCGCCTATACATCAATGTTTTTAGTTGTTTCTTAAAAATGCCCAGCGAGGGAGCCGCACGAATCTCAGGGGGCAAGTTGTTCCAAAGGCGAGGAGCCACCGCCGAGAAGGCCCGGTTTTTGGTCTTTTCCTTTCGGGCCTCTCTCGACGTTAGACTCCTCAGACTTATCTCCTGGCTCGCGCGAGTGACACGGGTAGATCTAGGTGGGAGAAGGCGTTCCGCCAAGTATCGAGGTCCTAAACCGTTTAGGGCTTTGTAAGTAAGCGTTAACACTTTGAAATCAATGCGGAATCGGATGGGCAGCCAATGCAATGCGGCCAGAGTGGGGGAGATATGTTGGTATCTTCTCAGCCCACTGAGTAGTCTGGCCGCCGCATTCTGCACCACCTGTAGTTTCCGCAGCAATCTCAAAGGTAGCCCCACGTAGAGCGCATTACAGTGGTCTAATCTCGAGACTACAAGCGCATGCACCAGAGTGGTGAGAGACCCCACATCAAGGTAGGGCCGCAGCTGGGCTATCCGCCTGAGATGGAAAAAAGCGGAACGGACCACGGACGCCACCTGGGTCTCCATGGTGAGCGCCGGGTCAAGATGGACACCCAAGCTACGGACCCCATCCTTGGCGGGCAGGGTCACCCCCCCAAAAATGAGGGAGTTTCCCTTGTCCCCAGGTGTGGGGGAGCCCACCCTCAGTACCTCCGTCTTGTCCGGGTTCAGCCTCAGCCCGTTCTCCTGCATCCATTCCTGTACAGCCTCCAGGCAACGCCGAAGGGACAGAACGGCATCTCCTGCAGTTGGAAAAAAGGAGATGTAGAGCTGTGTGTCATCCGCATATTGATGGCACTGTGCTCCACACCTCCTGATGACCCCTCCCAGAGGCCTCATGTAGATATTAAACAGCATTGGGGAGATGATCGACCCCTGTGGGACTCCACAATTAAGGCACCACGGGGCCGAAACATTCTCCCCAAGCTGTACTCTCTGGGGACGGTCCTCCAAGAAGGAACGGAGCCAAGCAAAAGCCCGGCCACCTATCCCCAACTCGGCGAGCCTCCCCAGGAGGATACCATGGTCAATGGTATCAAAGGCCGCTGAGATATCGAGGAGGACCAACAGAGACACTTTGCCCCTGTCGGCCTCCCTCAATAAGTCATCACACAGGGCGACCAATGCCGTTTCTGTCCCATGGCGCGGCCTGAAGCCCGACTGGAATGGATCCAGGGCATCTGTTTCATCCAGGAACGCCTGGAGCTGATCGGCCACCACCCTCTCGACTACCTTGCTTAAGAAAGAAACATTGGCGATGGGCCTATAGTTGCCAATTTCGTCCGCCGCCAAACTGGGTTTCTTTCTTATGGGCCTAATGAGTGTTTCCTTGAGGGCAGAGGGAAATAGTATAGGCATCCTTCAGTCTCGAGAGACTATGGTAACATGCTCTGAATCGAGGAGTGTCCTCTCCAGAGCATGAAGCCTGGGTAAGGTAATATGGATGATAGGCTGTTACCCAAGCAGCAGATCCCCCCTCTCCACATTGCTGAAATGGTCCAATGGAAAGGCAAGAGCCAATACAACTGGTTCCAGCAACATCACAGGAGTTGGCAGAACAACACATGCTGCCTTCGGGACTCCAGCTCCGGATTTTGCCTCGAGGTTAACTCCTGAAGCCTTTTCCATGAGTGGATATAGCCACAAGGCAGTGGAGGTTTGAAATCGGAGTTTTCCTTCTCCTAGATGGGCTGCCTTCCATGGCTGACGAGCCCCACCTACCCGGCAATTAATACGTACTCCATATCTTTAACTCCACTCAATTAACCTGTGCAATCAACACTTTCAATTCCTTTGTTATTACACTTTTCCATTGCTTACCAATTTTTCATTTACAGTACTTTTATCAATTAACATTTTCAATCAATACTTTCAATTTCTTTGTTAATACACTTTTCCATTGCTTACCCTTCTTCATTTAAAAGTACAATTACTTTTGCAGTTACTTACTTTTATTTACACATAACTGGAACAGCTTATTACCTTCTACATCACTTACCATTCTTTCATTTTCAATGCAATTGCATTTGTAGTTACTTATTTTTACTTATACATAACTGGAACAGTTTATTACATTCTACATTTCTTACCATTCTTTCCTTTTAAAGAACAATTACTTTTGCAATTACTTATTTTTATTTATACATACAGTGGTGCCTCGCTTAACAAGCACACCTTTTAATGACAAATCCGCATAGCGACGCGTTTTTTGCGATCGCTAATGCGATCGCATTGTGATGTTTTAATAGGCAAAACATCGCATTGCGATGATCGGTAAGTGTTTCGCTTACCGATCTCCGCATTGCGATGTTTTGGTAACAGCTGATCGGCGGTTCCAAAATGGCTGCCGGGTGCAGAAAATGGCTGCCCGCAGCATTTTCGCGCCCTACCCTCACTTACCAGGAGGCGAAATTGGCGGCCAGATGGAGGATTCCCCGCATAGCGGTGAGTTTTTCCCCAATAGGAACGCATTAAACAGAGTTTAATGCGTTCCTATGGGTTCCCCCCCACATAGCAACGAATCCAGATAGCGACGTTAATCTTACTAAACTTATAGTCCTTAACCATTTTATTCATTTAATAAATTTTTATTGTTAAGGTTTTCTTTCGTTCCCTTGAATCCTCTTGTTTCTATAGTGTGCTTTCCCTTAGAGCATCTCACTTGCTCTTCTAGTCAAGCTTCTCTCTGCCTCTGGTCTTGAAGATCCATTTGATTTCTTCTCTTCTCGTTTCTCATCTGCTTTTTCCTCCTTTTTTCTGCCCAGACACTTGTCCTTTGTTTTTATCAAATCTTCTGCCTTCCTTTTTGAGTTAACATAATAACTCTACTCCTGGAATTCAAGGAGGACACCTTCAGGCACCAACCACTTATACATAATTGAATTTGACATCAGGAGATATGTCAATTCTGCATATTGTATCCTTTTCTGTCTTATTTGCCATGGAATATGTTTCAAGATCCTAATTTCTTTATATTTTCTATTAAGTTCCTTCCTTTGTATATTTCTCAGAACTTTATCTTGAAAGATCTTTCTCATAAATTTAAAATGAATTTCTCTGGAGTGATTTTTATTCCTGGTGTATGCCATATTAATTCTTCATGCTGTGTCTATATTTTGTTCAACATGCTCTGGTTGCATTGCCATGAGCGATGCTAAATAGGTAGTAATCACTTGCGCTGTATATTCTCCTTTTTGTTCTGGTAGATTCTAGAATCTAAGTATGGGTTAGATGGGTTGAAGGCTGCGACTAGAGATGGCGCTGGCGCCAGTCGACTAGCGTTTCTCTCGCCGACCCAGCTTGCCTCTTGGGACTTTCTCCTTCTCTTTCCTATTCTTTTTCTCTTTTCTCTCTTTTCTCTTGTCCTCTTCTCCCCCTGTTTGCTGGGGTCTCTGTTTGGTGTCTCCCGACGTTGTGCTTTGCGGGGAGAAGTGTGGAGCGTGGAGCGTGGGGGTGTGCCTGTTTGGATCCTGGACGCGAGGCGGCTGCAGCTTGAGACGCGAGGAGTGGGGGTGTGGAGCTGCAGCGGATCGCAGCCGACCTGTCGCTGAGCTGTTCGGGAGCCGGGAGCCCCTCTCGTTTCTAACAAGTGGAGCCGATTTGGGGAGCGGCTGGAGCGGACGGAACACGGCGGAACAGACGGAGGCCAGTGCTGGTCGAGCTTTGGGCACGGGGTCTGCCACGGCCGGAGGTTCCTGCTTGGTTTTGCTCGGCCCTGGGGATTTGGTGGAGCTCCCTTGTGGACGACCGGAGGCCGGCGGGATCCCAGAGGAGTGGAGGAGAAGGGGGATCGGAGCCGGCCGGAACCAGGAGAGTGCAGCGTTGTCCTGGGGACCAGGGAGAACTGGTGGGTTCGCTGGGTTGCTGGGGCTCTTGTGAGCCGACGCCATGTTGGCGGTTCCCTCTCTTGTACCTGGCCTCCCTGCTTGTTATTTTATCTCTAACAAAGGCGCTCACCAAACTGACTCCCGAGAGCTGGGAACAGCAGGGACTAAGCTTTTACCATCTTGGCTTCTGGCACTTCTGGCGCTTCAGTCCAGGCCTGGAAATATCATCAATGTGGGCCCAGAACTAATACTTAAAAACTGCAAGTCTCATCCCATGCACAAGAACTACAAATTAGCTCCACCAATGAGACCAACGATAAGGCCACAGGTTGGAAGATTGAAAAATTTGAACATACGGGGGGGACAGCTATTATGATTCTCTGTTATTAGTATTTTTTATTTTTTTTTATTTTTATTTTATTGATTATTTAATTTTATTTATTACTAAGTTTGATATTGTCGGTTTATATGTTCCTTATTGTTATATTTAGTTTAGTTTTGTATTGTATAATTTTTCTTTTAGTATATTTGTAATAAGTTATTAGCTCTTATTTCTTTCTTTTCTTTTCTTTTCTTTTCTTTTTTTCTTTTCTCTCTTTCGTCATGGAATGGGGGGCTTGCCTTCCCAGCGAGGGGCCACAAAACATCTCTGTGATTATGGGTAGAGGGCGATATGGCGTTGACTCCGTCCCTACACGTGTCAGAAGAACTACGAACAGATGTCTAAAGGCTGTTCCTTGTTCTGAGACGGAGATCAACCCCCAGTATCGAGGTAGCCAGACCAGCCAGCCCTCTACTCTACGCCTGGTGCTGTTGAACGCCAGGTCTGTATCTAATAAAACCCAACTGATTTACGACCTTATTTTGGAGGAAGATGCAGACCTGGCCTGCATAACCGAAACATGGATTGGCGGAGAGGGGGGTCCCCCCCAGGTCTCATCTGTCTGCCCGGTTATGCTGTCCAACACCAGGGTAGACTGGAGGGACGGGGGGAGTTGCCATCGTTTATAAGTCCACCTTGGAGGTAGTTAGGCACTCCTCGGTGGTAAGGCCAGGTCTTGAGGCTCTCCACGTGTGGATTGGGGCTAGGGACAATATTGGGATCTTGCTGGGTTATCGTGCTCCCCGCGACCCAGCCACCTCCCTACCAGAGCTGGTGGACTTTGTCTCCGTGGTACTGTTGGGCTCCCCGAGGCTATTGGTACTGGGGGACTTCAACGTGCGTGCGGGGGCAGAGACTTCTGGTCCAGCTCTTGAGTTCTTGGAGACCATGGCCTTCTTGAACATGTCCCAGCATGTTAACGGCCCTACACACGTGGGCGGCCATACATTAGACCTGGTCTTTTCCACCAATGGGAGTGAGAGTGGTTCGATGGTGACTGACCTCGAGTCGGTACCCTTGTCATGGTCGGATCACCACCTAATAAGATGTACCACCAAGATGGCTCTCCCCCCTCGCAGGGAGCCGGGACCTATTGTTATGGTCCGCCCTCGAAGGCTACTGGATCCGATTGGATTCCAGGATGCCATGAGAGGGATTACGGCTGACCTGGTTGGCACTCCTGTTGAGGCTCTGGTCGATGCTTGGTTCACTGCCGCGACTAATGCCGTAGACACGATCGCACCTAAACGCCCTCTCCGCTGCAGAGATCGCCCGGCGCCCTGGTTTACCCAGGATCTCCGGACGTTGAAGCGGGTCAGGAGACGGCTAGAGCACAAATGGAGAAAGGACCCGACGGTTTTTAATCGTATAGCTGTCAAGGTCGCTACTAACCTTTACCAGGCCAAGGTAAAGGCTGCCAATCGAACATACCTCACTAACCGGATAAGCAAGGTGTCCAATCAGCAGGCGGAGCTATTCCGTATAGTACGTGACCTATCTGGAGTTGGCCCGGGAGATAGGCCTCCCCCTAGTTTTACACCGGGCCAATTTGCAGCATTTTTAAAATCTAAAGTGGAGGCCATCCGCCGGGACCTCTCCCCTTTTTTGAACACAGTGAGTCGAGCTGAGATGTCCAGCGCTCCGTCTTGTCCGGTGACTTTTGACTCTTTTCAGCCCATTTCGCCTGATACTGTGGCCAGCACGCTTGACCGCTGTCATGCCACCACCTCCTCTTTGGACCCTTGCCCGGCCTGGCTAATCAAGGCAGCCAGGTCCTCAACAACGGAATGGGCCACTGTAATAATTAATGGGTCTTTCCTTGAGGACAGATTTCCCTCTGCCCTCAAGGACACACTCATTAGGCCCATAAGAAAGAAACCGAGCTTGGCGGCGGACGAAATTGGCAATTATAGGCCCGTCGCCAATGTTTCTTTCTTAAGCAAGGTAGTTGAGAGGGTGGTGGCCGATCAGCTTCAGGCGTTCCTGGATGAAACAGATGCCCTGGATCCATTCCAGTCGGGATTCAGGCCGCGCCATGGAACAGAAACGGCATTGGTCGCCCTGTGTGATGACCTTTTGAGGGAGGCCGACAGGGACAAAGTGTCCCTGCTGGTCCTCCTCGACATCTCAGCGGCCTTCGATACCATTGACCACGGTATCCTCCTGGGGAGCCTCACCGAGTTGGGAATAGGCGGCCGGGCATTTGCCTGGCTCCGTTCCTTCTTGGACGACCGTCCCCAGAGAGTCCAGCTTGGGGAGAGTGTCTTGGCCCCGTGGAGCCTCAATTGTGGGGTCCCACAGGGGTCAATCATCTCCCCAATGCTGTTTAACATCTATATGGGGCCGCTGGGGAGGGTCATCAGGGGGTGTGGAGCTCTGTGCCATCAATATGCTGATGACACGCAGCTCTACATCTCCTTTTTTCCAACTGCAGGAGATGCCATTCTGTCCCTTCAGCATTGCCTGGAGACCATACGGGAATGGATGCAGGAGAACGGGCTGAGGCTGAACCCGGACAAGACGGAGGTACTGAGGGTGGGCGCTCCCACAGCTGGGGATTTGGGAAATTCCCTCATTTTGGGGGGCGTGACCCTGCCTGTCAGCGATGGGGTTCGCAGCTTGGGTATCCATCTGGACCCGGCGCTCACTATGGAAAACCAGGTGGCGTCTGTGGTCCTTACCGCATTTTTCCACCTTAGGCGGATAGCCCAGCTGCGACCCTACCTTGATGTGGGGGCCCTCACTACTTTGGTACATGCACTTGTAATCTCAAGATTACACCACTGTAATGCGCTCTACGTGGGGCTACCTTTGAGGCTGCTGCGGAAACTTCAGGTGGTGCAGAATGCTGCGGCCAGACTACTCAGTGGAGTGAGAAGATACCAACATATCTCCCCTACTCTGGCCGCATTCCATTGGCTGCCCATCCGATTCCGCATCGACTTCAAAGTATTGATGCTTACTTATAAAGCCCTAAACGGTTTAGGACCTCAATATCTGGTGGAACGCCTTCTCCCACCAAGATCTACCCGTGTCACTCATGCGAGCCAGGAGGTGAGGCTGAGGAGCCTGCCGCCGAAAGAGGCCCGGAAGGAAAAGACCAGAAATCGGGCCTTCTCGGCAGTGGCTCCTCGCCTATGGAACAACTTACCTCCTGAGATTCGTGCGGCCCCCTCGCTGGGCACTTTTAAGAAACAATTAAAAACACTCATGTATAAGCAGGCCTTCCCAACAGTGAATCCCAACAGTTAATTCCTGACGATTCTTTCCTTCTATATTCTTATGATCTTTATCTTTGTTTATTTGTAATGTTTTATTATTTATTGTTGCTGATTGTAAGCCGCCTTGAGTGGTCAAATCTGACCAGATAGGCGGGATAGAAATGAAATGAAATGAAATGAAATGAAATGAAATGAAATGAAATGAAATAAATAAATAAATAAATAAATAAATAAATAAATAAATAAATAAATAAATAAATAAATAAATAAATGGCATTGGCTCTTTCCATTTGTAGATTTAACAGAGCAATTTCATCTTGCTTTCTTTCCTGTTTTAAGTCTCCCATCTCTGTATACAAGGTCTCAAGTCTTGCTTCTGTTCTTTTTGATGTCTCATCTATTCTGGGTATTTTTTATTTTCTGTAATTTGATTTTAATATCAGTCATTTGCATCCCTAAATCTTTCATTTGAACACATAGTTGAGCCATCCTTCCTTGTTTGTATTTGATATATCCCTGTTAATAACATAGGTAAAGGTAAAGGTTCCCCTTGACAGTTTGTCCAGTTGTGTTCGACTCTAGGGGGCGGTGCTCATCCCTGTTTTCAAGCCGTAGAGCCAGCGTTTGTCCAAAAACAATCTTCTGAGGTCACATGGCCAGTGCGACTTAGACACAGAACGTTGTTACCTTCCCACCGAGATGATCCCTATTTATCTACTCGTATTTGCATGCTTTCGAACCACTAGGTTGGTGGGAGCTGGGACAAGCTCACTCCGTCACGTGGATTCGATCTTACAGCTGCAGATCTATAGACCTTACAGCGGCTTCTGCAGTTTAACCCGCAGCCCCACCACGTCCCTATGTTAATAACATATCTTGAATTAAATGTTGCCAGTCCTTAAATGATTCTTGTCCCAATAATCCACTGAGATTTTGTCCCGCTGAGCCTCTTTGAGTTCTTTCTTTTCCACCTTTTGTCACCATATTGATTTTTCCCCTTCTTAAGTTATGTAAATAGGGAATGCTGTTTACATCTTCTGTCGGCAGCTGTTTTCTTTTTCTTTAAGGAGTGCTGTTCAAATCTTCTATCAGCAGATGTCACTATAACCTTACTTTTCTTTCTCAATCTTATTTATATGTCCAGTCCAAGAAGGCGTGGAGCTTCCCTCCAGGTATAAAGTTTTCCCAGTGGCCAAATCACAACAATAAAAATTTTAAGGATCTGCAATGTTTTGAAGTAAATAGGATTTAATATTGCTATTTCAGATAGTCAGAGGAGCAAGGCTTTTATCTTAAATTGCTCTACTTTCATGGCAAGGTAGCTTTCTCTCTCTTCTCCCTTTCTCTCTTCTCTCCTCTTCTTCTCCCATTCCAAGCTGGGGCAGAGGTCACATATACCCTGACAGTAAGATTTTTTTAAAGGGAAAGTCCATTTGGTGACTCTTTATATTCTCATATCTCTGTAGTTATTTGGGTCCATGGATATTTTCCTTACATGATAAATATTTTAACTTACTCAGAGTCTCTGGTTGAGATGTTTCCAACATCCTTTTGCATTCTCTCACTCTCTGCTTGGGGTGTTCCCAGATGCAACTTCAGAGGGGGAACCAGTTTACGCCAATCCCATTCTCCCCTTTTGTCATCTCTGCTGCTTCAGTCATCACTTCTCCTAATAACATTTCCCCGTTTTTTGGGGGTGGAACTGAGGGGGTCCCAGTCTCTTTTAGGAGCTTGCCTGAAACCGGACTGGTTCTTGCCTCAATGAAACCCTACCTCCATACTACAAATCTTGAAGGTAGATAATGTCCAATTTTAATTTCTGTATTTGTTCATAAATTCTTTTACATTTTAGGGTTGAGTTTAAGCCATTTATGTTAATTTTTGTTATTTTCTAATAAATGCTGATCTGTTCTTTTCATATAAGTTTCTTGGAGGCAATATCCAGTTTTAATTTCTGTACTTGTTGGTAATTTTTAAAATGTTTTTGAGGTGAGTTTAAGCCATTTATGTTGACTGCAAGAATTTTATCCCCCCCCCCTTTTAAATTCATTTGATTAATCTTTATTATTAAGGTTTTATTTCCTCTTCTTGGATCCTCTTGTTTCCATGGTGCACTTTCCTTTGGCACTTCCCATTTGGTCTTCTAGTTCAGATTCTGAACTTCCTTCCAAATTTGGTCCTGATGCTCCACTTGATTGCACCTCTTCCTTTTTCTCATCTGCCTTTTTCTCTTCATTCCTACCCAGCTGTTTCCCCTTTTTTCCAATAAAGTCTTCTACCTTTATTGTTGAATTAATAGAATATCTCTGTGACTGGAATTGAAAAAAGACACCTTAAGGTATCAACAACTTATATGTAATTGAGTTTATTCTCAGGATATATACAGAGGTGCCTCGCTTAATGATGATAATCCATTCCAGGAAAATCGCTGTTAAGTGAAAACATCGTAAAGCAAAATTTAAAACCCCATTGAAATGCATTGAAAACTGTTCAATGCGTTCCAATGGGATAAAAACTCACCGTCCAGCGAAGATCCTCCATACGGCGGCCATTTTCGCTGCCTGTATAGCGAGGAATACGTACTTAAGCACAGCGGGGAGCCATTTTAAGAACCTGGTGGCCATTTTGAAAACCCGACGATCAGCTGTTTTTGATCATCCTAAAGCGAAAATCGGTTCCCGAAGCAGGGAACCGATCATCACTAAGTGAAATTCCCCCATTTAGACCATTGTTTTGCAATCGCAAAAACATCATCATAAAGCGGATTCGTTGTAATGCGGGGCATTCATTAAGCGGGGCATGCTCTTCAGTATTCTCTCCTTTTGCATCTTATTTGCTACAGGATATGTTTCAGAATCTTAATTTCTTTCTCTTTAATAATGGATTCTTTATCTTGCATGTTCCTTAGAACTTTTTCTTGAAATACCATTCTCATGAATTTAACATGAATTTTTCTGGGAAGTTTATTATTCCTGGTGTATGCTGTGTTAATTCTTTGTATTGCATCTATGTTTTGCTGTACTTCTTCTGGTTGCATTTTCAATAAGCAGGGTTAAAAATTTAATTACCAATTGCACTGTGTCTTCACCTTTTTATTCTGGAAGATTCTGGAATCTAAGTATGATGTTGGCTTTCATCTTGTTCTCTTTCCTGTTATATCCCTACCAACTCTGTATTCATGGTTTCCACTTTTTCCTTTTTTTTTAAGGCTTTTGCTATTTTAGCTATTTTTTTTTCTGTAATTTGGTTTTATATCAGTCATTTACATTCCTAAGTCTTAGATTTGTTCAGATGGCTGAGCCATTCCTCCTTGTATCTACTGCAATTCTGTGATTAGCATATCTTGAATGTTATGTTGCCAAACCTTAAGTGCTTCTTGCCCCAATAATTTACTCAGAGTTTGTTTCTATGCAGGTGAGCCTCTTGGGGTTTTTTCTTTTCTTCCTTTTTTCCTCTTTTCCTCCTTTCACTGCCATACTTCCAATTTTTAATGCTGTTTCAGTCTTTTTCAAGCAGGTGTTGTTGCTTTATTTTTCTTTCATACAACACTGTTTACATAGCCCATCCAAAATGTAGATTAGAACTTCTCTCTCATTAAAATGGGACATGGTGGTGCTGTGAGTTAAACCGCAGAAGCCTCTATGCTGCAAGGTCGTAAAATCGAATCCATGTGGCGGAGTGAGTTCTCTTCACTTGCCCCAGCTCCTGCCAACCTAGCAGTTTGAAAACATGCAAATGCAAGTAAATAAATAGGTACCACCATGGTGGGAAGGTAACGGTGTTCCGTGTCTAGTCACGCTGGCCACATGACCACGGAAACTGTCTATGGAAAAATGCTGTCTCTATGGTTTGGAAACAGGGATGAGTACCACACCCTAGAGTTGGACACGACTGGACTAAATGTCAAGGGGAACCTTTACCTTTACCTTACTCATTAAAATGTTCTCACACTCCACAAGTCAAAACAATGAGTGTTTAAAGGAACAGACAATGCCTTGAGGCAAATAACATTAGCAGTTCAATCTTTCTCTCCAGCCTCAGTAATTAGGTGCAGGTAACCAGAGAGTTGGACGTGGTGGCACTGTGGGCTAAACCGCAGAAGCCTGTGCTGCAGGGTCAGAAGACCAGCAGTTGTAAGATCGAATCCACGCTACGGAGTGAGCTCCTGTCACTTGTCCCAGCTCCCGCCAACCTAGCGGTTCGAAAGCATGCAAATGCAAGTAGATCAATAGGGACCACCTCGGTGGGAAGGTAACAGCGTTCCGTGTCTAAGTTGCACTGGCCATGTGACCATGGAAGATTGCCTTCGAACAAAATGCTAGCTCTATGGCTTGGAAACGGGGATGAGCAGCGCCCCCTAGAGTCGAACACGACTGGACAAAAATTGTCAAGGGGGACCTTTATCTTTACCTTAACCAGAGAGTAGGGCTTTGTCTTCTTTAAAACAGTTTCTTTAATTTAATGTCCTTCTCCTTCCTTATCCCCCTCCAATCAAAGCTGCTCCAGGCTGCAGGAGGGAGGATTGCCTCCACCATGGTGCCAAAGGAAACAAAGGTGCCTCAGATCCGATGATGTTACACAATCTAAAACTCTTCCTAAATTCAAAAGTTCAAAAGTTCTAGTCTCTGGTTCTAGTTACATCCATCAGCATTGTAATTAGACAGTTTATGATTAAACTGTCCCATGGGAGTGAGTCTTTGCCTTTGATTAAAACAGCTCATTCACAAAACAACTTTCTCCCCCCTCCCTCTTTCTCCTTCTCTTTCTTCTCCATCTCTTGATGGAGGCTGAGGGATGGGAGGGAGGCTCGCTTCTACTGCTACTCAAAGAATTATAGGATCTAATCCACATTCACTGACTCATTATGCCCAACTTTATTCTCTTTCGTTGCTTTAGGTCCATAAAGTTTCTTTATGTAAAACAAATATCTTGACTTAGAGTCCTGGTCAGAATATTTTCCAAAATCCTTCTTTACTCCTCTGCTCTCTGCAAGGCGTATTCCCAGCTCTTTGCCCAACATGGCTTCCTCCTCAGTCCATGCACTCAGATGAGACTTCAGGGGAAAAAAAGCAATTTTCACCAATTTCTCTCCCCTTTCTGTTGCCTCTAGTGCTTCAGACACCACTTTTCCTAGTGGACTGTCCTTTTGCCCATTGGGGGCCTTGAAACTAAAGGGCCCTGGCCAGTTTCAGGAGCATTCCCGAAACCCGACTGGTCTCACTGCAATGAAACCCCACCTTCTGCGGGAAAAGAAACTCTTACTGAACTTCTTATCAAACTTCTGTTGGAACTTTTGGGCATTGGACCTTTGGGATGAAAAGATTTGGAAACTCATGTTTATAGATCATATCTTAAGTCCAATAATCTCCTGCCCATAGATAGTACCCAGGGCATATCTGCACTCCTACCTTTTACCACGGTTTCTTCTACCTCAAAAATATTTCCTTCTGCAAGTCTGATGTGAAGGTCTCTATTACCTTTCTTGGTAGACCTCATTGTCCAATTATTCCAACCAATTCAAAGTGCTCTGGGATCCTCCCAGCATAGTAGTTACAATCGATGCTGTCCTAACAGATTGTAGAGCCACATTTAGGGCCAGTGGTCTCCAGGGGAAAAGATGCAACCTGTGAGTTGAAGCAATTAATCTACTGTAATCTTAATACAGATTCAGAATATTTCATTTTACTATATATTGGTGGAGATGTGCTTTCACATTACCTCATATTGGTCAGGATGGACATTATCATAAAAAGATGCAAACCAGTCTACAAGGAGGCATACAACAAAGCAATACCCCTATTCTACATGGTAAAGAAATACTATATATTTACTGCAACACTTGCAGGCCTCTGTCCCATGCCTACGTCTATGTTCATCTAAATCAGCTTTGACCATCTGGGTCTGATACACACCAACCAGAGAATAGCTTTCTGTTTTATTCTGTCCTATTCTATTCTGATTTGATTGTTTCTCAATTCAAATGCTATCTTTGAATCATAACTCTCCAAACCCCAAATCAATCTATCTATCTGAATTTAGAGAAGTTTCATGACTTCATAAGGGGTAAATACAGTGGGAAATGATATCCAACACTGCTGAAAAGAAAAAAAAGTGGGGGATATGGGTTTTTGCTGATATTTCTAATATAGTAAATGCAGAAAATATTCAGAGCTTTAGAGAATAAAATGAAAAGTAAACATGAACCATGATGGTAATCCAAATTTTTAAGATGGGACATTTCTGTCCTAATCTATACAGCAGGTTTTTGAGGCCAATATATATATATTCTCTACAGGTAAGCCTACTAAATATACAAACATTGATTTGGGAAACCAAATGTATTTTCAAATCATCTTTCACAGACTGTTTTGTTTACCCTTTCAGATATGAGGTGTCCTCCTCCACCTGCTATTCAAAATGGTCAGCTTAATGGAGTCCCAAAACCAAGGTATTTGCCTTTGGAGAAAGTGAAGTATCGATGCCTCCCATCCTACAGTCTTTTTGGACCTTATGCAGCAATGTGTTTGAAGAGAGAATGGATAAACTTACCAGAGTGCAGAGGTACTTTTTTGTTCTAATGAAAGAGAGAATACTGTTTGACAGGCTGTCTCCCCACCAGCACCACTTTTTTGATTAACCTCAAGTCTTTGTAGGAAGACTGTAAAGTCTTTAGTAGTGGTATAATCTGTGTCCCACCAATTTGAGGACAGCCTATCTAACATATACTGAATCCCCTTCATTATCTGGCCTGAAACAGTGTGGTGATGGAATGTGTTTAGTCATGGGCAGCCTAGACTTACCTGGAAAATCATCAGTTTGTACATGATCGGAAACAGAGTGATGGTGGGTTGAAGTATTTTATGGGTGTTCTAGGTTTTGTTTGTTTGTTTTGCCTGTGAAAGTGTATTGTGGGGGCAAATAACCTGATTCCTATAATATTTATTAGAAGTTATACATGGAGGGGAAGAATGAAGGGGGACAGCAAAATGGCACTAAAGGAGAAGGGAATACAAAAAGGTATGGTTTGTGTCTAGGATAATCCTTTTCAAATAGCCTGTATAGCCAAGACAATGGACCTCTTTGTGGAGTGCCAGGTAGATGAATGGGAAAACAAGAGTTACTCTTTTTGATCTTGAGTGAGTTTATTAGTCTGGCCTAATAGTGCTGCATTGTACTTGCCGGATAGCGCAGCAATTTGAGTATCTGGCTGCAGAGCAAGTTCTTTTGCAGTTTCATTCCCCACTGTGCCTCTTGTGAATAGAATCAGTTTGTATGACCTTTGGCAAGCTGCACAGTCTTAAGTCTCCTTCATGGATTGCTGCCTTGTTGTGGCGAAGGGGCTTGAGCAACTCAGAGAAGCTATGGGCTATGACGTGCAGGGCCACCCAAGACGGACAGGTCATAGTGGAGAGTTCCGACTAAATGCAATCCACCTGGAGTAGGAACCGGCAATTCCACTCCAGTATCTTTGCCAAGAAAACCCCATGATCACAAACAAAAGGCTAAAAGATATGACGCTGGAAGATGGGCCCCTCAGGTCGGAAGGCGTCCAACAAGCTACTGAGGAAGAGCGGAGGACAAGTACAAGTAGCTCCAGAGCGAATGAAATGGTTGGGCCAAAGCCGAAAGGACGCTCAGCTGTGGACGTGCCCGGAAGTGAAAGGAAAGTCCGATGCTGCAAAGAAAAATATTGCATAGGAACCTGGAATGTAAGATCTATGAACCTGGGGAAGCTGGAGGTGGTCAAACAGGAGATGGCAAGAATAAACATTGACATCCTGGGCGTCAGTGAACTAAAATGGACAGGAATGGGTGAATTCAACTCAGATGATTATCATGTCTACTATTGTGGGCAAGAATCCCATAGAAAGAATGGAGTAGCCCTCATAGTCAACAAAAGAGTGGGTAAAGCTGTAATGGGATACAATCTCAAAAATGATAGAATGATGTCAATACAAATCCAAGGCAGACCTTTCAACATCACAATAATCCAAGTTTATGCACCAACCTCCATTGCTGAGGAGACTGAAATTGAACAATTTTATGAAGATTTACAACACCTTCTAGAACTGGCACCAAAGAAAGATGTTCTTCTCATTCTAGGGGACTGGAATGCTAAAGTAGGGAGTCAAGAGATAAAAGGAACAACAGGGAAGTTTGGCCTTGGAGTTCAAAATGAAGCAGGGCAAAGGCTAATAGAGTTTTGTCAAGAGAACAAGCTGGTCATCACAAACACTCTTTTCCAACAACACAAGAGGCGACTCTACACGTGGAAATCACCAGACGGGCAATATCGAAATCAGATTGATTATATTCTCTGCAGCCAAAGATGGAGAAGCTCTGTACAGTCAGCAAAAACAAGACCTGGAGCTGATTGTGGCTCTGATCATCAGCTTCTCATAGCGAAATTCAAGCTTAAACTGAAGAGAGTAGGAAAAACCACTGGGCTACTCAGGTATAATCTAAATAGAATCCCTTATGAATACACAGTGGAAGTGAAGAACAGATTTAAGGAACTCAATTTGGTGGACAGAGTACCTGAAGAACTCTGGATAGAGGCTTGTAACATTGTACAGGAGGCAGCAACAAAAATCATCCCAAAGAAAAGGAAATGCAAGAAAGCAAAGTGGCTGTCCAAGGAAGCATTACAAATAGCAGAGAGGAGAAGGGAAACAAAATGCAGGGGAGATAGGGAAAGTTACAGAAAATTGAATGCAGACTTCCAAAGAATAGCAAGGAGAGACAAGAGAGCCTTCTTAAATGAACAATGCAAAGAAATAGAGGAAAATAACAGAAAAGAAAAAACCAGAGATCTGTTCAGGAAAATTGGAGATATCAGAGGAACCTTTTGTGCAAGGATGGACATGATAAAGGACAAAAATGGAAGGGACCTCACAGAAGCAGAAGACACCAAGAAGAGGGGGCAAGAATACACAGAGGAATTATATCAGAAAGATTTGGATATCCCGGACAACCCAGACAATGTAGTTGCTGACCTAGAGCCAGACATCCTGGAGAGTGAAGTCAAGTGGGCCTTAGAAAGCCTGGCTAACAACAAGGCCAGTGGAGGTGATGGCATTCCAGCTGAACTATTTAAATACTTAAAAGATGATGCTGTTAAGGTGCTACATGCAATATGCCAGCAAGTTTGGAAAACTCAACAATGGCTAGAGGACGGGAAAAGATCAGTTTACATCCCAATCCCAAAGAAGGGAAGTGCCAAAGAATGCTCCAACTACCGCACAATTGCACTCATCTCACACGCTAGCAAGGTTATGCTCAAAATCCTACAAGGTAGGCTTCAGCAATATGTGGACCGAGAACTCCCAGAAGTACAAGCGGGATTCTGAAGGGGCAGAGGAACTCGAGACCAAATTTCTAACATGTGTTGGATTATGGAGAAAGCCAGAGAGTTCCAGAAAAACATCTACTTCTGCTTCATTGATTATGCAAAAGCCTTTGACTGTGTGGACCACAGCAAACTATGGCAAGTCCTTAAAGAAATGGGCGTGTCTGACCACCTTATCCATCTCCTGAGAAACCTATATGTGGGACAGGAAGCAACAGTTAGAACTGGATATGGAACAACTGATTGGTTCAAAATTGGGAAAGGAGTACGACAAGGCTGTATATTGTCCCCTGGCTTATTTAATTTATATGCAGATTACATCATGCGGAAGGCTGGACTGGAGGAATCCCAAGCCGGAATTAAGATTGCCGGAAGAAATATCAACAACCTCCGCTATGCAGATGATACCACTCTGATGGCAGAAAGTGAGGAGGAACTAAAGAACTTTGTAATGAGGGTGAACGAGGAGAGTGCAAAAAACGGTCTGAAACTCAACATCAAAAAAACTAAGATCATGGCCACTGGTCCCATCACCTCCTGGCAAATAGAAAGGGAAGATATGGAGGCAGTGACAGATTTTACTTTCCTGGGCTCCATAATCACTGCAGATGGAGACAGCAGCCCCGAAATTAAAAGACGCCTGCTTCTTGGGAGGAAAGCGATGACAAACCTTGACAGCATCTTAAAAAGCAGAGACATCACCTTGCCAACAAAAGTCCGAATAGTCAAAGCTATGGTTTTTCCTGTAGTGATGTATGGAAGTGCGAGCTGGACCATAAAGAAAGCTGACCGCTGAAGAATTGATGCCTTTGAATTGTGATGCTGGAGGAGACTCTTGAGAGTCCCCTGGACTGCAAGGAGAACAAACCTATCAATTCTAAAGGAAATCAACCCTGAGTGCTCACTGGAAGGACAGATCCTGAAACTGAGGCTCCAATACTTTGTCCATCTCATGAGAAGAGAGGACTCCCTGGAAAAGACCTTAATGTTGGGAAAGTGTGAAGGCAAGAGGAGAAGGGGACGACAGAGGATGAGATGGTTGGACAGTGTTACCGAAGCAACCAACATGAATCTGACCCAACTCCGGGAGGCAGTGGAAGATAGGAGGGCCTGGCGTGCTCTGGTCCATGGGGTCACGAAGAGTCGGACACGACTAAACGACTAAACGAAACGAACGACAGTCCTAAGTGCCCCCAGTAAAAGGGAATGGTAAATCACTTCTAAGTATTCTGTACCTGGAAAATCCTAAAAAGTGTTTGTTTGTTTGTTTGTTTAAAATATTGTTACACTGCCTTCCTCCTTGAAAAGGACCCAAGGCAGTTTACAGCATTGAAAAACAATATTTAAAGTTGAAAATGAGGAGTATACAATGGTGGTTAACATTATTAAAAGACAATATTTAAAGCTAAGAACAATGAATATAAATAGGCATATTACATCATTAAAAGGCAATATTAAAGCTAAGGAAAATAAGTATAGGAATATTTTAAAAAGTCACTCTGAGAAATGGATAACACAAAAATGGAAAATACAAGTAGTACTAAAACAATCAGAGCAGTAATGTGCAACAATTAATCTAAAAATCACACACAGGTAGCTAGTTACTGAAGGAAGGCTTGCCTAAAGAGAAAGGTCTTTACCTGCTTGTGGCAGGACAGCAAAGATGGGGCCAGTCTGGACTCCTTTGGGAAGGAGTTCCAAAGTTTGGGAGCAATAACAGAAAAGGCCTTCTCCTGTGTCCCCATCAGACAGACTTGTGAAGGTGGTGGGACCAAGAGAATGGCTTGCCCTGATAATCTTAACATCCGAGCTGGCTCATAATGGGAGATATGATCTTTGAGATAGTTTGGACCTGGGCCATTTAGGACTTTGTAGGTTAAAACCAGCACTTTGAATTGTGCCTAGTAAAAGATTGGCAGCCAGTGGAGCAGCTGTAACAGGGGATCTATGTGGTTCCTGTAACCAAACCCAGTCAGCAATCCAGCTGCTTCATTTTGAACCTGCATTTTGGACCTACTGACATTTCCTGATACTCTCCATTTCCTGATACTCCCCATAGAGCATGTTACAGTAATCCAGTTGGGAAGTAACTAGGTTGTGTATGACAGTAGCCAGATCAGATATCTCAAGAGATGGACTTAGCTGGCACACTGGTTTTAATTGTGCAAATGCACTCCTGGCCAATGTCAAGATCTAGGCATCCAGGTTCCGGGATGAATCCAGGAGCACCCTGCAAATTGTACACCTGTCTTTTCAATGGGAGTGTAATCCTATTAGGTACCAGCTGTATCCCTATTCTTTGACCTGCCTTTCTACTGACCAGGAGCACCTCTGCCTTGTCTGGATTAAGTTTCATTTTATTTACCACATCCAGTCTGTTACAGATACCAAACACTGAGCTAGAGCTAAAGTAACTTCTTTGTATTTAGGTGGCAAGGCGATTGAGGTGGGTGTCATCTAGTGATATATAACCCCCTCCCCAAATCCAGATAATCTTTCCCAGTGGTTTCATTCAGATGTTAAATGACATAGGAAACAAAAGAGAACCCTGAAGGACCCCACAAGCCAACAGCCAGGGTGTCGAACAGGAGTCCCCCAGCACCACCTTCTGAGTTCTCTCATCCAGGAAGGACTGGAGCCTCCAAAAAACAGTGCCCCTAAATCCCATTCCAGAGATACAGGTCAGGAGGATACTATGGTTGATAGTATTGAAAGCCTCTGAAAGGTCCAGCAAAACCAACAGGAACACAGATCCCCTATCCAGTTCCCATCATAAGTCATCTACCAAGGCAACCAAAGCCATATCTGTCCCATAACAAGGTCTGAACCCAGATTGAAATCGATCAAGATACTTTGTTTCAATTTAGGAACCTCTGGAGCTGAGAGACCACAGCTCGCTCCAGTAACTTCCTCAAGAATGGGATATGAGATATTGGTCGATAGTTACAGTGGTGCTTTGACTTACAAACTTAATCCGTATTGGAATGGTGGCCGTAAGTCAAAACGTTTGTAGGTCAAAGCACCATTTCCCATAGGAATGCACTGAAAACCGATTAATGCATTCCAGCCGAAGGAAAAATAAATAAATAAATAAATAAAAATATATAACACTGCATTCCCCTGGGGCTGAAAAAAACAAAAAAATCACCACAATCAAAACCAAAACAACACCGACCCACAATCCAACAAAACAAAAACTTTTTTAAAAAGCAGCACCTTACCGGTCCAAAGTCTCCGAAGCCTCCCGGGCTTCCACCGCCGGGAGGCCTCTGGAACGGCACCAGGCCTGCACGGGGGTGCAGAAAGGCCGAATAGGGTCTGGAGGGCAAGGGGGTGGCGGTTTTGGCCCCTCTCATGTTCTTTGATTCTGGTGTGGATGCTTCGTTTTGTGGTTCCAATGTATACCGGATACCTTGCAGGTATACATTGGAACCACAAAATGAAGCATCCACACCAGAATCAAAGAACATGAGAGACACTGCAGACTAAAACAACCAGAAAAATCTGCAGTAGCTGAACATGCCCTAAAACAAGCTGGACATGAAATTCTATTTCAAAATACTGAAATACTGGACAACACCAGCAATCATTACATCAGACTGCACAGGGAAGCCATTGAAATCCACAAGCACCAGCAGAACTTCAAAAAAGAGGAAAGTTTGAAACTCAACAAAACTTGGCTTCCAGCTTTCAAAAATACAGCGTGCAAAAGATCAGCGACCTCTACCCAGTCACAAGGACCGGGGATCACTACACATAAAAGACTAGCTAATGACACCCATCATCACAGTGACAGATAATCTCTTCTTATCACAACAATACACCCACAACAAGACACACTAATCACCCATCTCCTGAATAGGACAAAAGCCTATCTCACAGCCATAAATACTCCACTCCCAAGCAAACTACACCAGAGCACAGAGTGCTGTCCTCTGAAGATGCCAGCCACAAAGACTGGCGAAACGTTAGGAAGAACAACCTTCAGAACACGGCCAAAGAGTCCAAAAAACCCACAACAATCATTAGATCCCAGCCGTGAAAGCCTTCGCGAATACGTTCTCTGTGATACTTTGCTTCATTTTGTTTTACATGTTTACATTCAGCTTTCCGCTCTTCCACTTCCCTCCTGATGGAGACATTTACAATTGCTGTAGCAGAGGATTTATGCTGTTATACTTTTGGCTTGTACTTAAATAGCTTTCTCTTCACTTTCTCCTTTTCTCATAAATTTCCACCAGCGTTTATCAGTTAATTACTGATTCACAGAGAAGATTTGTTATTCCTTCATACTGGAAGTTCAGGCAAATATGTGGAATTTCTTTTGACATGGTTGGAGAGGTGGGAAAGTTTTCTACTCCTTGATTGATAATCATGATCCTGCATGGCAATAAAATTTCTGCAGCCCGCTTTGATATTTGCCAACATGATAATGCTTGGCACATTTGTGTAAATCGTCTTGAGCTTTGTGATGTCTTACTAATGTGTCATCTAACAGTTCCCTTCTCCAATTCAATGTGCCACTACAGCTGTTGCAGGAAGATGTGATCGCCCACCTTCTATAGACAATGGAGACATTCTGGAAATGGCCAAGTCTGAATATCTGTCGGGAGAAAAGGTGCACTATAAATGCCAAAACCTGTACAGAATGGATGGAAATGCAGAAGTAACTTGTGATAATGGTCATTGGACGCAACCACCAACATGCATAGGTATTTGTTTGTTTATTTAAAATTAATGATCCCATTTAACTAATTATAGGATAAAGGTAATTAATTATAGAATATTTTAAATTCGTTCTGAGAATCAAGAATTTTAATTCAGTTTAATAGCAACTAGCTGCATAAATAACAAAGGCTGGCAAAGTTGTAAAAGTAAATGTTAGGGTTCTGGCAAGGTCCAACCAAGTAAAAAGAGAAAAGAAGAGAAAATTGGAGAGAATCAATCTGTACACAAAATAAATATGAAACAGAGGTTAATTAAAAGAAAAAGAGAAATAGTCTTCCAAGACAGAAAGCTGGAGTCTCACAATCCAAATACAAGCATCACAAAGTATACAAGAATGCATACATGCTTTATATGATTCCACCCATAACAAGGCTGGACATATTGCCGGTGACAGCAGAACACTGAATTTTAATTTTCCATGAGCATCCTGACCTAGAGTTGCATACAGGTTTAAATGTTATTATATCAAAAAGCCAAAGATATAGTCTTGATACTTTTTAAACCTGCTCTAGACAATGATGACTTTTGACAAAGACAAGCATTATTGTGGCATATTGTGTAAACATGATCACTCATCTTTCATATGTGACATTTGAGGTACTATATGGTATACTTACACATATAATTATATGTATATCTATAATTATGTAAAATATGTATAATTATATGTATATGTATATCTATATGGTATATATGGTATACCATATACATATGACATATTGCCAGATGGGCAATACTGAAATCAGGTTGATTATATTCTCTGCAGCCAAAGATGGAGAAGCTCTGTATTGTCAGCAAAAACAAGACCTGGAGCTGACTGTGGCTCTGATCATCAGCTTCTTATAGCAAAATTGAAACTTAAACTGAAGAGAGTAGGAAAAACCACTGGGCTAGTCAGGTATAATCTAAACGAAATCCCTTATGAATACACAGTGGAAGTGAAGAAGAGATTTAAGAAACTCAATTTGGTGGATAGAGTGCTGGAATAACTATGGATGGAGGCTCGTAACATTGTACAGGAGACAGCAATGAAAACCATCGCAAAGAAAAGGAAATGCAAGAAAGCAAAGTGGCTGTCCAACAAGGCCTTATTAGCAGAGAAAAGAAGGGAAACCAAATGCAAGGGAGATAGTGAAAGTTACAGAAAATTGAATGCAGACTTCCAAAGAATAGCAAGGAGAGACAAGAGGGCCTTCTTAAATGAACAGTGCAAAGAAATAGAGGAAAATAATAGAAAGGGAAAAACCAGAGATCTGTTCAAGAAAATTGGAGATATTAAAGGAACATTTTGTGCAAAGATGGACATGATAAAGGACAAAAATGGGAGGGCCCTAACAGAAGCAGAAGACATCAAGAAGAGGTGGCAAGAATACACAGAGGAATTATATCAGAAAGATTTGGATATCCCGGACAACCCAGGTAGTTTGCTTGCTGACCTTGAGCCAGACATCTTGGAGAGTGAAGTCAAGTGGGCCTTAGAAAGCATGGCAAACAACAAGGCCAGTGGAAGTGATGGCATTCCAGTTGAAGTTTTTAAAATCTTAAAAGATGACACTGTTAAAGTGCTACACTCAATATGCCAGCAAGTTTGGAAAACTCAACAATGGCCAGAGGATTGGAAAAAATAAGTCTACATCCCAATCCCAAAGAAGGGCAGTGCCAAAGAATGCTCCAACTACCGTACAATTACACTCATTTCACATGCTAGCAAGTTTATTGCCAAAATCCTCCAAGGCAGGCTTCAGCAGTATGTGGACTGAGAACTCCCAGAAGTATAAGCTGGATTTGGAAGGGGCAGGGGAACTAGAGACCAGATTGCTAACATGTGCTGGATTATGGAGAAAGCCAGAGAGTTCCAGAAAAATATCTACTTCTGCTTCATTGACTATGCAAGCGCCTTTGACTGTGTGGTCCACAGCAAACTATGGCAAGTCCTTAAAGAAATGGGAGTGCCTTATATATCTCCTGAGAAATCTATACGTGGGACAGGAAGCAACAGTTAGAACTGGATATGGAACAAGTGATTGGTTCAAAATTGGGAAAGGAGTACAACAAGGCTGTATATTGCCCCCTGGCATATTTAACTTATATGCAAAATACTTCATGTGAAAGGCCGGACTGGAGGAATCCCAAGCCAGAATTAAGATTGCCGGAAGAAATATCAACAACCTCCAATATGCAGATGATACCACTCTGATGGCAGAAAGTGAGGAGGAATGAAGGAACCTTGTAATGAGGGTGAAAGGAGCTTGGTAACAAAAGTCCGAATAGTCAAAGCTATGGTTTTTCCTGTAGTGATGTACGGAAGTGAGAGCTGGACCATAAAGAAAGCTGACCGCCAGAGAATTGATGCTTTTGAATTGTGGTGCTGAAGAGGCTCTTGAGAGTCCCCTGGACTGCAAGGAGAACAAACCTATCCATTTTGAAGAAAATCAACCTTGATTGTTCACTGGAAGGACATATCCTGAAACTGAGGCTCCAATACTTTGGCCATCTTATGCGAAGAGAAGACTCCCTGGAAAAGACTCTGATGTTGGGAAAGTGTGAGGGCAAGAGGAGAAGGGGACGACAGAGGACGAGATGTTTGGACAGTGACATTGAAGCTTCCAACATGAATTTGACCCAACTCCCGGAGGCAGTGGAAGACAGGAGGGTCTGGCGTGCTCAGATCCATGGGGTCATAATAACAACAATAATGGTATACTGACTGAGCTGTTATCTGGAATAGGTTGTTACTTCATTGTTAGTTCCCTCCACTGCTATTCAGTCTCAGATTCTAAAGCTGAACTTTTCCCTTGTCCTTGTAAGTTTGCTCATACTGTAAACTTAGTGTCTTTATATACTTGTGTATGCAAAAGAAACTTTTCCCAAAGCGACTTTGTGTTATGTCTTGGAAGACAGCCTCCTAATGTGTTAACTCTATGCTTTTACGCTCTGAAGTGAATGAAGCTTTTAATAAAGAGAAGTGCATTATTAGAGAGAAAAGGGGATCAATATATTTTCAGATTTTTCTAACAAAGACAGTTTTAATCACAAAGAGGAAATAATGCGGTAGCTTAGAAGTAAACATAATTAAACATTTCTTTTTGTAATCAATGCTAATGTTCATTTTCCCCTCATCATTTAACACTAAATAAATAACATTTTTATTGAACTAAACAGCCAATTGAGCCATATGCCATGGAAATTAGGTGGTAAATTGTAGCAATGGTTTTAAAAAAAATCTAGGGAGCACTGGGAACCACAGAAAAGGCTTGTGGCATTACAGTTCATGGACACACTTCCCTATCCACAGTTTACTAACCTCTACGCCCTGACACAGAAAATGATTAGAATAACTCTGTCCCAAATCTAGGATATTTAACAATTCATAACACTTCCACATGCAATGCTGCATTGACTAAGAGGGAAAAAGGATTCAACAACTTTCAAGGTCTTCTCAAACCCTGTGCAAAATATTTTGAAGGGCCTCTGAGCTGCAAGGGCTTGGATTTCTTTCAGCCTCTTTCTTTGGCATTACCTCTATTACCTGAGGTTTTTCAACATCTAGAAAATTCTTACAGGGTTTCATTTTCAATCTTTTGCATTTTTTTCTACCACCCTGAAATTAGCATGACCCAGTCTCCGGTGCATCAAATGAGCACACTAGTCATGTAGTGGTGTATTTTGACTATAGCATGTGTTACTTTGTTCTGTGTTCTTCCCTTCAATACATACAAATTATTTTCAAGTTTTGCTGTGGCACACACCCTGTTCCCTTTCTTGATTACACATGTGCTATCAGCAAATGTAACTGGAAACCCTTCTTTGTCCAAATATGAGACACTTAGGATATTACAGTCTAAATTGGGCACATACAAAATACCATGTAATTTCTTTTTCAAACCTGGAACATAAATTGTTCCTTCTCCTGTTACTGGCAATTTCTTTCCAGTTGCCAGGCAGACATAGCCATGCTTTGAAGTACCTAGGAAACAAAATAGCTCTGATTTATGAGTCAAATGACTCACAGCCCCACTGTCCATAACCCAGTTTATTACTTTGGAGTCTTTATCAGTAGCTTTTACAAGAGAAATCCCCCCTTCCTGCTCACCTTCTCTTCACCGGCCAGTTCCTTTTTGTCTGCAGCTCCTTTGCAAATGCTTTTCCGATCCACACTTGAAACAATGTCTTACAGCAAGATTCCTTTCTGTCTGCTCTCCATCATTCCTGGAAGCAGCTTTCCTCATCTATGGGATGTTATCTCTCATTCTGACTTGGGACCGCTCATTCCTTCTTTCTTCTTCCTCCTACAATCTGCCCGTCAGATACTCCAGGGTTAAGTCCCTCTCTGGCATGGATTCAAGGCTTGTTACTAGCACATTGTAGTCTTCTGGAAGACTGCTCAGGATCACATACTCCTTGTGACTCTCTGTGAACTCCATGCCCCTCTGCTCAAGCTCCACAAACAGATTCTGTTAGTGTGTGAACACACGGAAATTTAGCAGAATAACTTCAAGATCCGTATTTACAGGATACAGTATTTACAAATATACAGAGCGACAGTATGACACCATGAATTCATCAGAAGAGCAGGAATACATCTTCTCTACATAGTCTACTTATATACACTTAGGCATCTGGCTGTATCCAATCAGCACAAATGTTGCATCTTCTTTGAGCCAGCCCTCCTGAGTCACTGTGACTCAGTATTTTGACACACCTGAACATTATGGCTGCTCATTAATACATTTATTCTGCTCAGGCCTGTAAATTTTATACTCTGACAGATTCCTCATCTGCTGTAAGTGCTCTGACATGCTTCCATCAGGGTCAAGCCTTGCTCTGTATAATTTATGTGTCAGAGTTACTTTGCTGCCAGCAGAATCACTAGCATAGACATGACGCAAGCTTGCCAGCACTGCCTAGCTGAGGTCAGACCACACATGTGTATTAATTGGCTATCCTCTAAACACAAAACTATCATTGTTAAAGCCTTCTCATTTTGGTTTATCTGTTCCTTATTCAGGACAGCGGGGGAGGGGGGTTGGAAACAATCTTCAACAAATCCTCCCTTCTCAGCGACATTTCTGCTTTAATTGACCAAGTCACATAGTTCCGTTCATTTAATTTTGTGAGAGGGGTTCCTCCCATTCCTGCTGCCCCAACTGACTGCATTATGCTGCCTTTTATCTCTGTCCTCCATCCTCTACCCCTCCTGGGCTCTGAATGGCAGGACACTCACCTTACTTGACTTTATCTACTTCTGGAATGGTTCTTCTAGCCCTCTGGCCTCTGTTTCTCTGGTACCTTCTGGCACTCACAGGTTTCTCTGGTGCAGGGCAGACATCTCTGGGCCCATAACCTCTTGATGGTGCAAACTGCAGTGTGTTAGCAGAATTTTGAGTCAGTCCCTGCAGTCCAGTGGAATAACACACATAGGTAGAATCTTCCCAACACCATGTATATTTACAAGTATATACAGACGTTCTAGCAGTACAAACCGGCAGCATGGCAGCATAACATTAATCAGAAGAGATCCAACATCTTCTCCACATGTCCACACATTTATTCCCATGGACATTTACATATAGCCAATCAGTAAGGACATTACATCACCCAGGCATTGCTTCATATTACAATATACATTTTGTGTGACTCAGCACTTTGCCCACCTGCCCAACATGGCTGCTGATTACCATAGGCCTGGTTCTGCCACAGCATGAAAATTGTCCTTGACAGTTTGTTATTGTCTATAGTCAGTCTTTCAAAAACCATCTAGTTTTCAAATGCAGGATGTTGTTTCTGTATCTACAATTTAAAATGCCATGAAATGGTCCAACCTTGCCTTGCAGTATCAATTGCAATCAGGAAAAAAGGATGTCAAGCTTTACATGCCCCCATTTTTAGAACTGCCTTGTAGAAGGTTGATTTGCTCTGCTGCACAAAAACATGGCTACGCTGTCATGCAGTTATAATACTATACCCATGTTTCCTAAAAAACACAACTGTTGTCTAAGTATGTCACCTGAACAGCTTCAATTTCCTTGCACTCTTTGAATTGAGGTGGACATGTAAAACCCTTAATGCAACCTATTAAGATAAAAGGCTTTTGTTAATTAAGGGTCTGCTTGAAGACAGTTTTTGAAGGTGTCAGTTGTGAGAGTGAGGAAGGCAAGAGGAATGTAAGGGAAAGAAGAAAGGGGCGTGCACAGGAGAGAAAGTGGACATCTTTCCGTCTATTAAAATATCAGCTTTTCATATCTCATGGAGAAAGACTTTTCTTTAAAACAAAACAAAAACAAAATCTCAATGTCAGATAGTTTAAGTGGCCATCTAGTTTTTGAATGCAGGATGTTGTTTCTGTGTCCACAATTTAAAATGCCATGAAATGGTCCAACCTTGTCTTGCAATATCAATTGCAATCAGGAAAAAAGGATGCTAGGCTTTACCTCCTCCACCCCACCCCCAGTTTTAGATTTGCCTTGCAGAATGTTGATTTGCTTTGCTGCACAATAAAATGGTACACTCTCATGCAGTTATAATACTATATCCATATTGCCTAAATAACACAACTGTTATCTAAGGATGTAGCCCTGAAGAGCTATTAATTTCCTAGCATTTTTTTTAATTGGAGCAAATATGTAAAGCCCTTAATGCAACCTATTAAGATGAAAGGCGTTTGTTAATTAAGGCTCTAGTTGGAGACAATTTGTGAGAGTGAAGAGGGAAAGTGGGTATAAAGGAAAGAAAAAGGTGATCTGCAGCGGAGGGAATCTGTCTTCCTCCCATCTATTACTATATAAACTTTTCATATCACATGGACACTTGTCCTTTAAAAAACAAACAAACCTCAATGTCAGATAGATTAATTGGTGTTTTTTCTTGCAGTTCCTTGTTCAACAAGCGAAGAAGACATGAAAATGAACAATATACAGTTGAAGTGGAAATACGACTCAAAACTGTATGCAGAATCTGGAGATATTACAGAATTTGCCTGTAGATGGGGCTACCGTGCAGATCGTAATTCTCCTCCATTCAGAGTACAGTGTATAGATGGCAGATTCGAATATCCAAGATGTGTAAGATGGGTATGTATATTGTGGTTAAAACTATAGCAACAAAAACATCTAGCATACATTGGTTTAGCTTTAGAATCTGTGGAACCTGTAGGAGATCATGTGCATTAGAAAAAGAATAACTTACTTTATGAGTGAATGGGTCTGTCTCAGTACACAGAGATCTCTCCAGATTGAGTGCCCGCCTGTAATCCAAGCCTCTCACATAGGGGTCCACTTTTTGTATGGCCTGAATGTTCTTGATGTTCACATATGTTTCGAGTAACTAGCAACAGCAAATTGCATCTAGTTGACAAGGTGCCTGGGCATATCCTGGCCTTTTTGCCTGGTCACATGCCTGGTTGTACCATTGCACCTTGTCAGTTAGCTCACATAGGTAGTGTAAGGGTTTCTTTATCCCTTGTTATGATGTAGCCATCTATTTTGGTTCCTGTCTTCACCTTTATAGGCTTTGGTCTTTGCCTTTCCTTTGGTTAGTTAGAGATAAAGCACAGCTATTTAGGCTATGTGAGTGTGAGAAAAGAGTAGGTGGGTGGGCAAACTATTTTCAATGGTGCTCCATTAGTTTTAGGAAAATAGTCACATGCTGTAAATTATCTGTTTTATATGTTGCCTTTTAAACCAGTAAAAGTCAAGAGGAAGTAAGTTCAGTTTTTCCACCCAGGACTCAGTCTGTACCATACCTGGAAATGTGCAGAAATGTGCAAAAATACTGAAAAATCAAAACAGGAAGTGGCTGGGGGGGAGCACAGCACCCCATTTTATTGCAAATCAGGCACTCTTGGAGGCTTCTGGGAACGGAACATGACTTTTTTCCAGATGGGGAGGGAGAGGGAGAGACGTGGGTGGCCACAAGAAGAAGTTTAGAGGCTGCCAAAACAGTGCCGAGGATACATACGGCTTGCAGGCTGCACTTTGCCTGCCTCTCTGCCATGGCCTGAAAACCAAAGATGGGATTTAAAAAAAAGAAAAAATACTACCTCAAATGATAACAAAAACTATGCATAGGCAGATACATATGAATTATTAGATTCAGAAGCAGAATATCAACATTTTAGAATATTTTATGTGACTCTACTCTTAAGTCCCTTTTTTTGTAATTTGGTTCCAGAAAGGTTTTTTTTAAGTACTATGTTCTCTGTGTAGTCAGTTGATTGTATATGAATTGTTAGCTACACTGAGAATTCACTGAAATTGCTGAGACTCTAAAATCAATTACTAACTGTTACCATAGATTTCATTGGGACTTAAGTACAACTAACATTTTCTAGATCTGGTTCTATATTTTTAATATGTCATTTAGCTGCTACTGGGCACAATCCTATTGGTATAAATATCTGGTGGCATAACCTGGATCAGGTGCTGGAAACATTTAGTTTAAACTCATGGAAAGTTTCCTACAGCCCATTGAGGATTCATATGTAAATGATTAGATTCAGTTTCATAATATCAGCATTTTAGTACATTCTATGTGGCCTTATTCTTGACCTCATTTTGATCTTGTTCTAGAAAACTTTGTTTAGTGTTCTGTTTTCTTTCTGGTTGCTCAGTTTCATCAACTCATTGGCTACACTGAGAGCTTACTGCAATTTACTATGATGTCAATTACTGATTTTTTCCCCACTGATTTCAGATTGACCCAATGAACTTGATAGGACTTTAATTAGTCCTGACAAACATATTGTTATAGTGATATATTATTACACTTTGAATAATATTATTAAACATATTATTCCAAGAACAAGTAATTCCAGATGGACAAAGAAAACCAGGATGCATTGGAATGGGAGGAAAGGTAGAGAAAACTCCATAGGCAGAAAATTGTATGTCCTGCAAACCTTGCAATGAATTCAACCCAATTAGCTCTTGGCTTGTTCACAAAGCATGGTCACTAGAGATGAGGATGAACTGCCAAAATGGCAGTTCATCCTGGTTCATGGTCCATCAAAGTTGATGAACCATGAACCACAAATCACCTCCCCATGAACCAATGAACCATGAATCAATTTGTGGTTCTTTGAGGGTGACCCCTCCACATGCCCACTATCCCTGCTGCCTCCCCACCTTGGCTGCCACAGTCCGTGTCGCCACCACCACCTCCATCCGTGGAGGCCTTGGCAATGTAAGCCTCCGCAACCACCATCCACTGCTGCTTGCTGCGATTCTCTTCACTGCTATGGCCTGCCTTAAGGGAATCTGGGCTGCCCTTTGCAAAGATGGTGGCTACAGCTTCCCTGCCTAAGAGAAGCTGCAGCCATCATCTTTGCAAAGGGCAGCCAGTGTCCCTTATGGCAGGCTGTGGCTGCGGAGGTCACCACAGCAGGTGGTGATGGATGATGGCACCGCCGGGGTGGTGGCAGATGATGGCAGCTGCTAAGGTAGGGAGAAAATACCATGAGCAAAAAAAATGTATCACCAGCAAACCTTGCAGTGGATTCAACCCATTAGCTTCTTACTCATTCACAAAGCATGGTAATATTTACAGGTGAATGGCAAGTAACAGCTTTAAAATATTTTTAAATTTAGAACTTATTTACAGCAATATTAAATATTTTAAAATATTTCTCAGTACAGACTCTAGGATAATTTGGAACTGACAGAATTTATGGTGGGGTTTGCAGATGATCCCAACACACCACTCTCATAGACTACAGTGAATCATTTCATTACCTCAGTCCCGTTGCAGCTACTAAATTATACTGGTTTAAAACTGGGTCATTACTTGTGAACTTGAAAAATGGTCTTCTCCTGGAGAGATATAAGTACAATAGCAGATGTGGTTGGGTTACAAAAAAAATTTCAAAACATTGACCCTAAGGCAAATGAAAATGTTGTCTTTGACTGGGAGCTGGCATGGCTGAAGGCGTGACATACAGCTTGAGAAGTACATGCAAATGTCAGAAATGTTAGCATCAAAAGATCATATCTAGACATATACCAATTTGTCATACTGAGAGCTATTATTGTCCAACAAGTGAGGGAACTAGTATTTGAAAGCATTCCTTCAGAAAAAAAGATTGATTTTTTCAACACAGATCAAAAGCATATACTAAAATGCTAAGAAAGACAAGTGTGTGTCAACATACAAAGAGTGTGAAACTTTTTAGTGTAACACAGTTATTCTGAATGGTAAATAAAGTAAGAATGGGGCAACATGGAATGTTGAAGGCAGTTAAATGTTGACCAGAAATAGCATAATCTCCATGTCTTTGCTCATTTTAATACTATTAGGTACTTGGCTTAGTGCATCAGAATATTGAAATTAATATGACTAAGATACAACTATGTTAATAGAGTTAGATTCTATTGCTTGTGTATAGAAACAATTTATTCATATTCCTATGAAAAATTGCTTTTTTCAGATCAAGAAATATTTATACAAATATAATTGCTCATGATCACGGCATCTAACCTTCTTTATTCACTGTTTATTTTATATTTGACAGATATAAGACAATGGAGGAGAGGCATACAGCCAAGATTTTTAACCAGCATGTTGTCTTCCAGAATCATTGATTACTTGCCTTTAATTAAATTTTTCAAGATTTTTTCAAGTGCCATTTTCACCATTTTATGCAGCTGCTCACAGTGAATTACAAACATTTTAAAAATTTTATGGAAAAAAAACCCTGCAACTTTATTGCAGGTGAAACTATGCACATGTTATACACATTGGTCTAACCAACCATTTTATTAGCTCAGTTTAAAACAGTAAAATATAACCTTCGAGAAGGAAGAAAGATGCTAGAATGCTAACATTGTACCTGTGAGCTACTAGTTAGAACTAGCAGTGCTAAATGGTTGCATGTATTGGCAGTGGATGTTTTTACCTCTGAAGATCTTGTCCACATCTGAAAAATAAGAATAAAAGCTCATTTGCAAAAACATTATTCTCATTATTTTTATATAATGGAACAAGTCTCCTGTATATTAGCTGAAAACCCTGCTGGTTTCACTAGAACCTCAGCTTCCTTCCCCCACCTCCCTGGCCAATGACCCACTCACTACTTGGAGCACAAGAACATGGGGTTGTCTGTCCTGCCTTTTTTGTCTTAATGGGCAGTCAGCCAAGGAGGCAGGGAAGGGAAGTTCCTGCCAGAGATTGGTTGAATAGCTGAAGAGGAAGAGGACAGCCGCATGTACCCGCTGGTGAGTCAAGGATCCACCCAGGCAGGTGGGGAAGGGAACATGCAGCACCTGTGGTGCAACACGTACAAATCAGCACAAACGCCTCAACTGAGATTTGTGCCCATTTCTAGTTTTCACTTACACTGAGTTAATTCATCAGCCATGACAATTTTTTAGAAGTTAAAAATGTCCAATGGATGAAAAAAGGAGTCAGGTTCTGGATTTTTCTTTGCTTCTTGTTTGTGAATAGTACTGAGTGCAAGAGGAAGTCCTATAGACCTTCTTGATTGCTGACATTGGTGTAGTTAACATTTAGATTGGCCTTTGCTATGCAAAGCTTGGCATCCCTTTTTTCTGCTGACAACACATTTCCTGGCGTTTTGAATCATGGACTTAAAAGCAATATCCCACATTCATAAACCAGAGGGCTTTCAAGGATTTCATTATCTGGTTTTTTAAGTTTAAAACTGACCACATGCAGAAAAACCTATTTGAATCCTTCTGGAATAAAAATGTAGAAGGTACCCTGCGGTTAAGAAAAATATCTGGGTTAGGAGGAAATAGCCCCAGATTCAAATGAGCTTTTGCATCATGTGGTCAAGCAGAAAATAATTTGAATACATCATTTTTTTTAAGCAGTGTAAATCCTACAGTATGTAATGCTGTGGTCATGCTCTGCTTTTAAAGTAGGCTGAGATTAGCTTTCTCTATCTAAATACTAAAGAAGGAAAGAAAGAAAGTGGGGGAGAGGAAGGAGCTCCTTTGGATTCCTCTGGCCACCGTGCCTTCCGGAGAAGCTCTTGATCTCTCTCCGTCTCTCTCTCTCTTAACTTTCTTCTCTTGTTTTCTATTTACAGTGGTGGCTCGCTTGACGAGGATAATTCATTCCATTCAAATCGCTGTTAAGCAAAATCCTTGTCAAGCGAAATTAAAAAACCATTGAAATGCATTGAAAACCAGTTCAATGCATTCCGATGGGCGAAATACCTGCTCGTTTTGTGAAGATTCTCCATAGGGCGGCCATTTTCCGGTGCCTGTAAAGTGAGGAATCCATCCTAAAGCACAGCGGGGAGCCATTTGCACAGTGGGCGCCAATTAGAGCCGCCGATCAGCTGTTTTAAAATTGTCATCTAGCGAAAAATCGGTTCCCAAAGCAGGGAACCCATCATCATTAAGTGATTTTTCCCCATAGAAACATCATTTTGCGATCACAATAACTTCATTGTAAAGCGGTTTTGTCATTTAATGAGGTAATTGTTAAGCGAGGCACCACTGTATGTTGCTTCTGTCTTTTTCCCTCTAAGTTACTCCCATCTTTCTCTCTCTCTCCTCACTCACTCTGTGGCATCCATATTTTCTTTAAGTGGTTCTGTTCTTTCTCCATGTGAGGATTCTCTCTCTCTCTCTCTCTCTGCCACTTCTCTCTGGTTCTCCAACACCCTTTCTCTTTGTCTATCTATGCCTCTCCCCTCAGGGCACACATTCTCTTTGTTTCTGTTTCAGGAGTGGTTGGGTTTCCTATTGACTCAACTTAGTTTAAGAGATCCCTATTATGTTAGGGCAGACTGGGGTTAAAGCCTTCCAGATCCTTTCCCTTTCAGGTTATTTTGCATTGCATTGGTTGTTGTTTTTAGGAGGGGGTTGTTTTTTTATTTTGTTTTGTTTTGGCAACATGGGGGTCTTCCAGACCTGTTATTGTGTCTGTCCCTTCATCTCAAATAAGCTTGGTGAGAAGGTGTGTTTGTTTATTTATTTATTTAAAATATTTTCACCATATCTTTCTACTAAAAGGATCCATGCTGGCGTATGCCATTAAAAGAGGTCAGGGATGAAATATGCATGAATACAGTAAATAAGTACAGACTTGGTGTTATTTTCCTTTTTGGTTTAATTGCTTCGTATATTCCCTTTCCTCTTTTTTTTAATTTACTCATATGTTCCTCCAAAATTGCTTTTTAATGGTTCCTGTATTGTCTCTGGAACAATATGCCGGGCTAACAGCAGGATTCAGCATTCTGGAGGCCAACTCAAAAAATGGGGGTGCCTGAAACAATTATAACTATAGAACTGGAACTTGGATCAGCATCAAATTTGGCACAGGTATAGCAGAATGTCTGCTCTTATTGAGTGCCAAATTTTGGGATGCTGGGCAAAAGATTTTTAAGTTATGATTTCTTAAAAGGTAACGCTGTTTTACTGACATGAAAAAGCAAGTGACCTTGAGCTATGGCTGATCTAAAACAGATAAACTATATTGAAAAGACCAAAATGTACATACCTTGAAAGAGAATGGTCAGTCCCATTCAGAAATTCTGCCATCCACTTGGACGGGAACAATTTTAAAGTGAAAAAGATGATGAGTTTGTGAGCTTGCTTATAAGGCACCAACATTCTAAGCAGACTAAACTTTTGACCCTGCCACTCAGAAGTCCATTTAATGGTTGTGGAAAAAGAACACATTTAATTGCTTCCTGTGAAAATATTTAAAAAGAGATTTTGAAAAATGAATAATAATATTCAGCAGGTCACTCATTTAAGCTGTGCAATGATTTTTCACCCCACCCCTTTTGTGGCTGGGGATGAACTCACAGAAAGTTTTACCCAGTTTACTTGTGAGTACGTTTACCCTGTTTATTTACAGGTAAGTTTACCTTGTTTACTGACAAGTAGAGACAGCAGCAACAGCAACCAAAGACAGCTGCAGCATAAGAGAAGAACACAGTGGTGAAGATTAGGGAGACAAAGGGGAGCTAAACCCCACCTTTCTCCTCAGCTGAGGCTCTTCTAGGGGTCTGCTGCCTTGTAAGAGGAGTAGCTGTTGATTTTTGATACATTTAAGATTTCCTCACACAGTTTCTCCCCTACACAAAGTTAATTTGGCTACTCCTTTCTTTAAGTAAATCATTGAAATCTGAACGGAATTAATTAATGATTTCAGACAGATGGCTTCAAGACCCACCATTAAAACAGTTTTACATAGCTCTTTCATATTTTGCTCAAAAATGTGTTGTGTGTACAACAATGGATGAGCTATTAAAATAGCTACTGGATATTGCAGATTGCAGTTTGATTCTGATACACTTTGTAAAGGAAAGCTGGAAGCTGATATATAATTGGGCCCAGAAAAAAGACAGGAACTTAGGTGAAGAAATAGTTTATGGCAAATCAGAGTTGACTAGAATCCTTTGATATTTAGATGTCTAGACGATGGCAAAATTTCTGATGTATATTTGTACCATGTTTCCCTGAAAATAAGACAGGGTCTTATATTAATTTTTGCTCCAAAAGACACATTAGGACTTATTTTCAGGGGATGTTTTATTTTACTGTCATATCATCTTCTGGTTGCTGCACAATGCTGCACAATGGTAGAGGGTGGGGTTTCACTTAACTGGGATTTATTTTGGGGGTAGGGATTAAGCATCCTGAAAAATCATACTAGGGCTTATTTTCAGGTTAGGTCTTATTTTCGGGGAAAGGTAGCATGGATGTTTAGTTTTGATGTTTTGTTGTTATTTATTGTTATTTCTGTTTGGTTTTAGTTTTCGTTCTGTATGTCTATATGTAAACACTATTTAAAATGTGTGTAGTAAGAAATAAAAAGTCAAAATAATAACATGGGAAGTGGAAGATAACAATAAGTGCACTCTCCTCAAAGTACTATTGCTGAGGCAAGGAAGGGAACACAATAAAACCATTTTTCTAGAATGACCCCCATTGAATGAGGGGATGTAAAAGACCCATAATGCCTCTAACCATTGTTTGGACCCTGGCATACAATATAATTGATGATATCCATTTAAATTTCAGTTACTTACCTTTTGCTGCAGTGCAACATACCCATAGCAGGAGCAGAGATATGAAGCCTAGCCAGAGGAAAGCCATCTTGGATCCTCAGCAAAGGCTCACTGTTTTCCAATAGCCCTCCTTCAGCTTTCCCTGGCCCTTTGCTAGGAGCAATCTGCATCTCCATCTGTTACAAGGAATGGCTATGCCTAAAATCTTGCTTCAACAGTCCCTTCCCCTTTAATCCTATTGCAACACACACACACACACACCAAACAACAAACCTCCCAGCTATTACTTTTGTTCTTGGGTGTTAACCACAACTTCCCTACAGAAAACCAGTGTTTCCTAGGCAAACATTCTTGGGTTTCACACTCTGTTTGGAAGAAGAGACAAAACTATAGCTGTGGTTCAAAATGTTAGCCTAAGATTTCTCTTGTGCCAGCATTTTTCCAGTCGCTGCATCTGTATTTTTTATGACATGATGTGTGAATGATTAAAAAAAGACTTTGTTAATATGTGTTAATGGTGATTTCTGTGTAAGACAGCCCAACCAAATTCACCAGCCCCATCCAAATAGAGACGACTGATGGAACTAGCCACAAGACACCGCTGGAAACAACATTCCAGTATCTTTTCTGAGCAGCAAATCAATATTGTGAAAAACTGCCCAGAACGGTGACTTCAGAGTAGGAACCCCCAATGAAATCCACTTGCCCACCAGACTAGAGAGAAAAGGTGCAACCAGCCACAAAACAACCTCAGGGACCACATTCCAGTACCTGTTCTGGGCAGAAAAATTAATATTCTAGAAAACAATCTGGAACAGTGACTTATGAGTAGACCAACACAACCAAATTTGCCCTCATCCAGCTCATTTTTACAACCTCACATAGTGCCTGTAGTTTGTTTAACTGGGATGGAATTTTGTGGGCTGTCAATCTATCCAGCACTGATCAATCATATTTCCTGCCTTAGAACAGAAAAAAACCCTGCCTCTCTGCTGAGAGTTCTATTTCCCTTTTTGTTTGTTTAAAACTGTTGCAGTCAGTTAGTTGTTTGCTGTTATTTGTTCACAACTGTAAGTAATGGAACATTTTTATTGGTTGTTGTGGAGTTTTCGGGCTCTTTGGCCGTGTTCTGAAGGTTGTTCTTCCTGATGTTTCACCAGTCTCTGTTCTGTTCTGAAACCTTTAACGGCATTTACAAGTTACAACAACACAAGCAAAATAGGAAAAGTAAAATTACACAAATTTCACCAGTCTCTGTGGCTGGCATCTTCAGAGGACTGGAGTAGGAACTCAGTCATGCTCTGTTGCTGTTTGTTGGATAGTTAAGTATTTATAGCTGTGGGAACAGCTTTTGTCGTATTCAGGAAATAAGGCGATGGTGGTGATCTGCCTGTTTTTGTTGTGGATGTATTGTGATACGAGGGAGAGATTATCTATCACTGTGATTGATGGGTGTCTTTAGCTGGTCTTTTTTGTGCAATGATCCCTGGTCCTTGTAGCTGGATAGAGTTCGTTGACCTTTTGCAGACTGTATTTTCCAGTGCTGGAAGCCAGGCCTTATTAAGTTTTAGACTTCCCTCTTTTTTTGTTGAAGCTCTGTTTATGTTTATGGATTTCAATGGCTTCCCTGTACAGTCTAACATACAGATTGCTGGTGTTGTCCAGTGCTTCAGTACAGTGGTGCCCCACATAGCGACGTTAATCCATTCCGGATTAATCGTCGCTATCCAGAAACATCTCTTTATGGATAGGAAAACCCCATAGGAATGCATTAAACTCCATTTAATGTGTTCCTATGGGGCAAAAACTCACCGTTATGCGAAGATTCCTTATCCGGCCGCCATTTTCGCCGCCTCAGTAAGTGAGGAAATAGCGCGAAAACGCTTGCAGCGGCCATTTTGTTTACCCGGTGGCCATTTTGGAACTGCCGATCAGCTGTTTTTAAACATTGCAATGCGAAGATTGGTAAGCGAAACACCGATCATCGCAATGCAATGTTTTACCTATTAAAACATCGCAATGTGATCGTAAAAACGATCACAAAAAATGAATCGCTATGCGGATTCGTCGTTAAACGGGGCACTCGTTATGCGTGGCACCACTGTATTTTGAAATAGAATTTCATGTCCAGCTTATTTTAGGGCATGTTCAGCTATTGCTGATTTTTCCGGTTGTTTTAGTCTGCAGTGTCTCTCATGTTCTTTGATTCTGGTGTGAATGCTGCGTTTTGTGGTTCCAATATATATCTGGCCGCAACTGCAAGTTATCCAGTATACTCCTGCAGTGGTGAGAGGGTCCCATTTGTCCTTTGCTGATCGTAACATTTGTTGTATTTTTGTCGTGGGTCTGCAATTCTTGGAATAGCCATTCGCCTGTAGGGCCCAATTCAGATGGTTAAGTTCGGTGCTGAGAAATTGAGCTTCACAGTTCCAGTTTGCACGGTCTACTAGAGGTTTGATTATGCTTTTTTGTCATGGGTGGTGGTTGGAGTTTTTGTGTAGGTACCAGTCTGTGTGGGTGGGTTTTCTGTAGATTGTGTCCCAATAGGAGGTCAGTTTTGTGTTTGGCCATACCATCTAACAAAGGGAGTTGGCCCTCTATTTCTTTTTCCATGGTGAATTGTATATTTGGGTGGATGTTGTTAAGGTGGTTTAGAAATTCTTCCAGTTTTTCTTCACCGTGGTTCCAAATTGCAAAGGTGTCATCCATGTATCAGAACCAGACTGTGGGTGCGAAGGGTGCCGAAGCCAGAGCCTGTTTTTCAAAATGTTCCATGTAGAAGTTTGCTATAACCGGGCTGAGGGGGCTCCCCATGGCCACTCCATCTCTCTGTTCATAGAACTCGTTATCCCACTGAAAGTAGCTGGTCGTTAGACAGTGTTGGGACTTGATTTCTTCTGGAAAGATCTGCTGGAGGAGTGTCAGAGTGTCCTTTATCGGTACCTTGGTGAATAGGGATACTATGTCAAAGCTAATCAGTCTGTCCCCGGGCTTTGAAATTTAGGGTGCTGATCTTGCTTATGAAATGTCTGGAGTTTTTGATGTAGGATGAGGTTTGTCCAATGTGGGTCTGTAGGAGGGTAGCTAGGTGTTTTGCTAATTCATATGTCAGTGAGCTGATGGCACTTACAATGGGCCTTGAGTGGGATTGAGTCTTTGTGGATTTTGGGAAGTCTATATAATCTTGGTGGGAGAGCTTCTGTCTTGCAGGTTCATTGAAGGACGTTGGGCAGCAGGGAGGAGCTCTTGATCAGCATGTTTGTTTGTTTTGTGAACATTTTTAATATTTCTACTTTTAATGTCTTGGAGTGAGTTATTGAGAGAGTAAGTGCCAATTAATGAGAAGCTGGTGGGCCCTCCGGTGAATTTGAATATGTTCTCTTCTGTAAATCTCTGCTGTTTATAAAAAGGAGAATGTTAACCAAAAATTCAAAACTCTGCAACATTACTGACATCAGGCACTGGTTTAGAATCAATAAAGCTTCCTTGGAATTAGATGGAAAGGAAAGATAGAGTTGAATGGGCAGAGCTGAGAAAGACTAACTGCCTGAGCTTCCTCCAACCAGGTCCCTGTAAATACAAGTCAGAGTGTTCTTCCAGAATCAAGTCCTAGATGGCTGATGTTTTCCCTTTCCCTTTTAACCCAGGGGAACCATTGCCATGGCTATCCAGGCTGTCTGAACTGGGAGACAATTTAGGGATAACCAGTATATTATTTGTTCCTACAATAATACTATTGCCTCCCCTCTCCGTATCTCCCTCTAGCCAATATTGGTCCAATGGCAACTCTCTGTTCCCCCTCCACATCCTCCCCATTTAAATATCACATCCCTCCCACAACAGACTGTAACCTTATGAATATAACAAACTATAGAAATGCAAAACAAATTAAACAAACACAGCAGGCAGTCAAATAAAAATGAAATCCTTTGTGCAAGGATAATACAGTGGTGCCTCGCACAACAATTGCTTCATACAACGATGAATTCACACAGTGATGGGTTTTTTTGAGGAATTTCCCCCATCGTTTAACGATGTTCTCTATGGGGGAATTTCACTTAACGATGTCCCTTTTTGCTCATTTAAAAGTGTCTTAAAATGTTTGAAACCTGTTTTAAATGCTTGGAGTCCATAGTGCACCTTGTGAAACATGTGCAAACTTAATTTGGTTTTGTTCTGAGTCTTCATTAATTTTTGGTGATTTTTTTATTTTCCCCATTTAAATCAATTGAATGGACAGTTCAATGTATTTAAATAGGGAAAACAAAAAATCACCAAAAATTAACGAAGACTCAGAACAACACCAAATTAAGTTTGCATAGGGTTCAGGAGGTGGGCTAACGATTGCAAGCATTTAAAACCTGTTCCAAACATTGTAAGGCACTTATACAGGAGTGAAAAAGGACTTCGCAAAGCCATTGAAATGTATTGAGTCGGCTTCAATACATTCCAATGGAGGAAACATTGTTTCACTCAATGATGTTTCCTATGGGTTTTTTCACTTAAAGACGGCAATCCGTTCCAATTGGAACGGATTAACCGGTTTTCAATGCATTCCTATAGGAAATGGTGTTTCACAGAACGATGTTTCACACAACGTTGATTTTTTTGGAACCAATTAACATCATTGTGCGAGGCACCACTGTATACTGGATTGCAATCTTAGACCCAAACTGCCTATTGCCTTTCCATATGTAGTTCTGGCTATTGAGCCAGTTTTCCCCTTGTAGCCATTGTGGGAGCCTTGATATAAAGCAATAGCCTAGCATAGGGGCAAGGAGGAGACAAGAGGGATTTAACTCCTGTCCATCTCGATAGTATTGATCTAGTTTAGGCTGCTTCATGCCTGCAATTTACACTGCCATTTAGTATTTGCTGGATGAGGGCAAATAATTGTGTACCAGACAATCCGCATTGATGGGAATTTGTCCTTCAGCCATCTGAGATCACATGTCATATCCAGTATCAAGGACTTGCCAGTGCACTTGGCTAAATCAGTCCCCATCCCGATGTATTAACAATACATTTGGAGGCCACAAGCCAAATGCAGCCACTCGGCAAAATGGGCACCATAGGATTCCTCTCTGCCCTCTACATTCAATCTGGGCCCTGGTTTCAAGACCCAGATTGCTCCCCCAAGTTGATTTTGCTGCATAACATGTTGCCCAAAAGATATAGCTATGACCGATGATCAGGATGTGCAGGCGCTTGTAGCCACTGCCATACCTACAATGAAAGAAACAGGGCCAGGCACCTGCCTAAACTTGAGGAAGGGCATGTACATACGTCCAATAACTGTTCGATGCCCAATGTCCCTACCTGTTGATGTCCTCCAGGTCATAACCTAGTGCATCTGCAGTTGAAGCTGCACCAATCTTGAAGGAATATGTGCCAAATCATAAACCGTGTATTCCTACTTTTTTGCAGGGCAAGATCTGTCAATTTCCAAAACTGGTATTTCATCAGCATAGAATAGTCTTCATGAACAAAAAAGTAGCCCTGTTTTTCTCCCCTAAGCCTGATATAGCATTTGAAAGCTGTTACTGGGCATAAATTCTCAATTGAGCAGGGAGCTAATGTAATGACCACTCCCTTGTACCAACAATCCACTTTAGACCTACAAATGTGGATCCTGATGTTATTATTGGCCAACTACACATCATACCTTTGTAATACAACCACGGATGTGTCATCCTTTCCCCTTATTTATTTATTTATTTATTTATTTATTTATTTATTTATTTATTTATTTATTTATTTATTTATTTATTTATTTATTTATTTATTTGAGGCCCTTCATGTGTGGATTGGGGCCAGGGAGGGTATTGGGATCTTGCTGGGTTACCGTGCTCCCCACAACCTAGCCACCTCCCTACCGGAGCTGGCGGACTTCATCTCCACGGCACTGTTGGAGTCCCCGAGACTTTTGGTCCTGGGTGACTTCAATATCCATGCGTAGGCGGAGGTATCCGGTCCAGCTCTTGAGTTCCTGGAAACCATGGCTTCCTTGAATTTGTCCCAACATGTTAATGGTCTCACACACATGGGTGGCCATATGCTCGATCTGGTCTTCTCCACTGAGTGTAGCGAGCATGGTCTGATGGTGACTGATCTTGTCTCAGTCCCCTTGTCATGGTCAGACCACCACCGAATAAAATGTAACCTCGCAGTGGCACTTCCTCCCCGCAGGGAGCATGGACATATTTTAATGGTCCGCCCTCAAAAGTTACTGGATCCACTACTCGGTGTGCAAAATTCAGATGTCTCACAGATTCCTGCTGCTCCATGAGTGAAACTTTCCTTCTACATGACATGCAACCAAGACGCTTCTTAAGCTCACTCAGTTTTTTTGTCTGGAAATCTACAGGCCTGCATCTGTGTGTTTAGCTCTATTCCCAGAAATGTCAGAGAAGTGGAGGGGCCCTCAGTTTTTTCTTCCACTAAAGGTAACTCCAGCTCCCCAGCTATTGCCTGAAATGAATCCAAGATGAATTTGCAGAGTCCAAAATAACTTTCCCCACAAAAAAGATAATCATCTAAATATTGGGTCGTGCTCTTAAATCCCACCCTACATCTGAGGTTCCACTCCAAAAATGAGCTGAAATGCTCAAATGCAGCACAGGAGATGGAGCAGCCCATGGGCAGTGCTCTCTCTATATAGTAGAAGCCCTGGAAATGAAATCCCAATAGGTCAAAGTCATGGGGATGGAGTGGGAGAAGATGGAAAGCTGATTTGATGTCATATTTTGCTAGCTTCACCCCAATTCCTCACTTCTGAACCATGTGCACTGCTACATCGAAGGAAGTATACCTCACTGTGCATAATTCCGAGGGGATAGTGTCATTTACTGACTCTGCCTCCAGATACGACAGGTAGTGTATGAGCCTATACTCTCTTTGATTTTTCTTGGGTACTGCCCCTAGTGGGGAGACCCGCAGATGGGTCATCGGGGGGTGCCCAAAAGGACCCAGAACCTGACCTTCCCTGACTTCCTTGTCAAGTTTTTCTTTAACTATGTCCTCCATCTCTCTGACCAACTTTAGATTCTGGGCAAGGAACCCTCTATGTTGCCTGATAGTTGGGATCTTAAAACTGTCCTTAAATCCACTTAACAGGTATGCAGCATCTCCCCTTCTTGGGTAATCTTGCAGCCATATTTCCAGAACCTCTACCTTGATTGGGCTGTGTGCATTTGGTTGGGCTAGCTTACTTGGAAGTCATTGTTTTGGGTTGTTTTTCACAGTATTGCTTTACCAGCTGAAATAAGTACTGGAATGGTGTTTCAGGGTGTGTGTGTGTGTGTGTTCTGTGGCTGTCTCTATCAGTCCCCTCTAGTTGGATGGGTTTGATAAATTTGATTGGGCTGTCCTAATCAGAAGTCACCATTCTGTGCTTCCCCCCCCCCCCGTTCTGGGCCATTGTGTTCCATGTTGGCAGCTTTTGGAGTAATAAAGGGTTAATGAATGAGCAATATTCTTTGGGTTTGAGGTCTAAAATATTATTTGTCCAGTGGATCCCACTCCTTAGGGCATCAATTTTTATCAAGAAGACCCCATTCCATTCCATTCTGTTCTGTCTTTTACGTAGTCCTCTTCAAATGTGAAGCTAGAGGAATTTAACAAAAAAAATCAAAACTGCCACAATTTGTCCAGTATGAGCAGATCTCAAATATTCTCAAATCACATTTCAGTAGCTGCCATCTTCTTTTTCACCATTAATTTTTTTCTTATTTAACTGTTGAAAGAAAGAAGATGTCTGCTCATGTTCTACCAGAGTTAATTTTTAGAGAAGGAATGCAATAATAATAATAAATGTTTATTACGGTCATTGACCAGCAAAAGTAAGATACATTTTTTAAATTAGGGGACATAAAAACAATATAAAAGCATTAAAAACACTAAAAACGCAAAGCACTAAAAGCATCTATATACATATATACATCGTACTAGATATCTCCTACCTCCCTATCATAAGCCTTATCTATGGGCTATTACAGCTTGCATAGAATGCCAAATTTGTTATTTTAAAGCTCATATAGCCCATGTGATCATTAATTGGTGTACACCAATTTACAGATTCTATAGCTGCGCTTTAGGTGGAACCTTTCCTTCACGGATTTTTATTGCAGCAGCACAGAATTTAGCAACTTTTGTCAGCATATCTGAATTTAGCCCAATATATCTGCCAGGGCATTGCCCTGTCAGCAAAAGCTGTGTGTAGTGTGCCTCTGATCGTCCTGGAAATGCCCTTATGTAAGGGTCAACATGGACTTCTCGAATGTCAGAGTAAAAAGCACAGTGAAGTACCACATGGGAGATAGATTCAATCTCACCAGAGTTACAGGGGCATAAACGCTGAGTGTAAGGGGTGTTGTTATACTTCCCATCTTGGACTGCTGACAGAAGTGCATTGAAGCAGGCCAAAGTAAGAGCTTTGCGTTGTTTAGGTGTTAAGGGTAAGTAGAGATATTTTGCCAGTTTGGGTGGAAGCAGTGTGTTGTCAAGTATAAACCTATTTCTGATAGTACCAAGGTCCTGTTGCCTTTCTGTCTCAATAATACGCTGCCTAAGATTACTCTTGGCCTTAACGTATCCCATTTGTTGGATACTTTCTACCAAATAGCCATATCTGTTGATTTTATGGTATATTGCTCTCTTCCATGGTGACTGATAATTATCCTGTAATACCAGTGAAGTCAGTCCAATTGGCTGAAAGATTAGTTTTAGCCAAAAGTTAAAAATAGCTAGCCAAGCTAGAAGGAATGCAATAGTACTGCAAGTCTATGGAAACATAGTTTGTCATTTGTATATAATGAAGTGCTTTGGCCTCAGAACAATAGGCTTCAGATGCAATTTAAATAGTACAAGAGAGCAGAATTGTAGCACTACAGATTTCTGGACGTGGCCTATAAATGTCCAGGGTCTTATTTTTGCCTGTCCCCATTACTGAATTCTTAGGTCCACCATAGGAGAATGGATTTAAAAAGAAATCAGTGTTGTGCTGCATTTCATGATAGTTGTTTTTTGTTTGTTTGTTCGTTTGGAGATTCTTGCAACTGGAGCATCCTTGACACTTCTTTTTTAAAAAAGCATTCCAGCCATCAATATAAAATAATGACTCACCATGCACATTTCATTTGCCACCTTTACATGTACTCAGCCCTTGCTTTATCTAGTCACTATAGCAATCCTAACTATAGGTAAAGGTAAAGGTTCCCCTTGACAATTTTTGTCCAGTCGTGTTCGACTCGGGGGTGTGTGTGTGCTCATCCCCGTTTCCAAGCCATAGAGCCAGCGTTTTGTCCAAAGACAATCTTCCGTGGTCACATGGCCAGTGTGACTTAGACACGGAACGCTGTTACCTTCCCACCGAGGTGGTCCCTATTGATCTACTTGCATTTGAATGCTTTCAAACTGCCAGGTTGGCGGGAGCTGGGACAAAGCGACGGGAGCTCACTCCGTCGTGTGGATTCAATCTTACGACTGCTGGTCTTCTGACCCTGCAACACAGGCTTCTGTGGTTTAGCCCACAGCGCCACCACGTCCCAATCCTAACTATATCTGAAGCTAAATTATTTTAGAATGCCATATGCAGGGATTCTTTCCTGTAAATGAACTGTGTGCATTCAATTTTCTTAAAAATGGAAAAAGGTGGTCTTCTCCTGATGTTTGTACAAGTTGCTCTGCACTTGAATGTTTTCATGATACTCTCTCTACTCTGTCTGAGATATCAGAAAAGCCTAGCTAGATGGAATATCCTAGGAGCTGTAGTCCAACTGGGTCACATATTAGGCACAGCCAACTTATCACTTGTATTGTCTTGATACTTCTTGACCTATTCATCTCTAACATCCCTGTAGTTTAGAGAAATCTTTCCCACTAGAAAATAAACCCAGATAACAAGACAACACAAGATAAGATAATAAATGGGATTCTAACAGCAGCAGGCAGGAGATCTACAAAAATTGGCCCGCTGGGCCTACGTGACCCAGCAGGCAGGCAGGCAGGCAGGATTTAGTTGGAACTTGGCCCAAGGAGGTGACTGGAATAGGCAGCTGGACTTCTGACTGAGGGGCAGGTTTACAGGCCGGCAGGAAAGTAGGCAGGTCTTTTTTTCAGGAGGACTGGAGAGTGGGCAGGTGGGCAGGTGGGCGGGCAGAGAGGCAGGCACAGGCAAGCAGGCAGTGTGTTAAGGGCAAGACTGTCATTGGAACATTACCTCTTTGGGTTCAGTGAGGAGAAGTCCAACAAAGGAAGGTTCACCTTGATGAATGACAGTGTTTCTACAGTAACAGGATCCAAACGTGAACGGCGTGGTCGGAGTATGTCTCCGAGATGGGAAAACAGACACTCAGTCTGGACGCTGGTGGGGGGGAAGGAAAGGAGGTCCATGGCCACATTGGACTACTCTGGTCATATGACTAGTTTCCTGGCCCAGTAATGGAGGGGATCTCATTGGTGGGGCTGAGGGGGCTCAGCCAGATATTCCCGCATCATTATCTATGCCAAATCCTCCTCAGCCAGCTGTCTTTCCTCTGAGGCAAGTGCCAAGGTCACCACAGAGCTCCACTAATGGTGGTGGTGAATGGAGCCTTCACCAGGTGAAGTCCTTCCCTGTGGTTTGAGCAAACCACCCTGCCCCTCGTGGCCTGATGTTCCCATTGCCCCACACAAGTGTTGTGCCCCCAATGCCCTGCGGACCTCAGTGGAGAGCTCCATTCTCCACTCCTTGAGGTCTGAGGTGCATGCTGCCAAGTCCCCCTTGATTCGAGGATCTCACAGGCAGGCCATGCGGTAAGCTCTGTTGCGGTAGACAGCATGGAGTCACTTCTGCACGTCTGCCTGCAACCTCTTCACCAAAGCCCTGGTCTGTGGAAGGAGGGAGGATCCTGGCATCACAGCAGTCTCCAGGGACCGATCAAGGGCATGAATCAGGGGGATCACTTGCCCCAGGCTCACCATATAATCAAAGATGTCTGTGGTTTCCTGGAAAGGCTTGAGCACCTCCACCATCTGGGACAGGGCCAGCCAATCCATAGCACTGATGCCCACCTCTCTCCTTCCAGGGCAGAATGGGCATGGAGGACATGATGTCCTCCAAAATGGTCTTCTGCTCCACCCGGCGCGACACCATGGTGTAGGTGGAGTTCCACCTGGTGGGCAGGTCTATCAGGAGAACGTGGGTCTCCTGACACAACTCCTCCTACCTTTCACTCAGCCAGCAGACAGCTTTCAGGCTGCAGGAGAAGTGGCTCATCAGTTGGTGGCATTGCTCCAGGAGTGCCCACGTCTCCTGGGTGCCTGCGTTTCACTCGGGCTTGACGTGGCTGCCCAGGCTGATGGCATCACACACCAGAAGGTGTAATTTGTGTGCGATGCATATGATGCCCTCAAAGCCTGCTGCGTTCCATGCCACCAACATGTTCCGCCCAGCATCTGTGACCATATGGCCATGGGTCACCTCCCCCTCTGGTGCCCACTCCTGCAGTGCAGACAGGAACTCATCGTTGATGTTCTTCCCCGTTGTCTGAGCTTCCATGTGCCATGCCTACAGCAGAACGGACCTGTAGCCTGGGGGCAAGGCAAGGGCCTCCCCCTGTGGCACACGCACACACACACATCAAATAAGTTTTGGAAGAAAAAGGAATGATGGATCCAGCCACCCACCAAATTCCCCAAGAGACAAAAGCCTCTCTAAAATGAACTTTTGAAAACTGAATATAAAGGAAAAGAGATTCCACAGTCACATGATGACAGTTCCCCCCCCCCCGGATGATACACACACACACACACACACACAAAAGCCTCCAGGGAAAAAAAGGTTTGATTGATTTGAATTTGAAATGAAATTAAGCCCTTCCAAAGAAGTAGCCTAAGCTACCTGAAATCCCTCCTCATATTCCTAGTAAAGTTGATGATGATTGATGCATGAGGATGAAAAAGAAAAATATAAGTCTTTGCTTTGCTGCTGCAAAAGCGAAACCGCAAGAGCACCAGCAAGCCAGCGAGCAACAACTGTTCTCACTCCAGAGAGTACGAGCAGAAGTGGGGAACGGCCAGATGGGAAAAGCTTATATGAAGCACCTATAAAAATAGATATAACTTTCAGCAGCGCTATTGGCTGCCGGACATGCCAATCCTGGATCTCTGTCCTGATTAGCCAGAGCTTCTAATTGGTGCCAGCAAGCTCAGAGAGGCCCCCAAATGGGGTAACAAATATAGACAAATATGAATAGATCAACGAATAAAACTGAGGAAATACAGTATTCCTCAAGCCATATTCAACCTGATTTAAAATTTTACAAATACAGATCAATGAATATATGACAAATCGTCTCTATTCATCAGGAAAACTGATCCGTTTTATATTCGTCCCCATCTCTAATCATAACCCATAAACTTCATCTTTCTGGCTGTTCTCCCTCCATTTTTCCATAATGCCTTTGGGATATTTACCCATCCACTGCAACCAAACATTTTTAAATGACTCAAATAAGGCTTTTTGTTGTATAACATATGTTACGGGGTCTGGTCTACAGCTGATGACCATAGCCTGTTAAGCAAATAGTTTGCCATTAAAATGGCTTTTCCCAGAACTCATCCCTGAGTCAGCTAACAGGAAGTCCTTCATGGTTTGCAATTTCCCATCATGGTGTTCTGATCCAGCCAATCCACTGTGCTGGATAATATAGTAAAGCATTTAGGATTTTATTGGCCAGAAACCAGTTACCAATTTACACTTGCATGCATGAAGAAGCTTAAACCACCATGCAGAGGTCTGAAACCTCATCAGTTTAAGGTGTTAAGGAAATGGTCATGAGGAGTGCAATCGTGTTGCCTTAAAAAAGAAACTGCTTTTAAAAATATGGCACAACTTCTTTGTTTTCATAAAGATCCACTGCTTTTCAAAACAAGTCACTGTTCCAGTCAGGTCCAAAAACAAAGTTACTGATAAGACATGACAGAAATATTTTATTCATTGTGTGGCAGTTTTCAAGAGAAAGCATAAACAGTGAAGTAACATGAGGGAAAAGAAAAAAAATGAGTGTGAATGTTCAGTTTTAAAATGTTACTTAAGTTGTTCTTAAATGAATAGTTCATAGAGTATATATACAGTATATATACAGTATGTATGTATGTATGTATGTATGTATGTATGTATGTATGTATGTATGTATGTATGTATGTATGTATGTATGTATGTATGTATGTACACACACACACATACACACACACTGTATATATGTGTGTATATATACAGTATATGAACTATTCATTTAAGAACAACTTAAGTAACATTTTAAAAGTGAACATATTTTTTTTCTTTTCTCCTCATGATACTTCACTATTTATGCTTTCTCTTGAAAACTGACACAAAATGAATAAAATATTTATGTTATATCATATAAGAGCAACTGGATTAAATGGATAGTTCATATACAGTGGTGCCCTGCATAGCGATGTTAATCCGTTCCAAAAAAAGTCGCTATCCAGATTCCTCGCTATGCGGGGCAAAAAACCCCATAGGAACACATTAAAATGGGTTTAATGCGTTCCTATGGGGGAAAAACTCACCGCTATGCGGAAATCCTCCATCCAGCCGCCATTTTCGCTGCCTAGTAAGTGAGGAAACCGTGAGAAAATGCTGCGGGTGGCCATTTTGTTTGCCTGGCAGCCATTTTGGAACTGCCGATCAGCTGTTTTTAAAACATCGCAATGCGAAGATCGGTAAGCGAAACACTTACCGATCATCGCAATGCGATTTTCGCCCATTTAGAACATCACAATGCGATCACTTTTGCGATCGCAAAATCCACATCGCTATGCAGATTCATCATTAAACGGGGCGCTCGCTATGCGGGGCACCACTGTACTGTGTGTATATATACAGTATGTGATATATATACAATAATACAATATATATAAAAATACAATTGTGCCATCTATCAATGCTAATATAGATTTCAGAGTACCACAGACTGCCATTGGGAGGTCTACTGATCCACTGGCTTTGCCATTCACAGAGGCTATGATCCCCTGCCTTCTCCATTCAAAGACAAAACACATTACATTAAAAAAAATCTGTGCTGAGACTTTTTCTAAATCTATGGAGATTTGTATAGAAGTGGCAACCCAAGCCATCCTCTACCTCTAAGGAAAACCAGATAAGATGGCTAATTACTTATATTAAAGATAGAAACACCTAAAGGATAAATACTTTTGAGAATCACCAACCAAACAATCCACGAAGGAGACCTCTCATTGAAAAATCAAGGCTTCATTTCATCAAACAACAATGGACTTTATAGTGACTTCAATGGGTTGAGAATATTTTGTATTGATTTTTGGTATGTCTAACGTGCTTAGAGCCAAATAATGGTTTTCACCTTATATTCTTATTTTAAGAACTTTAATATTTTTTCATGAATTTTCAAGAAAGCTTTTAAATTTTTTAATTTCTACTAACATTTTTAAATGAAATGTTGTAGAGATATATTATCTGCCTTTATAGGCTATAATGCTCCTATATTTTTGCGTTAGGTTTGGTATTTGGATGTCTGCAACTTCTAATAGTTGTAAGACTTACAGATTTATGTTATGTGCCTACAGTTTCATTTATTTCAGATATTACAACAAGTGGATTATAGCATATAGAACATAGAAACAATGTAGAAAATTAGAGCTTGTAGAAAGTAGACCAGTCAAAGTTGCCAGGAATTATTGCAACAAAGCAAAGATGTATACTTAGATATCCAAATGGATTTTAAAATGATTTTGGATTTCATCTTGGGTTTAATTCTTAATTGGAATAAATGCTAGCTATGATGCATTCCTGGGAATGCATCTGATCTCACAACCAAGTTTTTTCAATGTTCATAATTCACTGTGAGCAGCTGCATAAAAACCATGAAAAAGGCATTTGTAAAAATCTTGCTGAATGTAATTATTTTTAAGATAAGTGACTAATGATTCTGGAAGATAGCATGCTGGTTAAAAATCTTGGTTTTATGCTTCTCCTCCTTCATGTTATACCTGTCAAATACAAAGTAAACAGAAAATAGAGAAGGTTAGATGCCTAACTGGTATGCAATTATATTTGTGTAAATATACACTGTTCTGCAAAAAATCAGTTTTTCATAGGAATGAGAATAAACTGTTTGTATAGTATATTACTCTGTCAATATAGTCATATCTTAGTAACATCAGTTTCAATATTCTGATATGTTGCGCCAAGACTCTAGCCCAACTGTTATATGGTTCGTTCCTGGGGCCACTTAGCTCCCATTTCACACCTCAAGAAAGACTTCAATCTAATTTTTGAGACCTTACAGGTCCCTAGATGTCCATCAAATGCCTGAGTAAGATGGGAGACAGGTTGCCTAAAAATTGAAGCCTGGGTCAGTATTCTATCAATATATGTGTGGATAAAGGGACTTGCTGTCCTACCCCAGAATAATGATGCAAGACAAGTATCTTGGGATAAACGTGGGCCACACTTTATTGAATAATCATTATTGCCCACCATAAAAAGGGGGGTCCTGCTGTACTGTGGAATCGGGTTTGGCAAAGGGATCTCAACGGACCCCTTACCAAACAAACAGCTGAGTCCTTAGCCCCAAGTTCTCAGGGTCGTGAAGACAGCCAGAACCTGGCCGGACAACATTTGACCACCCCCGGACCTCGAGCCACTTTCTCCTTGTTGACTGTTGGACCGGGTGTGGCCCCAGCACATCTTTCCCCCCAAGGCACTGTATTCGCATGATCCGCAGCCCTGGGAGGTCAGAGGAGCTATACATTACCTGTGATTGCGATGGGACTCACTGAAACCTGTTCTATCCACACTACCCGCCTGTGTGACTGAATATTTTCCAACTCTAAAAATGTCATTGCACCTTGACCAGTGTAGGATAAGCAAAAAATCACCACATCCAAAGGCCAATCAGGATGCAGGTCAAAAATTCCTATCTGGCACCGAAAGGCAACCAGATTAACTCACACTAGTATATAGGCGGGTGGGCGGGTTGCCAACTAGGAAGCAGCTCACTCATTCTCCCCTCCCTTCCCGGGTCACTTTCACAAGACTTCCAGGGTCTCACTATATCTGGGGAGGAGGCAAACACGCTCCATGCTGATGAAGCAAGCTCGCCAGCAGAGTGAACATCTAAATATACAAGGTCTATTCCCTTTGATATTATATTTCCATGACATTTTTCAATCCATCTGGGTCAAGTCTGTCTAGAGCTATATCCTGAATACTGTCACTTATGCAATAGATCAGGTAAAAAAAATGAAGCAGAGAATTGAGGATATAGAACATCAAACTGAACTTTCCAGCACACAAAATATTTTGGTGAGGGCTTACATAAATATCTGTGGAACTGGCAAATGATTTCACATTTCTGGAAGTAAAAAGGTTTTTGTTGTTGTTGCTTAGTCGTTAAGTCGTGTATGACTCTTTGTGACCCCATGGACCAGAGCACACCAGGCCCTCCTGTCTTCCACTGCCTCCCGAGTTGGGTCAAATTCATGTTGGTAGCTTCAATGACACTGTCCAACCATCTCATTCTCTGCCGTTCCCTTCTTCTCTTGCCTTCACACTTTCCTAACATCAGCGTCTTTTCCTCATCTTCTCTTCTCAGGATATGGCCAAAATATTGGAGCCTCAGCTTCAGGATCGTCCTTCCAGTAAGCACTCAGGGTTGATTTCCTTCAAAATGGATAGTTTTGTTCTCTTTGCAGTCCAGGGGACTCTCAAAAGTCTCCTCCAGCACCACAATTCAAAAGCATTAATTCTTCGATGGTCAGCCTTCTTTATGGTCCAGCTCTCACTTCCATACATCACTACTGGAAAAACCAGAGCTTTGACTATGTGGACCTTTGTCAGCAAGGTGATGTCTCTGCTTATGACGCTATCTAGGATTCTCATTGCTTTCCTCCCAAGAAGCAGGCGTCTTTTAATTTTGTGGCTGCTGTCACCATCTGCAGTGATCATGGAGCACAAAAAAGTAAAATCTGTCACTGCCTCCACATCTTCCCCTTCTATTTGCCATGAGGTGATGGGACCAGTGGCCATGATCTTAGTTTTTTTGATGTTGAGTTTCAGGCCGTTTTTTGCACTCTCCTCTTTCGCCCTCATTACAAGGTTCTTTTATTCCTCCTCACTTTCTGCCATCAGAGTGGTATCATCTGCATATCGGAGGTTGTTGATATTTCTTCCGGCAATCTTAATTCCATCTTGGGATTCCTCCAGTCCAGCCTTTCACATGATATATTCTGCATATAAGTTAAATAAGCAGGGAGACAATATACAGCCTTGTCGTACTCCTTTCCCAATTTTGAACCAATCAGTTGTTCCATATCCAGTTCTCACTGTTGCTTCCTGTCCTACATATAGATTTCTCACAAGGTAGATAAGGTGTTAAGGCACTCCCTTTGCAGAATCAGACTTTCCTTTCACTTCCAGGTGTGTCCGCAGCTGAGCGTCCTTTTGGATTTGGCCCAACCACTTCATTAGCACTGGAGCTACTTGTTCTTGTCCTCTGCTCTTTCTCAGTAGCATGTTGGACGCCTTCTGACCTGAGGAGCTCATCTTCCAGTGTCACATCTTTTAGCCTTTTGTTTCTGTTCATGAGGTTTTCTTGGCAAAGATACTGGAGTGGCTTGCCGGTTCCTGCTCCAAGTGGATTGCGTTTAGTCAGAACTCTCCACTATGACCTGCCCGTCTTGGGTGTCTCTGCACGGCATATCCCATAGCTTCTCTGAATTACTTAAGCCCCTTCACCATGACAAGGCAGCAATCCATGAAGGAGTAAAAAGGTTTAGAAGAGGATTTACCTTGTCAAGGTGCTCGGCCCTCCCTTCTGCTGTACTTAAAGGGAAGTAAAAGAATATCCTTTTTGCTTAAAGGCTTTGTACCGGTCCTTAAGACTACAGAGTACATGTTCTTCACTCGCCTGCATTATGAGGTGGCACATAAGGAGATCACCACCTCACTGATTAAAAAAAACAAATCTGCCTGTTCAGAAAAACAGACTTGAACTTCTTCTTTCTGATATAGACCCCAAGATCACTTACCAAGTAGTCAGATTCTGCATAACGATACTTAGGTCTTGGGAATTCTATAGCAACTAGATAATTAGATTTTAAATTGTCTTTTAATGCTAAATATTTTTATGAAGTATTTGAAATTTTGAAAATTTGTAAAGGTTTGTTTTTTTTGTATGACTGGTCTAAGGACTGTAACAATACACTGAACTGAACTGATATTTGTATGTACTTCTCAGTCTGCATATCACACTATTAGCCTTGCCAGCTACCTGTCAAAGGTGACACCTTCATTTGCCTTGGGGGTCAATGTTAAAAAAACACCCTTTTATAATTGTGTCACTCCAGCAGAAGACTGTTTTTCAAGTCCACAAGAAATAAGGAAGTTTCAAATTCATGTCTTCGTTATGATAATTTAGCGGTGAAACAGAACTTTGGGGAGGAAAAGAACTGGCTTTCAGACATTCTGTTTCAGTTTTATTTAAATGATCCTCTATTGTCTATGGGAATGGTACACTGGGATCGCCTGCTGACCCCACCATACATTCTGTTCATTCCTGGATATGTCAGAGTCAGGCCTCAGGATCTTAAATTACTGTTCTAAATAGGATCTAAAATGTTTTAAAAATATTTTAAAACTGTTACCTGTCATTCACCTGTAAATAGTACACAATTGTGCACAACTCAAGAGCTAATGGGTTGAATACACTTTTCTGCCCCAGGATTTTATTCCACCCTCCCGTCCCTGCACATCCTGTTTTTGTTTCTATATCTGGAATTACTTGTCCTTGGAATATATCACTAAGAAAGTCATGACTAATTAAAATCCTATTAATTTCAGGGGTTCAGTCTGAAATCAATGGGAACAATTAACAGTTGAAATCAAAGTCTCAACAATTTCAATAAGATCTCAATGTAGTAAATTATTTAGATACCAATCAATGACACAGAAAATAGAACATTAAAATAACCTTTGAACAGCAGGGCTGGAAGGGACCCTATGGATCATCGAGTCCAGCCCCTCTCAAGAAGGCACAGTGGGGAATTGAACTCCCAGAGTTTCTGATTTGCAATAGAATCCTTCTAGCCAATTCATTTTAGATTTTTCTATATTTTTGCACATTTTCAGTGCTGGTGCAGACTAAGTCCTGGGTGGGAAAACTTTACCTTGCCCTTTACTGGTTTAAAAAATAATATGAGCAGGTGTAGGATCAACATCAAAACACAGGATGTATGGCATGTGGATATATTCCGAAAAGCACTAGAACACCACTGAAAATAGTTTCTCTCTCTCTCTCTTTCACACACACACAGAGCCCAAGTAGTTCTGTTTTATTTCTAACTAACCAAAGGGAAGAGAAGGCGCAACAAATAGAAAAACAAAAATAGATGGATACACCATAAAGAGGGGTAAATAAACCATTATATATGGCCAAGATAGGGCTAGGCATCTTGACAACTGGGTTCAATTAGCTGTTGCTAATTGTTCAATTTGTACATGAACACCAAGAAAATTCATGCCATACTTCCAATCTGAAAAGTCGATGTGACAGTGGGCACTCAAGGTGGGCACTCAATTTGGAGATATCTGTTTGTACTGAGACAGACCCATTCATACATTAAGGGAGTTATTCCTTTTCTAATGCACATCACTTCCCACAGTTCCCACAGATTCTAAAGCTCAACCAATGAATGCTAGATGTTTTTGTTCTACAGTTTTAACCACAATATACGCACCTGTCTTACACATCTTGGATATTCAAGTCTGCCATCTACACACTGTACTCTGAATGGAGGAGAAGCACGATCTGGATGGTACCCCCTTTTACAGATAAAGTCTATGAAATCTCCAGATTCTGAATACAATTTTGAGTCATATTTCCACTTCAACTGTATATTGCTCATGTTCATGTCTTCTTCGCTTGTTGAGCAAGGAGCTGCAAGAAGAAACACCAATTAATCTATCTGACATTGAGGTTTGTTTGTTTTTTTAAAAGACAAGTGTCCATGTGATATGAAAAGTTTATAAAGTAATAGATGGGAGGAAGACAGATTCCCTCCGGTGCAGGTCACCTTTTTCTTTCCTTTATACCCACTTTCCCTCTTCACTCTCACAAATTGTCTCCAACCAGAGCCTTAAATAACAAACGCCTTTCATCTTAATAGGTTGCATTAAGGGCTTTACATATTCGCTCCAATTTTAAAAAATGCTAGGAAATTAATAGCTTTTCAGGGCTACATCCTTAGATAACAGTATATTATTAATGTTCATGTCTTCTTCACTTGCTGTACAAGGAACTGCAAGAAGGAACATCACTTAATGTTTTAGAAATCTATTGGACATTGAGTGGCTTATGGAAGAAAAGTCTTTGTTCATGAGATACGAAAAGCTTATATTTTAATATACTGAATGAGGTCAATTTCCTTTCTGAGCATGTCATTTTCCTCACTCTGTTACTTTCCAATTTCCTTCTTTACTCCCAGAGGTGTCACCTTCAAAAATTGCTTTGAATAACAACAGTCTTTCTTCTTAGTAGGCTGTATTCCCAAAAAGCTGAGAAAGTGCAAAGCTGTTCAGAGCCACATCTTTAAATAGCAGTTGTGCCATTTTGTCATTATAGATATAGTACGGTACCCTATGCTGTGGTTCACTACAGCTTCACCACTACCTTAAAGATGAATGACATTCAATAGAACAGTGAGGGGACGATGTCCCAGAACTGCCTGTTTACTGGAACAGACAAATGGAGTGTATGACAACGAAGTTGCTATATGAACCTGAAACTAACAGTCAGTGTGACAAGTACCCAACCAACAACAAATACTATGCACATATACGTAATGACAAGGTTTGAGGAGACCTTGAAGGTTATTTCATCATTGTTCTCTTTTAAGCCAATTCAAGTGCTTTGACAGGACAGAGACTAACTATTGCACCAATGCAGCACTGCAGGTGGAATGGGCATAGTATTATTCCTTGTAAAAACATCCTAAATTTGGAGCAGTGTTATGGCAATCATTTTCTCTGTTAGGGTCTAGCACTTTGTAAACCATGAATAGAAAAATTTGGCCATGAAATTATACCACAAGCCACTTCTGCATCTCCCAGTCCTCCCCAGATTTTTTTAAAGATTGTTATAATTCACTACTGAATTTCAGTGGGACATGCCTCAATTGGAAGCTTATTTCTATAAAACATTTATTTAATGTTATGTGATGATGGGAAAAAGAACCTTAGCTTTGATTGCAAAAGGAAACCTCCAAGTCCCTTTAATTCTAAACTGCTGCACCATTTCTCTTCCTTTATTATTTAAGCTGTTTTTGCTCTTTATTCAACTCCTTGCTGTCACATTTGAAGTTCTTGCTTCTCAGAACTGATTGACATTGTTCTACAATTCACTAAATTTATTATATTGAATCACATGCGATTTTTAATTTTAATTCAGTCTTGGAGTTAAGCCTTACTTTGTATTGTGAGAAAATGATGAAATAATCTGAAGAGAATTAATCTTCTCTAATAATGATAATTGAAATATGGTTGGTTGTATAACATTTATTTCTAAATATTTAGAAATGTTATTACCAGAAAATATAAAATTAAAAAAACAGATACGTATAAAGATACAGGTACACACATAAACATTTCAATATTCTTAAATATTTCTCTTTCTAAATCACTCTGATTAAGGCGTATATATACACTTAGGAATATATGTGAAGTATAAAAATCCACTAAACTTTCCATTAAGTTTTGCTCTACCCTATGAAAGTCGTCTGGCTATGAGGTAAAACCTGGACTGAAATGATCTTGAGCATACGCAGTAGAATTTTCTCTTAAGTGAGCAAAAGTCTTCATATCAGAAAATGTGCCTTTCTTGTGAGGTTTGAGGTACCTCTTTAAGAAAGAAAGAAAGAAAGAAAGAAAGAAAGAAAGAAAGAAAGAATTTTCTTTTAAATAGAAAACCGGCACTAGTGTGCTATTAGTTCATATCTCATGCCTAATCTGTTTTAAACTCATTGATCACCTCTTCAAAAATATTTTGAACCAAAATATTTTCATTCATGGTTGTCAAAAAGCATCCATGACAGTTACTTTGTGTTTGGGTGGAAAGTGGTTAACTGGTAAAAAAACAAATTGGCTTCTGGGAATTTGCCTCTTTGTGCATTTTTGTGAGCACAAGGGTGTATCCTATCATCCTGACTACTGACATTGGTGTTGCCAACATGCAGGCTGCCTTTTGCTATATAAAGCTTAGTATATATTTTTTTTCCTGCTGGCACTACAGGGATGATATTGTGCAGCAATGTCAGGCTATTTCCTGGTGTTTTGAATCATGAATACTGAAGCACATTTGGGAAAAAGGAGATTTTTAGAAAAAGTGGGTCTCTATCAAACTCATTCAGACCTTCCTCATTTTTAAATTGCCCACAGGTTTAACTACCTGTGGCTATTCTGCACTAAGCTGGGGACTGCAATAAACAACCTTAAAGGTTATTCCAAATCTAACATTCTGTGACCAAAATTCTGTTGTTTAATATAGTAAGTCACACCAGAGTAGGCGCATTGAATCAGTGGTGACTTGGTGAGCTAACTCCTCCATATGTTCCATTGATAGAAATGGACCTACACCAGTTGAGACTTACTCTAGTACAACCTCATACAGGAAGTAACAAGATTTCAGCCAATGTCCTAGTGGTTCCCAATTGCCTGCTTTTAACATGGAATGCCAGCTTTTGTCATATAGACTCTCTATATCTAATCCATTGAGCAGACTATTATATTAACTGCTTCGTTTACCATTGAAAAATGAAGCATAATTGAAAGTCGTTATACCTATACAGGTTGGTGGTTCTGTCCAATGACCATTTTGGCAAATTACTTCTGCATTTCCATCCATTCTGTACATGTTTTGGCATTTATAGTGCACTTTATCTCCTGGCATATAATTGGGCTTATGCATTTCCAGAATGTCTCCATTCTCTATAGCAGGTGGGCGATCACATCTTCCTGCAGCAGCTATGGTGATACATTGAATCAGAGAAGGAAACTGTTAGGTGACACACGTGAATATGCCAACACAAAGCTCAAGATTATTTACACAAACATGTCAAGGATTATCATGTTGGGAAAGATCATAGGAGCCTGTAGAGAATTTATTCCCGATTGTGATCATAAAGATCAGTCAATGAGTAGAAAACCCCTTTCCAGCCACCCCATAAGAAACTCCACATACATGGGTTTTTTTAAATTGATTGATTCATACTCCTTTCCCCCAGAAATTAAGAACCATGGTAGCTTTGTGTATACTTTGAAAACAATATATTCTAAATATGACAACATAATTAAATCATTTTAAGTATTAACACCAGAGAACACAGGTAGAAGCTTTTTAAAAACCATTCAAGTAAAATAATTCTGTTGCTTCTTGCCATGTCAAGCTTTGTTATAGTGTCTAACCGCCAAGTTCTTTCTGTTTCTGTATGTGTCCAGATCAAGTTTCTCCCAACACTAACTATATATTTACTAAAAGGATTCTGTTCAAAGTGTGGAATATATGAGCATTGAGTGTGTGTTTCCAGAGTGATACATGGGATGTAACTGGTCCAGCAGCCTCTTGGAATGAAGTCATGAGAACATTTTAAAATGGAAGTTACAAATCCATCATAGTTTTCTGATCAAGGTGCAAGCTGAAGCGCACCTATGTCTAGTATTGTTGTAAACTTCTGAGATTTGGCTTTTATTAAAACTATTCCTCCCATGGCATGATTTAGATTGGGGTTGGATAGCTAAGTAGATCTGAGAGAGAATGTGTATGTCCTGAGTGTTTGGAATTCGATCATCTATGCTCTGGATACACTGCTGAGCCACAGGCTCACTAAGAAGAATTAGATCTGGCTTTGAACCTCTCTACCACCTGCGAATGAAGCTTAATCTACTCAAGATAGAGACATTCCTGGTCAAGTGAAAGGCAGAGCAAGAAATAATAACACTTTCATTATAGAGTCACAGAGTTGGAAGAGATCACTGAGGCCATCCAGTCCAACCCACCACCATGCAGGAACATCCATCAAAGTACTCCCAACAGATGGCCATCCAGCCTCTGCTTAAAAGCCTCCAAAGAAGGAGACTCCACCACCCTTTGAGGCAGCCTATTCCACTGCCGGACAGCTCTGAACATCAGGAAGTTCTTCCTAATGTTCAGATGGAATCTCTTTTCCTGTAGTATAAAACCACTGCTCCATGTTCTAGTCTCTGGAGCCCTGGAAAACAAACCTGTCCCTTCCTCAACATGACATCCTTTCAAATATTTAAACATGGCTATCATGTCCCCTCTTAACCTTCTTTTTGTAAGGCTAAACATTCCCAGCTCCTTAAGCCGCTCCCCGTAGGACATTGCTTCCAGACCTTTAACCATTTTAGTCGCCCTCCTCTGGACACGTTATAACAACAGAAAAATTGAACATCCGATACCTCTGCACTCTGGTATGCTTGTCCATTCTTTATTCAAACACCTTACTGTAGAAGATCCAAAAAGACTGTAGGGGGGGAGGCATTGATACTTCAATTTCTCCAAAGGCAAATAACTTTCCTTTATGATTCCATTAATTTGACCATTTGGAATAGCAGGTGGAAGAGGGCATCTTACATCTGAAAGAGTAAACAAAATTGTCCCTGCAAGATCCTTTGAAAATTCACTTGGTTTCCCATTTCAGTGTACATATATTTAGCAGACCTATCTGCAGAAACAATATTGACTTCAAAACCTGCCTTGTTTGTTTGGGTAGACAATATCCCAGCTTGAAACCCTGGATAGCCATTATGGTTAATCTTGGATCCAAGAAAGAGCTTCACTGCATTCACTTTCTGAATTTTTGTTAAAAAAATTCTTTTTATTATTATTATTATTTATAAAATCCATCCATGCTTATTTAACATTTTGTCACCTGGGTTCAGCTTATAATCATTTGTTAATACAACTACAATACATATTAAGCTCTTAATCTATACAACATGCTTCTAACCATTGATAAAACAAGTTCCATGTTTGATAATATTCTGCAGCTTCCTTTCCTTTGATTTTCAGTGTCAGTCTATCCATTTCTGTGCAGTCCAATATCTTTTTAATTATTTCTTGATTCTGTAGGTGTTCCTTAATTTTTCCAGTATTGTGCAAATATAATCCTTGTGGCTGTTAAAATATGCAGTATTAAATACATTTTCTGGTATTATACCTAATAGAAAGAGTTCTGGCTTAAAATCTACATTTTTTGATTATTTTAACAAGCCATATATGTATTTTTTCCAAAAAAATTGCTTTATCACAAGGCCAACAAAGGTGATAATAAGTTCCAGTTTTTTATGACATTTCCAGCATTTACTTGACCTGTTAGAGTACATTTTAGCTAATCTATCAGGTGGTAAATGCCATCTATAAAACATTTTATATAAATATAAGATGTTCCTATTGTCATTTTATAGTTTCTAGATCACAGTTTTTGCTATTTTTTAAAGTCAATATTATATCCAAAATTTTTGCCCATTGGACCATTGTTTCTCTGACCTGTTCATCCTCCATTTTCCAATTTAAAAGAAATGTTATATTTTCCTAATTAATTTATCATCTGATATTAACATTATTTGGTCAAATGTTGTCTGTTCTTTATAAAAATCATACATTTTTAAATCCCTTTCATACCTAGATTGTATTTGCATTATGGGCCACCATGATGTGTCTGATCCCTGGTCTATAAGGTCTTGTTTCGATTTTAATCTCCTATCTATATGTAAGATATAGTCAATTTTTTTTCAAAATTCAGAAGACTGGGATGAACAAATGCTTCTATAGGTGAAACCCATCCTGGTATTTTTGTGTACATTTCCATTTTAATTTTTTCCCATATTATATACAAGGAGTTTCTAATATAGTTAGTTTTGGAAATATCTGTGGGTTTTAGCTTTCTGATACCATAAAAAGGCATGCCAACCCAACTGTAAATCATGCCCCTCTAAATACAAAAGTCTTTTGTTTTTCAGACTGATCCATTCTTTCAGCCACATTAGGACAGATGATTGGTAATATAAGATCCAGTCCTGTAAACCAAAGCCTCCTTTTTCCTTGGATTATTGCAGCATTTTCAATTTGATTCTAGATTTCTTCCCTTGCCAAATAAATTTTAATATCAGCTTGTTTAGATCATCAAAGTATTTCTTCTCTATTTTCACTGGCACTGTTTGAAACAGAAAGAGTAGTTTTGGCAAGATGTTCATTTTGATTGTTGCAATCCTTCCTAATAGTAATAGTTGTAGATTTTTCCATTTTTCTAGGTCTATTTTTATTTGGTTAAGTGTTGCTGTTGTTTGATCTTTAACTCATGTCTGATACTTTGTGACCCCATGGACCAGAGCACGCCAGGCCCTCCTGTCTTCCACTGCCTCCCAGAGTTTGGTCAAATTCACGTTGGTAGCTTCGATGACACTGTCCAACCATCTCATCCTCTGTCGTCCCCTTCTCCTCTTGCCTTCACACTTTCCCAACATTAGGGTCTTTTTCAGGGAGTCTTCTCTTCTCATGAGATGGCCAAATTTAGGTTAAGTAGTTTTTGGTTAAGTAGTTTTATATAATTATCTTCTTTTATAGTTACACATCTGGCAGTTAGATATATTCTGAGGTATTTAACTTTTTTAACTATTTGTAAGTCTGACATCTCTGAAAGTTGTTCGTTTGTTTTTTGGTTTGGCTGTTAAATCTTTCAATATAATGTTAGTTTTTTCTTTGTATATCTTCAATCCTGCTACTTTCTGAATTCATCAATTTTCTCCAGTAGTCTCAATATTGTTTCCAACTGATATTCCAAACTAAACACCCAGTTGCCTGCAAATGCTTGTAATTTGTAATTCTTGTCTTTTATTTTGGTGCCTTTGATTTCTGGATCATTACTCACATTCCTATTTAATACTTCCAAAGTTAATATGAATAACAATGGAGAGAGTGGACATCTCTGTCTAGGGTCTTTTTAATATTAATATTATCCATCAATTCACCATTTACAATTACTTTAACTATTTATTTATTATAGATTGTCTCAATTACATTTATGAAGTTTTTGCCAGAATCCATAGCTTTTATTTGCTGTATCATAAATTGCCAATTCATATTATCAAATGTTTTTTGGGCATCCAGAAAGAGTAATGCCATTTGTTTCTCTGTATGCACCTCATCATATTCTAATATGTCTAAGATTATCCTTAGGTTATACCTTAGTTGTCTTTTGGAGAAAAATCCATTTTGGTCTGAATGAATGAACTCCATTTTAAAAAAATTCAGTCTTTCCACTATAATTACTGCAAAGATTTTATAGTCCACAGCACGGGGCCACTTCCGGAGCTATCTAGTATTTTCTGCCTAGGCAGGCTACTCGTTTTACAATTTAACAACTTAATATAACAGAGCTTCAAAGGTTATGCTAGCTGGGGTGGCATTCGCAACAATGCTTTTTAGGTGCTGAGCAAGCCTCTGGAAGCCTCTTAAGAACAAGCTGATCAGCTGTTAGGCGGGGGGGCGGAGTGGAGAAGAGCACAAAATGGCTGCTAGGCTCCTGGCTTTTAGCTGTTTGGTGCTGTTTTTCCTGCAGGTCGGGGGCTACCAATGCCTGGTAAGTGACTTTCTTTTTTTATTTTTAAGTTTCTGACCTTTTTTCCCCATAGGAATTCATTAATTAATTTTCAATGCGTTCCTATGGGGAAATTTGGTTTCAACTTACGAATGTTTCAACTTACGAATGAACTTCTGGAACGGATTAAGTTCGTATGTCGAGGGCCCACTGTATTGAATACTCTCCCACTGATTTTTTAAACAAAGTTTTATATCCCCTACTTTCTTCCCCATTTTTTTCAGAATTGGATAATGCTTTCAGTTGTATTTATCCCTTCTGAAGGCATGATATCTACCAAAATCCTGATAGATATATCTTGGGTTGGAGAGTTACGAATCAAAACCACTATTTGAATCTATAAACAATTAAATCAGAGCAGAACAGAACAAAACAAAAAATCTTTGTCTGCTCTGTGTGCATCAGACACAGAAGGTTAAAGGTGGTTTGGACAAACAGAGGTGGGCATGAGGCAGAGGTAGAATAGCATTCAGCATTCCACACAAGCACAAAGCTTCATGTGTTGCATTGAATGTGTTTCTCTATCAAGCAAAGCAGCTCTGTGGCTTTATTATGTCGGAAGAAAAAGCTCATGCCTCCTTGTTGATTGTTTTGATATTTTATTATGATATTGTTCCTCCTGACCAATATATGCCAGTGTGAAAGGACAAATTATATAGGGATGTGAAAACATATTCTGAATTACCGTATTTTTTGCTCCATAAGACGCACCTGACCTTAAGACGCTTCTAATTTTTAGAGGAGGGACACAGGGAAAATATATTCTGAACCAAATAGTGTAATAAAATATTTAATAAACTATAACAGAATAACATTTGAACCATGTAAAGTGAACAGCAGTCAACAGTGGCATTAATATAGACCATTATCAGCCAGTGATAAGACCTATACCACTCTACCTATATTTTGCATTTCCTTTCATCCACCTCCTCCCCATGCTTATAGAAATGTCTCAATGACAGATGAGATTGTTGTGCAACTCTGCCCAGCACAGCTCAAGCCTATATTATGTTAGAAATTGTTTGTCTGATTTGGCACTGCATTGAGAGGTCCCTTTTAGTTGTGTGGAGGATAAATAGTGGAATTAAACTATTTAACAGCTGGTTTTCCTTATTTACTTTAGGTTATGCAAAAGAACAGCAACACAAAGCTTAACCTGATCCCATTCACCAGCAGTAGCACATGCTCAGCATAAGACCAAATCTCCATTTTCTGACAAAGTTGAACGTTTATAGCATGCAAGGCACAACAGGTTAGGCAACACAAAGCCAGGATCAATGTTCTTGATGAGCCAAAAAAACTGAATACAAACTATAGTAGCTGAAATCAGGAAGCAGGTACTGTAATCCAGTTAGAAGTCACGAGGCACAGTTAGTTTCCTTGCTGCAACACCCTTTGGAAATACATTCTCTATTAGATGCCCAGAACTAGTTTAAAAGTTTGCAAGTTGAATCGAAATTTCCCATAAAAATGCATTGAAAATTAATTAATGCATTTTTATGGGGGGGAAAAGGTCAGAAACTTTAAAAAACTTAAAAGCAAGTCACTTACCAGGTACTGTAGACTGAGCCTTGCTCTTCACAGTGCCTTGGTAGACCCCAGAACAGCCAAAAAAGAGCCCTAAACAGCTAAAAGCCAGCAGGCAGCCAGCAGCCATTTTGTGCTCTTCTCCGTGCTCTTCTCAGCTCCTTCCCCCTCCCCTCTCCCCACCTAACAGCTGATCGGCGCTGGTCTGAAAGGCTTTGCAGAGAGCTTTTAAAGCAAGGACCCCTATGCACGTTTCTACACAAGCAGGTTTCAATTCAAACGGAGCACCTTTTCCCCCAAGCACAGTTTAACCCAAAACAAGCAGCTTTTAAAGTAAAACAAGCAGATTTTTAAGACAAGCTTTGCAGACAAGGCTTTGCAGAGAGCTTTTAAAGCATGGACCCCTATGCACGTTTCTACACAAGCAGATTTCAACTCAAACGGAGCACCTTTTCACCCAAGCACTAACCCCAAACAAACAGCTTTTAAAATAAATTTTACATTTTAAAACGACAAAACCAGGCAGTCCCAGGTCTCTCTCCCAACTCTCTAACTGCTAGTCCAGCAAGGAAGCAGACAAGCAGCCTCTTCACTAACTGAAAGTTTGAATTTCCCCGCTTTCCCTGCCTTCCCTGCATATTAGGTATGTTAATATCTGTGCACTGGAGGATTGTGGGAGGAATATCCAGCTCCTGATGGGGGTCCTGTGGGGCACTGAAGAGCTCTCCTGGCCTCTTTCGGGACTGAGGCTGTGCAGTCCTGTTCTGATCAGGAGGTGCAGCCGGGGGTCACTATGCCTTTGGGGGACAGGGCACAGAAAGGGGCAGGAGTCGGAGGGGCCATTCTAACTCATACCTAACAGGGGAGATACAGTGGGGGACTGTGTTTGTGGTTTCCCCTATTCTTTCTAGAATTATTCTTTCCCCTTAGGCCTGTTAGCCTTGCTGGTTTTCTAGGTGGGCTGCAAGAAGCAGATCCTGAAAAGCCAGCAGTGCAGAATGGTGAGGTCCAGACAGCAAGCAGTCTCTGGTGCTAGTTCAAAGGCCTCCCAGCATGGTAGTAGGGGGCTTCTGGGTGGTGGTGGTTGAACCCCTTTTTACTGTATTCGTTCCATAAGATGCACATACTTTCTCCCCCACTATTTGGGGGGGAAAGTGCATCTTATGGTGCAAAAAATAGGGTAAGATTAAATGGATGGCTCTAACCAATGGATTGTGTCTATTCCTCTGAAGACCAATCGCCCTGGGATTGATTGATTGATTGAGTGATTTTATTTATTTATTTATTTATTTATTTATTTATTTATTTATTTATTTATTTATTTATTTATTTATTTATTTATTTATTTATATCCTGCCTATCTAGTCAACTCAGGACCACTCTAGAGGAAGCCATGGTAAATGTTGGACTAAAAGATATGCCCAAGGTACCATCTATAGGAAGGAGACCATTGGTCCAAGGTAGAGACGGGGACAAATTTAAAAATGAATCACCAAATTTGTTCAAAAATCACTAATTCATTGATTTGTATTTGTACAAATGCCCCCAAGAAATATGGATCAATTCATTTTTGTGATTTTTTAATTCATTGGTTTGTTTGGCTATAAAATGCCTCCCCCCTGTGGCACCTAGAGACACCAATATTGCAGGAAAGCTTTCTCTGACTCTCCTCTACAATCCCTCGAAGTTTGGTGAAGATTGGGTTTCAGATGTCCGAGTTATACACCCATAAAGAGAGCCCTCTAGCCCCGAGGCACTTAGAGACATAAAAATCACCAAGAAGCCTATAGTGACTCTCTTCTACAATCTCTCCAAGTTTGGTGATGTTCAGGTTTCCTCAAGCCAGCTGCTAAAGAGCACTTTTCTAGGGATAATCCAGATGTCTGGAACCCAATATTCATCAAACTTGGAAAAATTGTAGAGGAGAGTCAGGGGAAGCTTCTCTGTGATTTTGGTATCTCTAGGTGCCTAGAGGAACTTTCCTGGGGGTGCTATTTGTGGATGTATAACTCAGATGTTCAAAACCCAAACTTTAGAAACCTTGCAGTACTTGTAGAGAAGAGTCAGGGGAAGCCTCCTGTGTCTCTTTAGTGTCTCCTGCTGCTTGGAGGCATGTTTTAGAGGGCATTAAAGCAAACATGAATTGATAATTTAATTCATTGATTCAATAATTTGTCAGGAAAAATGCAAATTCATAATTCATGATTCATCAACCTTAATGAATCAAAGTGAATCAACATTCTTCTGATTCGTGCCCATGTCTAGTCCAAGCAGAGGTGATAGAGTCATGAGTTTACAAATCATTGATTCCTGATCTCATTGGTCCAATGCTTGAACTTTCCCATGTTCTCTGGAGAGAAGGAGATGTCAGCATATAAGAAAACCATGACTGGAAAAAACTGCTTGGATATTGAGAGAGGAAAGGGACACACTGTCTCAGGAGAACAAGTCAAATTCTATTCTCTTTAAACATTTTATTGCCTTTTAAAACACAAAAGTATAATTCGAACAAATGAAAATAACAAAGAAAAACTTTTTAAAAGATAAGCTCAAAAGCAGGTACATAAAATTGAAATCTAGTTATTGGCTGAAGTTCAATATTTAACATATTTTTAAATTTATCTATATAAGAATTCATAAATGCCTCAGAGATTTTCTTTATATATTTTTTATATTGCTATTTGCACTTAATCAAGGGTAAGCAACACACACAGTACATTCACATGTGGTGCTCATGTCCTGTCATTTCCCAATTTTGAGGAAATCAGTAGCAGAAATGGCAAATACTATACCTCAGACTATCCTTGCTAAATCAGCATTGTGTTTATTAACAAACTTGGGGAAACAAAATGAAGAAGCAGTATGCAAAATTGTTAATAAACACAATATTGTTTTAGCAAGGATAGTTTGATGCAAAGTTGTGTTCATCTCCACACAGAAAGCATGTTCCCTCTTGCCTCTTGCCTCTTCATGAGGGAGGACAAGTGCGCACTCACACAGGGCAACAACAGCACACACTCTCCCCAGTAAAGCCTCTTTTCCAAGACTTTTATTTATTCTTATTTTTTAGACTTTTCTTGTGCAACACTCCTGTTTATTTTATTTTATTTTTTTATCATCTGAAGAATGGAGAACAAAGCTCTGTTTTGGATGCTGACAACTGAAGAAACTGAAAGAGGAAGAAAACTTATGGTTTGTTAATTGAGTTCTTTGCTGATGCAGACTCCACCTGCAATGTCGTACTTAGAAGTGGAAGCAAACAGTTCAATTTAAGTGTGGCCAATCAAATCAAACAGACCCAAATTTCCCAGTAGAACTTCAGAACAAGTGACTGCAAGTGAATTCACATTTCCTTCACTGTGTAGTCACAGCCTGAGTCATCTATTATTTCTTCCATATCCAGATAGCATGGTCTTCTTTCTGTCTTCAACCTACATGTACAGAAGAGTCTTTGAGAAAGACTCTTGGGAGTGTCAGTAGGTTGGCCCTGAAGGGAACATTCAGTTTTTAAGACGAGTAGATCACCTGGCTACAGTGACAGCCCCAAGGGAAGTAGCAGAATAGGCAACTGAGTCTTGAACATCACTAGCTATAAAAGAATAAACTTTGTAAAATGTGACAAGCATGTAGGATTTTGGATCCTACTTCTGGTTTAGAAAATCAATCTTCAGTCCTGATCAAGGAGAGACAGATGAGGACAAAAGCATGGGGAGATACCTAGATGACCAAAGCAGGAGCCTTACATGGTTTCTGGAGGGCTGATTCAGCTCTTTTATCCCCAGTGTCCATTTTGGGGGGGATTTAAGAGGAAGGAAGAGATGAGAGCATCTATCAATAGAATCTTAAGTTCCTTCATAGCTTTGAAGGAAAGAGAAGAAATCCTTACATGCTGCCAATGTGAGATAAATGAATTAATTGTATCTCTATTCTCTTCCTACAAATTTTCCCCCAGGGAGAGATTCAGGAGAGAAGGTCCCTTTGCTTTCTTCCCCAATCCCAAGAATTCAAACTCTTCCTCTGGATTCACAAAGGCTTTCACGGCCGGGATCTAATGGCTGTTGGGCTTCAGGCCGCGCTATGGTACAGAGATGGCACTGGTCGCACTGATGGATGACCTGTTGAGGGAGGCCGATGGGGGCAATATGTCCTTGTTGTTCCTCCTCGACATCTCGGCGGCCTTTGATACCGTCGACCACGGTATCCTCCTGGGGAGGCTCTCCGAGTTGGAAGTTGGTGTCCTGGTGCTTGCTTGGCTCCGCTCCTTCCTGGAGGACCGCCCCCAGAGAGTACAGCTTGGGGAGAATGTCTCGGCCCCATGGAGTCTCAATTGTGGGGTTCCAAAGGGGTCGATTATCTCTCCAATGCTGTTTAACATCTACATGAGGCCGCTGGGCGGGGTCATTAGGGGGTGTGGGGCATCGTGTCACCAGTATGCAGATGACACACAGCTCTACATCTCCTTTTCATCTACCTCAGTGGATGCCGTCCTGTCCCTTCAGCGCTGCCTGGAGACTGAACTGGAATGGATACAGTCGAATGGGTTGAAGCTGAATCCGGACAAGACAGAGGTCTTGAGGGTGGGTGGTCCTTCCATCAGCGGTATAGGTAACTCCCTTTCTTTTGGGGGGATAACTGTTGCCGCAAAGAGTGAGGTCCGCAGCTTGGGGGTACATCTGGACCCAGCACTTACTATGGAAACCCAGGTGGCGTCCGTGGTCCGCTCCGCCTATTTTCATCTATGGCGGATTGCCCAGCTGCGACCCTATCTTGATGGGGGGGGCTCTCACTACTCTAGTCCACGCGCTCGTAATCTCGAGATTAGATCATTGTAACGCACTCTACGTGGGGCTACCTTTGAGGCTGATGCAGAAACTTCAGATGGTCCAGAATGCGGCAGCCAGGCTTCTCAGTGGGGTGAGAAAATACCAACATATCTCCCCCACTCTGGCTGCTTTGCATTGGTTGCCCGTCCGTTTCCGCGTTGACTTTAAAGTGTTAATGATTACATATAAAGCCCTAAACGGTTTGGGACCTCAATATCTGGCAGATCGTCTTCTCCCACCGAGATCTACCCGAATCACCTGACATAGCCAGCAGGGACGGCTGAGGGGTCTGACGCCGAGGGAGGCCCGGAAGGAAAAAATGAGAAACCAGGCCTTCTCGGCAGTGGCCCCTCGGCTATGGAACACCCTCCCTACAGAAATTCGGCTGCCACCCTCGCTGGGCATTTTCAAAAGCCAACTGAAAACTTGGCTGTTCAAGCAGGCCTTCCCTCCAGTCAATTAAGTGATGCTTATTTCTTATTTTTCTTCCTTTTAACTTGTGCCATCTTGGGACTCTTTACTTTAAATTAATTGTTTAAAATTGTAAGTCCTTTGATTTTATATTTCTCTGTTTTTATCTATGTAAATTGTGTATATTTTAAATTGTTTCTATTTGTATGTTGTGAGCCGCCCAGAGTAGACCATGTCTAGATGGGCGGCATATAAATGCAATAAATAAATAAATAAATTGTTGTGGGTTTTTCGGGCTCTTTGGCCGTTTTCTGAAGGTTGTTCTTCCTAACGTTTTGCCAGTCTCTGTGGCCGGCATGTTCAGAGGACAGTGCTTCCTAGCATATGGCCGCAGAACTGCCTTCTGTCAGATGAAGCTCACATAGCACATTCAGTAAATAGGATTTACTCACATTAGCACGTTCTTTTCCTTATTTTTCTAAAATTAAACCTTGTTGGGAAACTCTTCCAGTCCACACCTGATGCTGAGTTTTACAAAAGTTCCAATAGATGTTTGATAAGAAGTTCAGTAAGTTTCTTTTCCCTCCGTTTTCTGACCACCTCTGTTCTCTTCGGGTTTTCCACCTATGCTTTGGAACTCTAAATATAAGACTTATATAAGAAATATAAATGCCTACCTTCACACCTTGGCGGTGTTGACCACTCCTTATTTTCACATCTTATGGTGTCTGAACCAGATGTTTCAAAACCTTCATGGCATTGATAGTGCAGCTCCTGGCCTGGCAGGTAGGACTCTGCCCTCTCTTCTACAATATCAGCATTGTCAACCAGAGGGGGCTCTCTGCAGGTTACATCTGAATGAGGAGATGATGCAAAGAAAGGGCTTCTCTGAAACTCTGCCTCCCCCCAGCTTTCATAATAACTGTTTATTCATTAAGGAGTCCATTTTTCTATGGTTTTATGGCTATTCACTCTTTACTAGGACCAAAGCAGTGGAAAGTTTGATCAGTCTTTCAGGTTAGGGTGCCAGCATGTCAATGTGAGAGTAGAATCACAGGGAGGAGATCTCACACATCTTCTATGAACACTAAGTGGAAGTTCAGAAGACACCCTATGTCTATACAGTTTTTATTCACATAATCTGATGGCCTAACATCTGCTGGAAGCAAACTAAGAAATGGATGGGCTAAATTTGCACATTCAATAATAGGTGGAATGTGACTGGATGAATGTCTTTGGCCTAGGCGGGCATGTAACCATGGAATATACAGTACAGTATATATGCTATCCTGAAAGAAAACACTATAATCTCTATACAAAGGCAGTTTCAACTTGACATTACATGGGGATCTAATGTCTTAAACGTATACCCTTCAGACAAAAGTTCTCATGAGTGGCAGGATAGCCATAGTTTCCTTCTCTTAAGCATCAGTGTACATGTATGAAGCTGTTACAGAGCTCCAATGATAATATCACCTCCTCTGTCATGCACGCCAAGCCCTTCCTATTGTAGCTGTAGATGTGGTTCAGGCTCTGAGCTCATGTAGGCTGCATCTAACATACACAAACTGCATCCAACAGCATACATTAAAACAGGAAGTGATGTCTGAAAGGCGCAGGAACACTTGGCAAAGCATTGGCTCAAGTGAGGTGGTGGCAATGTGCCATTTCCCCCCTTTTTCCAAGCAACATAATACCAGAACTTGCAGCAAGTTAGAAGCAGGCTCCTTTGTATAGATTTCTAATACCAACAACACAGAAATCTGCAGATACGCTTGTACACCTAACCTGAAGCAGGAAGGATTGGAAGAGGCACTGTGCCAGGAAGAAGAGGGACTATGTCTCAGATATACAAGAAAACTATGAAATAGGGGAATAAGAAAAAAGAAGAAGCCAAATGTGAATCAGTACAAAGCACAGACCACTGGCTGCACCAGCACAGACATTTTCTGTGCCCTGTGGGGAGGTCAAAGAGAGAATTACTTGAACCAAGGTACATTATGGGCTACAATAGAGAAGACTACAATTACACATTTTCCTCACAAAACCAGATACCTTTTGAATGCTTGGTCTTCCACTAGTTGTACCATTAGTCATAGGATTGGAAGCCTAGAAAAAGAGGGAAAAACACTAAACCGACTGCCCTAACACAGAGAGGCTCCAGAACAAGATTCTAGGCTACATGATTGACTTCTTAAAAGCCAGTTGCTTTTGCAAAGGGTCCAGTTCTGATCAAGAACCTGGAAAAGAGGCAAGAGTTACTTTAAGTAATGGAAGTTCCCTCTCAATAAACTTCAGGCATGGGGAACCCCAGGTCTATTAGAAGTGCAGTAGGAATAGAAGATGAAATCACACAGCTCAGCATCTTGATTTAGATCTGACTCACCTGCAACTGAATTCATAGAGCCAACTACATGGTTGCCATCTTTTTGTCTCTCTTGCCTGCTTGTAATGTTTGGCTATAATTCAAGGTTTAATCAGCAAAGCCCATGCATTTCAGTGGAAGGTTAAGTATCAGGTTATGCCCCTTCATTTCACTACCATCTTTTTTCAGGGACAGATTTTGACTCGGACATTTCTAAGAGGAGAGCCGCTCAATAGCTCAGTGATTTACGTAGGTATCTGGCTCTGGTAACAAAGGTTTCTCTATTGTGCCTCCTTGACAAGAGCTGGACTCAATGATCCATAGGGTTACTTTCAGCTCTGCATTTCTAATATGATGATGATTATATGAGGATAACAAAAGAGCTAGAAACCCTCACTAAAACCCCCAAGTTCTTCTCCATCCATTTGTATTGATTTACACCTCAGGTAATTTAAAACGGTGATTTTATCAGAGGCATGAGGTTCCATGGGACTGGGCCCATCAAAGTGTCCTCTCAGCTTTTTCTTGTAAAATAGGTTATTCTTTTAAATAACCCACCTTTGAAATAACAATTCCTCTTTTAAACAGTGCTCAGCGCACACACCCTTGCTATAGGAACGCTAAATGTCCAGTTTTCAAACAGAACATGGAGTTGTTGTTTTGTCATGGATTTTCATGGGACAAAAATGAACGAATATAAATCATGTGAGAGGAAGAATGAGAACAGCTTTCAATAGGGAGAGCACCAACATACGGAGGATGGCCTACCAACTGCTTACTGGAAACTAACAAATAGGAAGTCAAACCATTAGACTTTTGGGGTCCAGCTCCACTTGAGTATTAGGAGCAGCTGAAGATGGTCCTGGTTCAAACCAAAAACATTCAATATCTGATGTCACTTGTAACCAACCATTTTGGATACCAGCTACATAAGATCTAACTATATGGTATAAAAGACATAATGAAGCTTTGCCTAGAGAGGCAGACTCTGCTCTCCTAGGGCTCTGAAAGCCCTGTTGTAAATACTGTACCATTCCCATAGTTTTGAACTTGCTGAGCATCGCATCAAGAGGGAAATACCTTGTAGTTCACAGCAATGATATCTTGTCCACTCTCCTTCTTGCAAGTTTGTCACCTTTTCCTCATCAAAACTTGTATTTGCATCAATCTATCTGTATTTTCCCTCTACAGTCAACCCTCGACTTACAAACAGCCCCAATTACACATATTTCGACTTACAAACCGCTCTGATAGAAAAATATTGACTCGACTTGCAAACATAGATTTGAGTTACGAACCAAAAAAAACCCACGTGGGAGGTGGGGAAAGTGCGAAATTTGAATTTTCAGTTAACCATTGGCCAGTGAAGAGGGTGCCTGTCTGCTTCCTCGCTCTTCCCAGGGTTTTGAGAGTGGACTTGGAGACAGTCTTCAGACTGCCTGGTATTGCCTGGTACAGTGCTGTACGGACTGTATTTTTATTTTTTGGCTTTTAAAATATATATATTTTTGGATTTTTAAAAGGTTCCTTCCCTCCTTTGCTGCCCCCTTTTCCCCCAAAAGGTGCTTGTATTGGCTTGTCTTGATTGAAAAGGTGCTTTTCAAGGTGATATGTTGTCTGAAATATGCTTGGTTTTCCCCCAGAAGGTGCTTGTCTTGGCTGAAAAGGTGCTTTTCAAGGTGTTCTGTCGAAAAGGTGTCTGTTCCCTCCTTCCCGCCCTCTTTCCATTTTTTTTAACCTAAGTCATTTTAGGTTAAAAGGGAAAAAAGAGAAAAAATTCTGCCCCTAGTGGTAGGAATGGATTAACCGGCTTTGCATTAGTTCCTATGGGAACTAATGATTCGAGTTACAAATTGCCCCTCGACCTAAGAACCAAAAACAGCCGGAACGGATTAATTGGTTTTCAGTGCATTCCTATGGGAAATGCTGATTCGACTTACGAACTTTTCGACTTACAAACTTCCTTCCGGAACGGATTAAGTTTGTAAGTCAAGGGTTGACTGTATACTCCTTTTCTCTGATTTTGTAATCTTCCTGGTTTTTCCAAACTTTAGTTCCATTGATTAAATTCCAATTTCTGTTGGAAACATATTTTTGTTCATTTTACATGCCCACACCCTACACACACCTATACAACTGTGCATGTGAAGATGGTTTGATAGACACCAAATACAACTGATATCACTGGTCTCATATTATTGAATCACTTCATTTATGTGCTACATTCAATTCTTTTTTTAAAAAAATTGATCACAGACGGATGACTGTGCTCTTGTTATGAGGAGAGGAAAGCAGAAGGTGCTGCTGCTGACATGGCCAGCATCCCCGACAACAGCATGAAGAGCACATGACAGACACCTCATGTCCAGAAGTGCCTTCTTGTATACAACAGAGCCTCCTCTCAGAATGGGGACAGCTTTCAATATGTTAGGACTATGTCACTGAATAGACTTCCAAAATGAATATCAGAGAGAAGATCTGGAAGATGTGGCCTGTGTAATGGCTCTGCTCTTTTTTTGCTCTACTGGGGTGGGGAAGGTAAAAATATGAAAAGGCACATTGCTCATGTGAAGGGCTTGGTGACAGACATGAAGAGGAGTCATGGGTAGCAGCTAACCTGCAACAGCATGGCCTAGGTGTTGATAACTTTTACCCAAGTATCCTACTCTGTTATTCTACTATTCTGTACTGCTGTTGGCCATTCATCCATCTCACATGGTTATGTCAACTCCCACCAGTCCTCGACTTCTAAGCTGGAAATGTCAATTATTTAAGGTCCAGACATGCTTCTATCTAGGTAAAAATCATGGGGAAATCAAACTTAGTTAATTTGGTGGGAAAGATAGGTTAGATTCCAGGATTCTGGATGACAGCCATCCATCTGAGCCCGCATACCTACAGAAAAGACTGTAGGACACTCACAAGTCCCCTTGATATATTGCCACAAGTAACTCAGCTGTGAACTGTCCACCTAGGTAAAACATAGGACGTACCTTCACAGGTGGAAGGCTGTGACCATTCTCCTCTTCTGCATGTAATAGTTTGTGGTCCTTCAGCAACAAAACCAGGATGGCACTCATAATCTATTGTTTCTCTAGGCTCATAGGAGCTTTTCACAGCGTTACGATATGAAGCATTGAGGATGGTGGGAGGCTTCTGACATGACATTTCTGAAAAGATGTACAAACAAAAATTGAATTTTCAGACTAGGCTATGATAAACTACCCAAAGATTTTTCTGCCAAGACACCGAGCCCCTGAGCTTTGTTTTGATCTTAATGTGTTACATAACAGTAGACACAAAAGAGAAAAAAAGACAATGCAGAATTAGCTACACATAGTGGGAAATGCTGTAAAATTAACAAATGGTCAATTTATTTAATACACAACCCTAAGAGAAAGTCTGAATTTGTGCAGGTCTACGTTTACTGCTTGTATGGAGGACAGGCAAGTATTTAGAAACACAACATACTTTCTATAGAATAGAAAACGGGATGAACCTACTGTATTGTATTCTAGAGTGGGCTTACCAAGATGTAAGTTCTACTTTCTGTGCAACTGGTTCCCAGAAAAAGGGTATACAGGATTACTATGTTAGCTGGAATTCCTTAACCTATCTAAATTACAGCTGTGGTCCTAACTATACTTGGGTTCATACTGCACATATTAGTTCTGTTGCAAAACAAGTACCTCTTTCTTCTCATTTAACCATTGTGGTTCAGCAAATAAAAATATTTCTTGCAGTGCTATTGCATTGCAAACTTCCCTTTTCATAAAATCAGCAACCCATGAAATTGAGTGTTGAGTATTTAGAAGATACGTTCAATGAAGTTGTGTACAACATAGGGGACAGGCTGCATTCTGCACCATTTTTTCTTCTTCTTTAAATACCTGAGCTAAGCCCAAGTGCAGGTAACCAGATATGTGAAAGGTTCCATGATTTTTGGTGAGTGAATGGTGGCATGGTCACAGAACTATGCATATCCAGGGAGTGCACAAAGAGGACCTTGATATAACCTCTCCCTCCATAAACTCTCTTACCCGCGTTCATTGAACACATGGTCTGAATGACAATTCACCAACATCAATTGTTTGAAAAGAGAGATGAGGGAATATAAAGAGGAAGGATGTCAATAACTACAGGTTATGAGGGCCACATTGTTACACTCAATAACAGTGGCTACATGCTGCTGAAAAACACGGATATGATTCCACTTATGGCCATTGTGGGAACAGAATGCTGGACAATACAGGCTTTTGGTCTGATCAACGATGTTATATTCCCTGTATCCCTTCTAATTTTTTAGGGCAGAAAACCAGACACCCAGCTTTTGCTTTCAAAGCATGCCTTAAAAATGCTTCCTTCCAGAGAAAATGGGTTCAGAAATAAAATTTTGATGACAAAAGAGCAATTCTAATCCTAGCTGTGGGGTAAGATGTCTCACAAATGTACTGCTATATACACAACTCTGCTGGTCCACACTACTCAATGAAGAAGTGGGGACGGTTAAATTTCTCTTGTAACGTTGTTGTCATCATTTAGTTGTTTAGTCGTGTCCAACTCTTTGTGACCCCATGGACCAGAGCACGCCAGGCCCTCCTATCTTCCACTGCCTCCCGGAGTTGGGTCAGATTCATGTTGGTTGCTTCGGTGACACTGTCCAACCATCTCATCCTCTGTCGTCCCCTTCTCCTCTTGCCGTCACACTTTCCCAACATTAAGGTCTTTTCCAGGGAGTCCTCTCTTCTCATGAGATGGCCAAAGTATTGGAGCCTCAGTTTCAGGATCTGTCCTTCCAGTGAGCACTCAGGGTTGATTTCCTTTAGAATTGATAGGTTTGTTCTCCTTGCAGTCCAGGGGACTCTCAAGAGTCTCCTCCAGCACCACAATTCAAAGGCATCAATTCTTCGGCGGTCTGCTTTCTTTATGGTCCAGCTCTCACTTCCATTCTCTTGTAACACAGAAGGCTAAAATCGCTCAGCTGCAGCCAATAGGTGAGAAAAGTTATTACAGTATCTCCATGGTGGACTAGGTAAGAGGCTGATTGTGAGGCCCTTCAAGGGCATCAGTGAGGCTTTGAATATGGCATTCTGGCCCCTAATGTCCCATTTCAGTAACTTTCCTCCAGTAACATCTTTCCACCAGTAAGATTTTTCACAGACAGAATAAAATGGAAGAGATATTGAGATAGCTCCTAGGGTGATGGTTGGTCTGTAAAGACAAATGCCGTAATCAATTGCTTTTGGATTTGTTTGTTTGCTTGCTTGTTTGGTTTTTGATGGTGATGGGCTTATTCCCAGAAATAAAACATAATGGGCATGCAAAAACAGCACAGATTAGAAATACAGAGATGCATCAGTTATGATATATAGATCAGCGAAAATTTATGGAATAATAAAGGGCAATATGCAGATAACAAAATATGAAGATAATAATGCCAGAGGTATATCAGATACAGTATTTTCTCTTTGTCATGATGCCATTTGTACTCAGTATCAGAAGATGAAGGCAAATTATATCAAAAGCATACAAACCAACACAGCGTGGGGGTGTCTGCCATCTTCCTCCTTCACACATTATTTGTTGTGGTCCTTGAAGAATAAAATTTTCCACACACTTGAAGACAACCTCTTCACCACTCCTGTAGTTTCTCATCTCTGTTATACTGACAGCATTTGGAAGCTGAGGTGGTGGTGGGCAGAGTCCTTGGATGAAACATACATTCCATTTAGAACTGAATGATGCAAAAACCATGGGGAGGATCTTGAAAAAAAATATTTAATGAACTAAGCAATTTTCCAAGGTTTTTCTCCCCACTATGGGTTCAAAAGTGTCATTCAATAATGACTTTGGTCATACCCCAGTACAATTTTACCTGGGTAGCAGAAATGCTAAGATCTGTTCCAAAAAGATGCCAAATCTGAATTAGAAAGTTTCTCTAGAAGTCAAGATGGTGAGCATCTAGCTTATACCATGGCAACAATTTATTTTGAACTACCTTTCTGCCACAGCAGAATTGTTTACAGGTGTTTTAACCAATACAAGGGTTAGATTAGAGTGTCGTTTTAATACACTGCTGCAAACATGTATTCAACTGTGGTCCGAGCCATCTGTTTCTTGTAGCTGGTGATGATCTTCACCTTGATGTTGCTACATCTGATTATATTTAGCATGGTTTGTCGTATCTCTTTGGAGAAATGTTTCAGGAGGTAACCACAGGTTAACCTCAGGAAAACCTGTTCTCTATTTCACCTAGATTGACCCTAGGGTCAAATTCAGATGCTCACTTTTTTTTTTCATAATTCATGACATCACACCAGTAGCCAGGAGGCAACAGACCCATGCCTCACAGGTTCAGGTGATCCAGAGGCAATGCATGCCATTCAATCCAGTTTTGGGTACTTCTGAAGCCAAGATACATGTGGGAACCTGTGGACTGGAGTTCCAAGAAGATATATAGACAAGAGAGTGAACTCTGTTCTTTGACTTCAAAGCCTACTTGAGAAGAGTCCAAGTGACTGGAGTGGAGAGAAAGCACTAGCAGTGTTTTGGTCCCCAGCCTGTTAGATTGTTTTTTCCCCACAAGATAAACTTCACTGTGCATGAAAAGTTTATATTTCACACTGCTAGGGATGGGCCTTTCATGTTAAAATGAAAGAAAGGTACACACATGAAAGCATGCTCCACAAGGAATAAACTTAGATTTCTTCATTAATCATTTTGGTAAAGACATTCACATTGCAGTGAGATTATGAACTACTTACTGCACATATAGCTCTTCTACCTTTCAAGATTTTAAGTGTTCCAACAGTTGTATGTAGCTACTCTAGGATCATAATAAAGACTGAATGTTGGAAATCAGAAATATTTATATAACACACACAAAACTTTACTTCTGCATTCTAGTTTAAGTGACCATTTCCCACCAACGTATTTTATTATATAAAAATGGATTGACAGCTGTAGTTTGAAGTCATTGTTAAACTGCTTTTCAACAGGAACATCTGGTTAAAATAAATATATATTTAATAAAATTAATAATGTTCAGTTCATCAGATGCAATGCAGCAAGTATTGTCCAGGTAACAAATGCAGGGGGAAAGCAGCCAGGGGGTTATGATTTTTTTAATGCTCTCCTTTTGAAGAGGTGTTGAGCCCATGTCTGAATCAAAGATAATGAGGAAGACTGGGGCCTTTGAAATTGCCCATCATAATTTCCCATCCAAAAAAAGGCCAATGTGGCTTCACAAAAATCTCAGGGAGGACCTAAAAACCTAAAAAGACATGAACAGGAAGTGAAAAGAACACCAGGCCACAAAGGATAAGTACAGACAAGTAACAAGGAAATTCATGGATGACATTAGGAGGGGTGATATGATAGCACTTTTCAAATATTTGAAAGGCTGTCGAACAGCAGAGGAGCAGAATCTGTTCTCGATCATCCCAGAGTGCAAAGCATGCAACAATGGGTTCAAGTTCAAGGAAACCAGATTTCTGTTGAATATCAAGAAAAACTTCCTAACTGTTAGAGCTGTATGACAGTTGGAACCAGTTACCTTGGGAGTCAATGAGTTCTCCAGCACTGCAGGCATTTTTTAAAAACTTAGATAATCACCTTGCAGATAGCTTTGATTGTATTCCTGCATTGAGCCAGGGGTTGGAATTGAGGGGCTTGAAGGCCCCTTCCAACTTCATTCTATGATTCTATGAATTTCAGCATATTTAATAGGTTCAGCAGGCACAGAAATTATCTGCTCACAGTTTGCTCAACTAAGAAGAGATGAGTTATTTCAGACTGCATATAAACAACACAGATTTCATCAATTACTGGGTTCCTGTCTTAGGAGAAAAGACAGATAACAATGACATAAATAGACTTACTGACACACTTTGGCTCTGGCCTCCACCCTTCTGCCAGGCATTGTGTCTCTCCCTTCTTATGTCCTTCCAGAGTTGCGAAGCCACTCTGACAGCCATAGGCCACTTTCTCATTGAGGGAAAAGTGATCTTGTTGGGTCATGAAAAAGCCATTGAGCGGGGCAATATTCTCACATGTAAGTGACTGGATTTCTGACGGGAAATGGGAGAAAAACAAGCTGTTAAGAACAGGGTTAAGATCTTAGGACAGCCCTTTATATGAAGTGTTACTTTCTAATAATGACTTCAAAGTCCAATGTTATCATGATAGAAAGACAACACGTCACACAAATTTAAGACTAAAATCTCTTGTGCCACACAATTTCCATAGGCTAAACTGGTGCAAAGAGGAATCACCACAGAGATTCCCATCTGTGCCCCCAAATCAGCATGTCACATTTACTCATTTTAATTTTCACTTCCCAATTCCTTTCTTCTCTTTCTGCTTTTCTTCCCCTTCTCTCCTTCTCTTTGCCCTTCCCTCCGTTACTCACTTTTTCTTCTTTCTAACCAAAGTTGCTCAGAAAGAGAGAAAAGGGAAATTTAGATTACAGTAAGATATAGATATAATTCTATCAATGGAAACGAAGGCTGCAATTTAATTTCAGAGCTTTGAGGGAACAAAATAATAAGGAGGAGGAGGAGGAGGAGAAGACGACATTCTGGCTCTAAGGACTAACTGGGCTTTCATCGACAAATCACTTTTTCAATCCACAAATATATCTTCAGAACAGATTACCAACAAAAAGCTCCACCAAACACCATTTCAGCTATAGTACAATAGAGGCGGTGGTCATTCCACCAAAATGTTTCTAAGTTAGTCCTTGTGATCTCTCCATCAAATCCCGCCCACTGGGAGGCTTCTACTTTTTTATTGCGAGATTCAGCATGCAACAATTACAGTAGTATCCTGTGTGCATGGCTGTACCAATACTTTTTCTGGCAAGCTTTCTTGTTTAGCTTCCACCAGTGATGTTATTTGACTACATGTTCCTTTATTATTTTTTTATCACATCAAATTTAGAGAAATATTGTGGTAATTCAAAAACACATCGGAACACACACATCAGAAACACATCAGATGTCATGTAACCACAATGCATGACTGCTTAAGGAGTAAAAGATGCAAGAAAATAGGGGGACACTTTGCTGGTGTGATCACAACCAGAGTTCCAAGTGTAGAGCACATCAGAAGCCTGGCGTACATGTATACACCAAAACAAAAAAAGTCAAATTGGACTCTAGAACTGAAGAGATTATTTTACTTGGATATACTCCTGCTAGCAAAGCCTATAAAGTGATGAACTGAAAGATAGGTGAAGTCAGCGTAAGACACATTGTTCGTTTTGAAGGAAGGAAGGAAGGAAGGAAGGAAGGAAGGAAGGAAGGAAGGAAGGAAGGAACGAACGAACGAACGAACGAACGAACGAACGAACGAACGAACGAACGAACGAACAAATGAACAAACGAATGAACGAACAGAAAACCAGTGTATTACACCTCTACTAGATGAAACCATCTCAATCTCTGCACAACTTGAACCAGATGTGAATCAGGAAAGTGATGAAACACAAGCTGAGAAGTACCTCAAGAGAAGTGGGCACAGGTGGAGATGAAACACTGCAAAATGTTCCAGATCCAACCATCAGACACTCATCATGACCCAACAAAGGTGTACCCGCTTCTCACCTGTCCTACCTTGCAAAATCATTGCAAAGAAACAAGCCTGCAACCTGAAAGGAGATTGAGCAAATGCTGGCAGCTGAAACCACAAGATGGAGAAGAGTAGCAGAAGAAGATATAATTGCACAAGAACCAGGGGTGTACAATTACTGAATTACCACTAGGGAAAAGTGCCATCGGGTGTACGTGGTGTTCAAGTTGAAACCAGGAGCGAATGGAGATGACTAGTAGCAAAAGGTTTTCTACAAGAATATGGAGAAGACTTTGATTAAACTTTTGCTCCTGTTGTTAAGCACAGTACAATAAGAATGCTCCTGAGTGTGGCAGCATCCAGGAAGATACAAGGCAAGCACCTAGATGTCAAAACAGCATTTCTGCATAATGAGATTACATAGGAACAGTACATGGGACAACCACTGGCCTTCAACAACAAGAAATATCCTGACTTTGTTTGCAAACTAAAGGAAGAACTATATGGACTGAAGCAACCTGCTTGTACCTGGAATGAGAAACAAAGAAGGTGTTACTGCAACAAGGCTTTAAACAAGGCAATGCAAATCAGTGTTTCTTTACCAGAAGAAGAAACCGATATTTAACCTGTATTTTCTCATATATAGATGACTTATAGCTACTCAGAACAGGAATACAGAGAGATAATAAACCATCTTAGCAAAGAAACAGAAGTTAAAGGGTTAGAGGAAGTAGCATGCTACTTAGGCATTAAAACTGAAAGAGAAGCAGATGGATCTTATTCAATGTATTCGCGAAGGCTTTCACAGAGTGCTATCGTATGAAGATGCCGGCCACAGAGACTGGCAAAATGTTAGGAAGAACAACCTAACGTAAATAAAATAAAATAAACAACCTTCAGAACACGGCCAAAGAGCCCGAAAAACCCACAACAACCATTGGATCTTACTCACTTAATCAGAAACAGAAAATAGTTCAGCTACTAGAAACATCAGATCTCCAAGATACTCATAGTGTGACACCTATGTAGACAGATTTTTTTAAAAAAAGGAGAAAAAATGAACCCCTACCGAATAACAGTCACTCCAAAACGGCAGTAGGTAAACTGTTATATCTTACAATTACTATCAGTAATTGGACAGCTGTAAAAAGAGTTGCTAAGTATTTGAAAGGGATCACGAAATTTAAGTTAACCCTCTCCTATTTACCTGGAGACACTATATAAAAAACTATAATTAACCCATTAACTAGAACATTGGCTTATAAGACATTGTAAAAAAGAAATCTGACAGGCAACATTAAGAGTATCATGTACACTGCTAACTTAAACTTCTTGCATAGTCTATGGAATGTTTACCTTTACAGATGGGAGGCTGGGGAAACCACCCAAAGTGGTAACACTGGGCAGAGTCAGGCCCAACTCTCGTGTACCCTCTCAGACAGGAAAACCGCACCACATCTCCATTCACATGTTTGCCTTTTATTTCCTCCACTCTTCCATTCTCCAGAACAGGGGCTTCACATTCAATGGCTAAAGAAAGTGTTGATTAAATGTGTTAAATATAATGAAATGTGTTCAAGATCAAAAGGTCCAAAATCCATCTGCTGAGCCACATTTTTGCAAAAGTTCCTGAATCTTATTCTACAGCCATGTGTACTCAAGTCCCTAAGTCTCTTTTCATGGTTAGAAATGCATTTTCACATTGGTTAAATTAACACGTTTAGCCTTATCACTGTGCTCTTCCTTCAGGATATCTGCCATTTGTGTTGTGTTTTTTTCCTGTTCTGTTAAATACCATTGAAAGCTGCCCAAGCCAAAGACCCTGCTTCCAGGTTGACCTCTGTGAGCTAAGTCAGGAAGGCTGCTAAGCCAAATGTGGGGGGTAGGCCTGCAGAATCCCTAAACTGTATCAAATGCAAACACTCTGAACTGGCACAGTACCTGACTAAGCCTGAAAAAAGAGAGGGATTTCCTCTAAACCACAGGAACCTACCTCCCTGACCCTGATCCTCTGGTGCTGCCCATGAGGGCAGAACTGAGGGTGGCAAACAGCACCTTGCTCAACCATCCAGGTCTTGGTTTCGAATATCTGATTAGAAATGGTATCCATTGCTTCAGAAAATGACCCTGAACATGCTGACTTCCCAGCATAAATAGGAGATTTTGTTTCACAAAACCCTTTTCTAAAACTTATTTGGAAGGAAAAATATCTTAATTTTACACAGGTTACAACTTGAAAAATTTAGGTTTTTTAGCTATAAATCCCATACTCCCTTCGTAATGATTTGGATTATTATCCTGAAAAGTAACTTTTCTATGACCTGTACGAAAATAGTAGAGAAGGTGAATTAAATAAATAATAATACCAACTAACAATGTTAATTATTCTTTGAGTGGCTATTTGCAAGGAGCCCTCACAGCTCCTGCCTAGTTGGAGTTGCAAGGTGCAAGTGGATTATCACACTTTCCAAGGAGGCTACTGCTCAGGTTAACTAACCAATAAACCAGGCGGAAAAGAGATGACATACATGCACCACAGAGCAAAGGAACACTAGTTGGTGGGAATGCACAGATGACCACTCTGGAATGTGGGAGTATCTCACCCCAAAATTCTAGAGTATGCCCCTCCCCCAGTCACAAGCTGCCACTGTCCTGAGAGCAGTGGTTATAGATAAGCAACCTCTCTCATTTCGTTGTGGTCTATGAATCAGACATATACCATATTTTTCCATGTACAGTGGTGCCTCGCTTAACGGGCACTCCATTTAGCGATGAAACTGCATAGCGATTAAGTTTTTGTGATCGCAAAAGCAATCGCATTGTGATGTTTCCTATAGGGAAAAATCACTTTGCGATGATTGGTTCGCTGTTTCGCTTACCAATTATCGCATAGTGATGATTTTCCAACAGCTGATTGGCAGTTCCAAAATGGCTGCCAGGTAAAAAAATGGCCACCCGCTGTGTTTAGGGACGGATTCGTCGCTTACCGGGCAGTGAAAATGGCCACCGTATGGAGGATCTTCGCTTAAATTTGAGTTTTTAGCCCATAGGAACACATCAAAAAGGTTTTAATGCATTTCTATGGGCTTTTTAAAATTGCATAGCGACGAAATTGCTTTGCAGTGATTTTTGCTGCACGGATTAACGTCGCTATGCGAGGCACCAATGTATAAGACTATACTTATGTCTAAAATCTTTAGACTAAAAATTGAGGGTCATCTTATACACAGAAGTAAGTTGAGGAGAGAAAAAAGTTGAGAGGAAAGTAGGGATCAAAGTGATCCTGCAGGGCCTTGATCCCTGCTTTCCCCTCCACTTGCTAAACCTTAGCAAAATGAAAGCAGGGATCAAAGCGCTGCAGGATGGCTTTGATCCTTGCTTTCCCCTCTGCTTACTAAGTCCCATGGGACTTAGCAAGTGTAGGGGAAAGAATCAATCCCATGGCTGTATAAGGGGGAAAGGGATCAAAACGATCATGCAGTCGTGGGATTGCTTTGCTCCCTTTCCCCTCCTTTTGCTAAGCCCTGCGGGGCTTAGCATGAAGGGAGAAAGCAGGGATCAAAGCAATCCTGCAGAGCTTTGATCCCTTTCCCCCTACACTTGCTAAGCCTCACTTAGATTTCTTAATTTTGGGTTAGAAAAGTGGGGGTGTCTTATACATTGAAAAATACGGTAGGTAGAATGCCACTTTACTTATTGACAGCTTCATCATAATATGACAGAGGACAACATTATTCTGCTTAATATAATACTTGCCCATGAATGAGCAGACAGCCCGCTGATAGAATTAGGTTTTGGGTACAAAACAGCTCCATATATTTTAGCCAAGACCAATATTAGAAATTACTGGAAGTAGATCTTGCAGAAAAATAAGTGTATGGCTGGTTATGTCGCAGCATATTATGCTAAAAGGTGTTTCTAGAATATTCAAAAGTGCTGGTTCTAGAAGATGAATCAGAATTATTAGCCTGCAAATGTAACTTCATGGGAATCGTTGGGGAGACCCTATTGATGTAGGGGACAATTAACAAAAATGAGACTGATTCACTTACGCAGACAGGCAGGGCTTGGGTCCCATCCATTCTCTGTGCATTGTGTGTGGCCATCTATAGTCTTTTTAATGGTTTCAAAACCCTCTTTACATTCATAGCGAAGTGTTTCCTTGAAAAATGAAATGGCTTTGGTTGTGTTAAAGACAACATTCTCTTCAGCTGGCTTTGTGCAAATCTCTGAGGAAACAATAGACTATGTAAATAGGAACAGAACATGGAGAAGCTGTATTATCTTTACCAAAACAAGACCGGGAGCGGATTATGGTACTGAACATGAACTTTTAATCTCTAACATTAGAGAAAGCTGGAAAAAAAAACACTAAAAGAATTATAGTTCCAAAATATAATACAAACAGCATTCCTGATGACTTTAAAATGCACATAAGGAACATATTTTTATTGTTAAATTCAATTGACTGTGAACCAGAAGAACTGTGGATTGAAACCAGAGATATTATTTGGGAAGAATGCAAAAAAAAACAAAAACCAACAACCACAAACTATCCTGTACTATAAAGAAAAACCTAGATGAACGATGGAACAAACACTAAAAACTGTAAAGGACAGATGAGAAGCAAAAGTAAACGGTAACAGAAATAAGGTCAGAACACTGTCAGATCCTGATTTGGACAACTGACTCCACTAGGAGTCCTATAAGATTTACAGACCTCCAAGATAAAGAGAACAATTCTATGATTTGTCATAGCTGACATTACTCCCTTAAAAGATTAATACCAGAATGAAACCAAATAATCAGTTGTTTGTAAACTCATCTAGGTATCTCATTATAAGTGTTCTCATTGTTGCAATAATCCCAGGCCGCTCCAGAAGTTGATATTTCTTTGCAAGTTCTATTTATTTGCAGAATTTCTAGGTTCCATATTTAAAACCAGAAAAGACCAAATTATCAAAGACAGTTGGATATATTTTTCTTACAGTAACGAAGAAGAAACTATAGGCACATATACTTAATCCCAAAGGTCATACAGACATGTAAAACAGTAAGCTTTTATCTATTCCCATAGCTAGCTGCAGATTGCTGCTTCTTCTCATTTTTTTCAAAAAGCAGGTAGTTGTGGTTCTTGAGCGATGTGCTCGGTGAGATGATACCTGGGAGATGATCTCATCCTTTTGGACATGCTCCATAAACAAGATAGAAATCTGTTTTTATATACTCAGTGTGTCTTAAACAAAATAATTGGCTTTCCTGTGGGAAAGCAATATCACCTTCTCCAGACAGTTGTGGGTTGAATCAGCTAACTGCCGAGATATCTTACAGCTGGGAAAATCCCCCATTTTGGAGTACTTCCTTAACAACATATATTGGGCAGTACAATACCTTTTGAATGCCAACTTCCTGTATTTTAAATTTTATTTATTTATTTATTTATTTATTTATTTATTTATTTATTTATTTATTTATTTATTTATTCGATTTATATCCCACCCCCTAGACAGTGTCTACTCGGGGCGGCTTACAAAATCATAAAATATCATTAAATGACAATAAAACATCACAATCGAAATAAAAGACATTCATAATCATAAAAACATTTAAACAACAATACAGTATGATCAAGATGGGGAATGAAAGAATAGAAAGATAGAATTCAAGAATTGACAGGACGGAAGGCCTGCCTGAAGAGCGAAGTTTTTACATGGCTCTTAAAAACACCCAGCGAGGGAGCCAGGCGGATCTCTGATGGAAGGCTGTTCCATAGTTGAGGGGCCACTGCCGAGAGGTCCTGATTTCTTGTTCTTTCTTTCTGGGCCTCTCTTGGTGTTAGGCCCCTCAACTGAACCTCCTGGCTATGCCGAATAATTCGGGTAGACTTATATTTTTAGGGCAATACTTTTGCACCACATTCCAATTATATATTTTTCCTGCCACATATTTGTATTAAAATCCAACAATACTGAATGCAGTTTTTCAGCAACTGTGATGTACAGGCAAAAAATTATTACAACAACCAGTGCAAAGTAATAGAGGAGAACAACAATAAGAGAAATAAAAGAGATCTCTTCCAGAAGATCCATGAAATCAAAGGTGAAATTAAGCCTAAACTAGGAACACTGAATGAGCAACAGGGAAGCACACAAGCTGGCTAGGACAAAATAAAGAGATGATGGAAACAGTATACTGAAGACCTATACAGAAGAGATAAAAGGATGATAGATTATTTTGAAAAAGAATCCTATGATAAAGAATGTGCAGTTCTTGAAAGTGAGGTGAAAGCTGCTTTGAAAGCACTAAGAAGAAATAAATAATCAGATGTAGATAACATATGGACAGAACTGTTCAGGCCACAGAGACTGAAGATGTCAAAATCCTAACAAAAACACGCCTTTTTAGATTAGGCATCCTTGAGTCTCGAGAGACTATGGTAATGTGCTCTGAATAGAGGTCTTGGAACGGCATCTAGTGTGGCTGAGAAGGCCAATTCGAGATTGACAATCCCTTCCACACTGAAGACAAATACAACCTCTCCCCTGTTCAGCTCCCTGATTTTGCTGGTTTCAGGACTGCCTCTTTGCCTCGGCCTGCTGGACAAGTGTCTCTTCAAAATGGGAGGGCCATGATGCACTGCCTACCTCCAGGTTGAATGCTCAGATGTCAAGGTTTCCCATCTGTTGAGGTCTATTCCTAAGGCCTTCAGATCCCACTTGCAGATATCCTTGTATCACAGCTATGGTCTCCCTCTGGGGCAATTTCCCTCCACTAATTCTCCATACAGGAGATCTTTTGGAATCCAACCGTCAGCCATTCTCACGACATGCCCAAGCCAACGTAGACGTCACTGTTTCAGTAATGTATACATCCTAAAAATTCCAGCTTGTTCTAGGACTACTTTATGTGGAACTTTATCCTGCCAGTTGAGACCAAAAATGCATCGGAGACAATGCATATGGAACATGTTCAGCTTCCTCTCCTGCCATGCATGAAGGGTCCAGGACTCACTGCAGTACAGGAGTGTGCTCAGAACACAGGCTCTATAGACCTGGATCTTGGTACAGTATATGCTTCTTATTAAGCCATACTCTCTTTGTGATTCTAGAGAACATGGTAGCTGCTTTGCCAATGCATTTATCCAACTCGACATCTAGGGAGAGGGCGTCAGAGATCGTTGAGCCAAGGTACACAAAGTCATGAACAATCTCCAATTCTTGTGTGGAGATGGTAATAGAGGGAGGTGAGTCCATGCCCTGGCCCATGACTTGTATTTTCTTCAGGATGATTGTGAATCCAAAGTCTTGGTAGGCCTTGCTAAAAGGATTCATGAGTTGCTGGAGGTCTTCAGCAGAGTGGGTAACAACAGCTGCATCATCCGTGAAGAAGAAGTCCCACATGCATTTCAGATGGACTTTGGTCTTCGCTCTCTATCTAGAGAGATTAAAGAGCTTTCCATCTGATTTAGTACGGAGATAGACACCTTCTGTTGCAGTTTCCAAAGGTGTGCTTCAGCATGACAGCGAAAAAGATCCCAAACAGTGTCAGCGTGAGGATACAGCCCTGTTTCTTTTTTTTTTTTAATTATATAAAATCCATCCATGTTGATTTAACATCGTGCCACCTGGGTACAGCTTATAATCATTTGTTAAAACAACTACCATACACATTACGCTCCTAATCTATAAAATGTCCTTCTAATCATTGATAGAACAAGACCCATGTTTGATAATATTTTGTATCTTCTTTTCCTTTGATTTTCAGTGTTAGTCTATCCATTTTGGCGCAGTCCAATATCTTTTTAATTATTTCTTGATCTGTAGGTGTTCCTTCCTTTTTCCACTACTGTGCAGTTGTGTTCAAAATTATTCAACCCCCAATGCTGTAAAGGGGTTTAGGGACTATAGTGTACATTTGGAATTGTATTCAGAATGAAATCCTACAAGGACATTTTAAAGAACCAAATGCAACTAAAATAACATCAATTGTTTATGTAACACAGTAGTAAATGTTTCTTTTGTGGTTTCTTCATTGCCACAATTATTCAACCCCTTAAAGACTACCACTCTGAAGAAGAGAGGTTCATTCAGGTGTTTTCGAACAGGTATTGAAAACACCTGTGGATGTCACCGAGCACCAATCAAGCATAATAAGCACCAATTAGGCAGCTTTAAAAGGACTGTGATACTCAGCTCCTTCTAGACATTTACTGGTGTGGTTACAAACATGGTGAAGTCAAGAGAATGGTCCAGGAAGACAAGAGAAGAGGTGATTTGTCTTCACAGGAAGGGCAATGGCTATAAGAAGATTGCAAAGAAGTTAAACATACCAAGAGACACCATAGGAAGCATCATTCGCAAATTCAAGGCAAAGGGCACTGTTGAAATGCTACCTGGTCGTGGAAGAAAGAAGATGCTGACTTCGACTGCTGTGCGCTACCTGAAGCGTAGAGTGGTGAAAAGTCCCCGTGTGACTGCTGAGGAACTGAAAAAAGATTTGTCAGATGTGGGTATAGAAGTTTCAGCTCAGACAATAAGGCGCACACTGCGTAATGAAGGTCTCCATGCCAGAACCCCCAGGTGCACCCCCTTGCTGTCTCCCAAGAATAAGAAGAGTCGACTGCAGTATGCCAAAAGTCATGTGGGCAAACCACAAAAGTTGTGGGATAGTGTTCTGTGGACTGATGAAACAAAATTAGAACTGTTTGGGCCCATGGATCAACGCTATGTTTGGAGGAGGAAGAACAAGGCATATGACGAAAAGAACACCTTGCCTACTGTGAAGCATGGCGGAGGGTCAATAATGCTTTGGGGCTGTTTTGCTTCTGCAGGTACAGGGAAGCTTCAGCGTGTACAAGGTACCATGAATTCTCTTCAGTACCAGGAGATATTGGATGAAAATGTGATGCAGTCCGTCACACACCTGAGGCTTGGGAGACGTTGGACCTTTCAACAGGACAATGATCCCAAGCATACCTCCAAGTCCACTAGAGCATGGTTGCAGAGGAAAGGCTGGAACATTTTGGAGTGGCCATCGCAATCACCAGACTTAAATCCGATTGAGAACCTCTGGTGGGACTTAAAGAAAGCAGTTGCAGTGCGCAAGCCTAAGAATTTGACTGAACTGGAGGCTTTTGCCCATGAAGAATGGGCGAAGATACCCGTAGATCGCTGCAAGACACTTGTGTCAAGCTATGCTTCACGTTTAAAAGCTGTTATAACTGTAAAAGGATGTTGTACTAAGTACTAAGATTGAATGTCACTTGGGGGTTGAATAAAAACTAATAATGATGTGAGCACAGAAAAGACATTTGTGGTTATTTCATTATAAACTTAAGGTTATATTTCTCTGACCTACAAGTGCCTCTTTCATGTAAATGTAAGCAAGATGACTGAATGATCAAAATCAATGTCAAAATGGCCAAAACATTCAATTTCAGTGGGGGTTGTATATAATCCTCGTGGCTGTTAAAATATTAAATACAGCCCTGTTTCTCTATGCTTCAGATGTCAAAGTGATCTGATGTTGAGCCATCAGTAACTGCAGTGCCCTTCATTAAAGGATCTGATGATGTTAAGGAGTCAAGGTGGACATCCAATCTTGGTAAGGATTTTAAAAAGGCTGTCCATGCTAACCAAATCAAAAGCCTTTGTGGGATCTATGAAGGCCACAAAGAGTGGCTGTTGTTGTTCCCTACATCTTTTCCTGCAACTGTCTGAGGGAGAATACCATGTCAGTGGTGGATCTATTAGGTCAAAATGCACACTGTGATTCTGGATAGACTCTGTCTGCAAGCACCTGGAGTCTCTTCAGCACAACACGGACAAGCAGCTTCCCTACAACTCTGAGAAGAGAGATGCCACAGTAGTTATTGCAGTCACACTGTCTCCTTTGTTTTTATACAATGTGACGATGTTTGCATCCTTCATGTCCTGTGGTATTCCACCTTCCCTCCAACAAAGACAATAGATTTCATACAGCTCTGTGGTGATGATCTTTACAGCACATCAGCAGAGATGTTATCCTTCCCAGGTGCCTTGCCGGAGGCAAGGGAATCCAAGGCCATTTTTATTTCTGCTAAAGTTGTTTCACTGTCCAACTCTTGTAAGACAGGCAGGCACTCAATGTTATTTAGTGCCTTTGCAGTTACTACATTCTCTCTCCACCCAGTATTACATCTGCTGTGCTCGGTCATGGATGATAGCAGACTTCAAGGGAGCAGATTTCTTCTGTATTGGACCTAAAGCCTGCTTGATATCATCATACATTCCCCTGATGTTACCTGTGTCCACTGCTATCTGTATCTGAGAACAGATCTGAAGCCAATATTCATTGGAACATCTCCTAGCAGTCTGTTGGACTTTCTTATGAGCAAGTCAAAGAGCCTGCAAGTTGTACTCGCTAGGACAGGCTTTGTATGGTGCTAGAGCTCTCCTCTTATCCTCGATGGCTGGCATCAACTCCTCCAAATGTCCTTCAAACCAGTCTGCTGTATTTTTAGTCTTCTTGCCAAATGTGGACAAGGCAGTGTTATAAACAGTGTTCTTGAAATGTTCCCATTATTCAGGTGCATTTGCATCAGCCAGGCCTTAAAGGGTTTCCTCAAGTGCTTGGGCAAATTCCTCCACTTTTCTTTGATCGCGAGTCTTGCTGATGTCAATACATGGTTTTCCTTCCTTTTTCATGTGATACAATCTCTTTGCTAGCAGTTCTACTGTACTACACACAAGAGAGTGATCAGTATCACAATCAGCACTTTGGTAACAACGTGTGATCATAATGCTAGGAAGGCTAGAACTTCTAGTGAGAATCAAATCTAGCTGATGCCAATTCTTGGATCTTGGATGTCTCCAGGAAACTCTGTGTTGAAGCTTCGTATTAAAGAACGTGTTGCTGACACAAAGACCATAATAACAGCAAAACCCCAGCAAGTGTTGGCCATTTTCATTCATCTTCCCAATGCCAAAATGGCCTAGACAAGTGGGTCAAGAATTGTGATCCGCACCTACTCTAGCATTAAAGTCTCTGAGAATGAACAGTGGTTCTCTCCCGAGGATATTTTGATAGAAGCTGCCAGATTGTCACAGAATTTGTCTTTGACTTCTGTTGTGGACAACAGTGTTGGTGCATATGCTCCGATGAGGGTGACCGGTCCCGCTGATGAGTGGAGCTGCAGAGACAGGATTCTTTCCCTTCCCACTGTAGGTGGAAAAATGGATCTCAGCAGAGTATTTCTGACTGCAAAGCCGACACCATGTTCCCTGGTTTCATTCAATGGTTTTCCCTGCCAGAAGAATGAGAATTTTTTTTCTTTGACAGATCCCATGTCTGGCAATCTTGTCTCTTGCAGGGCAACAATGTCCATCTGCAGTCTACTGTACTCAGTTTGTCGATGACAGCTATCTTGCGCACATCGTCTATTTCCTGCAGGTCATCAGAAAAGCCAGGGGTCATTGTCTGAACATTCCAGGTGCCCAACTTTAGGGCAGAAGTTTTCTTATGATTGTTGCATGGTGCAGGGTTATCAATCTGCCTGTCGACTTTCACCCTAAGCCCCACACACCGTGAGGTTAACAGACCATGGCAAGGTAGCACCTTACTGGCTGGGGATTGCCCAGCTTAAGGTGGGTGGTAGCTACCTAGTGAGGTGCAATGACCTCTCCCACCATCGGAAGTAGCCCCTGGTGTCATGCTCCCACCATCGGAAGTAGCCCCTGGTGTCATGCTCTACGCCAAACTGTTAACTGCTACTTCCCATGTTGTTTTGATGCTGTATGCAAAGCTGAAGTGTCATTTCCAGAGCAGGAAGCCTAAGTAAAATAATATGGAGGATAGGCTGTTACCCAAGCAGCAAATCCCCCTCCACATCACTGAAATAGTCCAATGGAAAGGCAAGAGCCAATATAACTGGTTCCAGCGACATCGCAGCAGTTGCCTGAACGATACAATTGCCTCCGACTCTGGATTTTGCTTCAAGGTTAATTCCTGAAGCCTCTTCCATCAGTGGATATAGCCACAAGAGAGTGGTTTGAAATCAGAGTTTTCCTTCTCGTAGATGGGCTGCCTTCCAAGGCTGACAACCCCCACCTAACCGGCCTGCTCCCTAAGAGTGCAGAGATTAGAACAGAAGCCTCCAGCTGCTGGAGCTTGTCTTCCAAGAGGACCAACAACTAACACTTACAACATTTCTACCCAGGCACATCACTGGCAAGAAAAGAAACATACCACAGGTTTTACAAGTTGAACAGATCCTGCACTCTCCATCTCAACTGATTAGTCAGTGAATTAAAAATTTAAAAAGGATGGAATGCGATCCTACCTCTAAAACCTTCCTCCCCCCCCCCCAGTGTATGTAATACTATTTGGCTTTCCTATTTACCAAATTAGAGTAAAAAATAGAATCAGAGAATTCTGCCAGCCCGCATTTGAAGCCAAAACCCCACCCCCCTCAGACCATGCAGTCAAGGAGAACAATGGTCAGCCTAGAAGAAAATCCCTCACCAAATAAAATGTCCTCCAAAACACAGTTCACCTCCTGCCTCAGCTCCTCTTCAGGAAAAGGAGAACACGCCTACAAATATGGAAAACAAAACAATGACCCACAGACTGGAAAAGTTTAATATACATTCCAATCAACAAGAAAGGAGATGCCGAGGAGTGCAGAAACTACAGGACCACTGCTTTAATTTCCCATGCAAGCAAAATGATATACAAGTTGCTGTAACAAAGACTTATTTATTTATTTATTTATTTATTTATTTATTTATTTATTTATTTATTTATTTATTTATTTATTTATTTAATTTATACCCCGCCCCTCTAGACAATGTCTACTCGGGGCGGCTTACAACATAAAATGTACAATATAAAATATAGATAATCATAAAATACAATTAAAATATTAATACAATTGGATTAAAAGTTAGCAGAGTGAAATATGAAGGGAGAAAGAAAAAATAAAAAACTTAGCTGACTGGAGGGAAGGCCTGCTTAAATAGCCAAGTTTTTAACTGTGTTTGATGTTTAAACCGGATTTCAAAATGAAAGAGGCACTTGAAGTCATATTACAAGTATCATCTGACTATTAGAGTGCAGCAAAGAATTTCAGAAGCAGATCAGTCTATACTTTATAGACTACAGCAAAGCCTTTGAATGTGTGGATCATGAGATGCTATGGGTTGTTCTGAAAGAAATAGGGGCTATTATTATTTATAATAAATAAATAAATAAATAAATAAATAAATAAATAAATAAATAAATAAATAAATAAATAAATAAATAAATAAATAAAGGTATAGCAAATAAGGGGATGTATACTCAGGTTGGGTATCATCAGATAGGAAAACATAAGTCAAGCCTACCTGTCAAATTGATACATCTGGGTGGTGGTGACCAGCCAGCTTTTGTGCATGTGGCTGTTGCACTCTCATATGCAGAGAGATATCCTTTGTCACAAGAATAGGAGATTCTGTTACCCTCGATGAAGGGTCGGGTCCAATAATTATAAATGAATTTGCCATTTCTAATAGGATACCTCTGTTCACATATTTCTTTAAAAAAAGTAAAAAAAATGATAGATACATCAGTTATGAAAACACATGACAGTGATACTGTGCTCATTCTCATAATAGATATATAAGTTTAACATTTTCATACAGGCATTTTGTGAATACATTTTCCCCCTTTTCTTTTAATTAAGGTTACAACACATATGGATTTGCCCAAACTACTTCTGGATCATGCTGCTAAAGGAAGCAAAGAAAAGATTTTGGTGTGATGTTATGTGGATCAAAATCCAGTTCTTCAGATCTAGTTCACACTGTCTCTTGATCCAGAGGCATTTGGGGGAAATCGAGAAAATGAGCAGCTGTAACCTCAGCTAGAGCATCCTTCCACAGAATGTCAGTTTCCCTGTCCAGAAAAGGAAAGGAAAAAGACAAGACTATAGACTGCTGTTGAGAAAGGCATCAGACTGGCATGTGTGTCATCCTGGAGGTTTTACTTTGTATGGTCTCAGAGCACATTCATGAATTCATATGCCTTTTGAGAATACTCCCCTGTAAGGCACCTCTGAAGCATGGCAGTTATGTGACTCAACATAGAATGCACTCACCAGATCACTCACAGCTATTGAATGTTACTGGATGCTTTAAGAATCTAAATATATGCAAAGATAGCATTTGAGAATAGCAGCTATTATGGTAGATCAGCATAAATAGCAAGCTACTTGCAAGTGACTAGATGCTAAAACACATGTGCTTCAGAAGTATTATGAAGTATTAAACTCAAAGGAAGCCATCTTTCCAGACAGGGATCCATAATCCAGACTGCTACCATATTGTACTCTCAAAGGCTTTTATGCCCGGGATCCGATGGTTGTTGTAGGTTTTTCGGGGTGTCTGGCCATGTTCTTGAGGTTTTTCTTCCTAATGTTTCGCCAGTCTCTGTGGCCAGCATATTCAGAGGAGAGGAGTCAGTGAACCCTATGCTCAAGAGGGTTAAGGCAGTGCTGGAAAATAATGGTGGCCACACAAAATATTGACACTTTGGGCCCAATTTGGACATTGTCACTTAGGAGTGTAATCACTTTTCTTGCCAGCGGTTTAGACATTAATGGCTGTGTCTTGTGTTATTTTGAGGGGACAGCACATTTACACTCTTAGACAAGCTGTATACTCACTGCTTTACATTGGAGCCAAGTGTCATTTCTTCAGTGTTGTCACATGAAAAGATATACTAATATTTTTGCAATGTGAGGGGGTGTACTCACTTCTGTGATATACTGTAAATTGATTTTTATGCTTCTCGGAAATTGGGTTAATTAAGAATGAATTTACAAATGTTTTAACATCTTCTCTCATACTCCTTTTGTTTCATACAATTTTTAAAATAATATTCCCTAAAAGTTGCTAATATTTGCTGGTGTGCAGTTGCAAATCTTCCTTCTTTAGTTTTAATTTTAACAATTGTGTTTTTAGTAGTTTTACTTTTTATAGGTTTGGATAACAATCTGGAGTTATTATCTCCATATTCATAATAATTCCTCTTCAAGTAGTTCATAGCTATCTGAGTTCTATTTATACAGTATCTAATGCTTCTAGTTCTAACATAACTCTTGTTAACTCTATAAGTCTCTTATTTGAACCTGATTTCTCATATTCCTCTGAGAGTTTTTTATTATTTCTTCTAACTGCCTTTGCAGCTTTTCTCGCCTGTTTTAAATATTGCTCCCTCCATTATGAAATTTCCTCTTAAGTAACATTTTACACTGTCCCATAATATTGTTGGCTTTATTTCTTCTTTATCATTTATTTTATAAAACAGCTTAATATCTTTTTCATTTTTTTCCAATAATTCATGGGTTACTGAGCATGTTAGATCTTAGCCTCTAAATCTTTGGTTTATTTTTTAAAGTATTGCTACTCTATAGTACTTTGATTGGGGCATGATTTGAAGATATGAGTGGGGCAAACTCTATTTTATAAAATTGTGGCTCTAGTATCTATTCTTGAATATGTAGTATATTTTTTTGAAAAGTGTAATCTCTCTCTTTTGGGTTTGAATCTATCCACCGTCAACTAAAGCCTCTCTTTTCAATAGTTTTCCAATTTTTACTCCTTCCCTTAATATCTGCCTAGTATTTGATGCTGTGTCCCTTTTTCTATTTAAAATACAATTTGTAAGGTAAAGGTTCCTCTTGACAATTTTTGTCCAGTCGTGTTCGACTCTAGGGGGTGGTGCTCATCCCTGTTTCCAAGCCATAGAGCCAGCGTTTTGTCCGAAGACAATCTTCCGTGATCACATGGCCAGTGCAACTTAGACACGGGACACTGTTACCTTCCCACCAAGGTGGTCCCTATTTATCTACTTGCATTTACATGCTTTCGAACCGCTAGGTTGGCGGGAGCTGGGACAAGCGAGGTTCTACATACTGCTTGTCCAGCATTAGGGGCAGAGTAGGACGCTGAGCACCACCCCCTAGAGTCAGACACGACTGGACTAGATGTCAAGGGGAACTTTTACCTTTACCTAGGACACAATAGTCATCAATCTATCTTCTAGTTTTCCCCTCACAAGTATGCATCTACCCTCTGGATCACTCAGTTGATCTACTACCTCAAATTTAGATTTCTTCATAAAAAATATAGCTACTCCTCTTGATTTACTTGTTCTCTTTGTAGTATATTGATCTGGATGTTGGATGTTTGATAATATCTGTTTTGATGTGTTCCTGTAGTAGTACCACATCCGCTCCCAAACTATGGATAGTTTCAAACTACAGTGGTGCCTCGCTTAGCGAGTGCTTCGCTATGCGATGAATTCGCATAGCGAGGGGGTCCGGGCCATCGCTGGAGCGTTCGCTCAGCGATGGCCCCTATAGCGTTTTTTCGCTTTGCGATGATCGCTAAGCAATTCGCTTAGCGATTTTCGCAGAACGAAGCGGGGAGAACAGCTGATCGGCGGTTCCAAAATGGCCGCCGGAAGGTCCGCGCCGCATTTTCGCGCCCTGCCCTCACTTACCGAGGGCGCAAAAATGGCGGCGCTATGGAAAAACATTGCTTAACAGTGAGTTTTAAAGCCATAGGAACGCATTGAACGAAGTTCAATGCGTTTCTATGGCTTTTTTATTCCCGTTTAGCGATGTTTTCGCATAGCGAAGGTTAATCCGGAACGGACTAACCTCGCTATGCGAGGCCCCACTGTATAGATAAATTCTATAGTGTTTAGCTGGTGAGCCTAGGCCATTCGTGTTGTATGAAATTACATTAAAGTTATCCAACACTGATATGCTTTTTAAAATTCACTTTGCTTCCTTTTCTCTTGTCCATATACAAAGTATTACAGAGAATTCTATCTATATATCTTAGTTTTAAACAATAAGATTGCTTAGTTTTGTTCTCCTTCCCTCCCCCCATCCCCACTATAGCAATGAGACTATGCCTCCAGCTCATACTCTGAGCTGAGCCTTGTGGAATAATGGGAAGTCAGGAGCTAAACATGCCCCTGAGGGAAGATTACCCCATACTGTACCCACGCTTTGCCCTGCTTGCTTTAAAGATATGTGTATTTTATATTCTTTTTGTTTATAAATATATTATTCTTCTCTCTATGCCATGTTATATTTTCAGTCTAATTCAGTTAGCACTTAACAGCTTGCACACATAGCCATAATTAGCCACTACCATTGTATCTTAAACTTAATTTTATATAAGCATGAACTATTAATGTCAGTGTTACATTTCATTATTTTCTCTTTATAATAACACTGCTCACTCAGTATATTTAACAGTATATTAGACAGTTGCTCAGCTACATCCCATTGGCAGTAATCTTCAGTTCAAGATAAAACTCTTGCCATGTCCTTGAGAAGATCAGCTATTCAGACAACTTTCCCCTTCATCCCTTCAAGGATTTTCCCCCTGTTCTGCTTTTCTCCAGCAAAACTGTATTCTTTCACTTTTCTGCTCACTCAGTGGATGGCTCTGCCAGCTGGGTGTTAGGGATGGTAATCTTCATATGCTCAAAGAGATGGTGCATTTGTGTAAATGGAGTCACAGTTTTTGGTATTTTTCCATGCCATATAATCATTTTAAAGGGAAAACCCCACATCTCTCTCTTGAAAAAATCTATGTATACGGTCACCATTGTTTATGTCTCTGATGTGAGATCTTGCAACAGATCCAATTTCTCTCCTTCAAACGCCAATTCCTGAATATTGTTCAGGGCATGAAACATGTCTGCTTTCACTGCGTATGAAGCAAATCTCACAATTATATATCTTCTCCATGCATTTTGTTTTGGTTTCACTCCAGCTCTATAGACATGGTCCAAGTCTCTATTTGTTTTCTGCAAAGACGGACAGAGTTCTTGAATCTAGTTCAAAACTAGTTGTTGCAAATTACTCTCCTTCTCCTTCAAAAGTCTCAAACAGAGATTCTGGCTTTGTCATCTATTTTCCTGTACCATGAGTCTGTCCCTTAGTTTTCAAATCTCCTTTTTCAACTCATCGTTTTTGGACTGTAGACTTTGTACTATCTCAAAAGCAGCATCAACAATTTGTTCTACTTGCTGATGCTTGATTTAACCTAAGATATGAGTGGGGCAAACTCTATTTTATGAAATTGTGGTGCTAGTGATTCAGACAATATTATGTGATCTGTTCTTGAATGGGTAGTACATTTCTTTGAAAAGAAAGTGTAACCTCTCTCTTTTGGGTTTAAATATATCCACCATCAATTAAACCCTTTCTTTTCATAGCTTCCCCATTTTAACTCCTTCCCTTAATATCTGCCTAGTATTTGATGCTGTGTCCATTTTTCCATTTAAAATACAATTTTAAGAGGGTATGTTTTAGGGGCATGATTAGGCACTTCAAATCATTTTGTAAATCTTTTCTTAATTATTTTATAAGCAGCTTCATCTATTTATAGAACAATTAAGACTCGGACCACACGTTTTCTCAATAGTTTTTATCCCAGAGCTATAATTGCAATTAATAATCAGCTTAAAGACCACCAGTAGTGAATAATTAGTTGGACTGTGTAACTTGGCCTGCGGTGTAGATGTTTGTATTTTTAGTGGTGGGACTTTTAGTGGGTGGGGAGTGTTTGGGAATTTTATGTGTGTGCATGTGTCTGGTCTCTGGGTGTCTGTGAATTTCGTTGTATGTGTATATACTTACAATGACAATAAATTATTATTATTATTATTATTATTATTATTATTATTATTATTAGCTCCTATAGTTTCTTTCCGACCCTTTTCCTTTTTCTTCTCTTTCTTGTCGGTATTGACTTACAGCATGTTTTACTTTGGGCATCTTATTTGGTTTCCCCATATCTATGCAAGTCAAAGTATTTTCCTTTTTCATTTACAAATTTTCACACTTATTTAGTCTGTTATTTTTGGGCTTAGAGCGGAGCTAATCTTCTATGCCACCATCTTCATTGACAGCAAACCACGCCCCCCCCCCCCATGAATGGGGATTAAGTGAATCAACCCATATCAGTTCCACTAGTTCAAATGGGCCATTTTAACTACAACTGACTATGCTAAAGTATATCACAACTAGAGTAAGCCCATTTGAGTCAATGGAACTCAGAAAGTTGATTCTTCAAATCCCCATCCATTCAGTTGGTCGACTCTACTGCAATATACTATGCTAAGCCCCAGGAGTTGGGCCATGTTGAATTTGAGAATGTTGCAATTCTTACAGATGGTAAACTTGTCCAAAGAACCCAAGAGAGGAGAAGGTAGCAAAGATCTAGGCCAGAAACAGGGATTTAGGAGTGAAACATGAGCTAACCAGATTCTCTGGCTACAGTTTGGATACCGGAGGACTGAGGAAATGATTTCACTTAGGCCTAGTCGGAACAGGACTTTAGTGAATTCAGCTCACAACGAACCTGAAAGTGGTCTGACAGGAGACCTCCAAGAGCAAGAGAGAGGAAGATTAATGTGTCTCTCTTTATCCACTCTCTAAAGGATTTTGGATGTGGTTCAGGTGAAGGTGGCCCCTCTGTCAATCTGTTCTAGCACTGTCTGCCTATTCCTTCTGAAGTCCTCTAAACTGCTCCTGACTTTGTATAGGTTACCTGTACTTTTGTACAGATAGTTGATCCTTCTTGATAGCTCATGTTTGCCAAGAGGAAAGTAACCACTAAATGACAAAACAATTGCTAAGTGGGCCACCTGGCTTTTAGAGGGATATTATGGCCATATTTTTTGTTTGAGAAAATAACTCAAAATAGCTAGGAGGTACCAAATGTCTCCTTTAGACAGAGAGTAGTTCTGGCTATCTTTAATGAAGTAGGATTTCGGAGGCCACTCTTGAAAAAGTTTGACTTTGACTACAATAATAATAACACATATTCTTGAGGAGGAGGTGGTCACAGGTGTTGGGGTGATGCCACTGTAAGATTTCCTCCCATCAATTCCAATTAAAATTTAGACAGATTTGACTATGAAACTGGCCATCCTGATGGATGGACAATGGAAGACATAAAGAGGTGTTCAAATCCTGGAGCATTCTTAGAATCTTTTGATACTATGGATTCTTCCTATTCCTGGAAATATAAATATAATGCCAATCAAAGAAATAAATGAGAATTAACTGCTCAAGTCATGACACCTCAAAACTGCCATCTGCGGTGGCTGCCTCATTCTGCTTAATGATAGGGTTGGCCTTCATCACTGTAACGAAGAATCTCACAAGGTATCTGAAAAAGTATTCTGATGGTGAAGAGATATTGCAAAATAAAAGGATGGCACAGATTAGTAAGAAAACAGGTATAAAATGAGAATTTGTACTATCAAGGGAGGTAAAGAGCAGTTTACTGCTGGGATTTGAATGGATTTCCTTTCATTTTCATTTGTAGACAGCTTATCACATTTGAGGGTGGTGTTTTGACCATGACCCAAAAGTTAAATGAAAGGAGAACAAATTATTCAGTGTCATCTTAATAATTAGGAGGAAAGGACTTAACAACTCTGACTTGAAACAGGAGAGCACTTCCTATTCTGTTGTCCTTTTACTTGTTTTCTCTTTATCTAAAGCTAGGATTCTAATATATTCCACGGGCCAAAATCCTGTTGCTTATCACCGCAAATCACACTAAGTTAGGCCTATAGAATCAGTGGGTACTTAAAGAGTCCATAGTTAGGTTCCAGTGATTCAAATGGGCCTACTCTATGACTTACTACGCTAAAGTAAGTTTCTACTAGAGTAGACCCATTTGAGTCAATAGAACTTACTGAGGAATTGACACACCAAATCCCCTTTGATTTTATGGAAACTACTCTAGTGTCATTTACAACACTAAACAAAGGATTTTGGTTATTTAAATATAACTTTCAAAACCTCTTCCAGAAGATTATACATACAAGTTTGCTTGTTACTTTTTCTCCCAAAGTAATTTTGTAGGTAATCTTGGCATTTGAATTCAGGATTCTGAAGCTCAGAAGCCATCCACCCTGAACATTTCTTCTGCTTTTCTTTGGATACTACACCCCGGTGTGCACAACTCTCATCAGTAGAGTCAAAAGGAGGACAAAAGACTTTGCTCTCTATGTTTTAGCACCACCTCCAGGTACTGGTGTATTTTTGTTCTGCTTTGGTTTACACCAGTCCTGGATCTTCCCTTCTGGACCCTAGTACTGCATTGATTTTTTGGCAAATATGTACTGATCTGTGCTGGGCATTTGTCATTTGATAATGTTTTCTTATGGGCCTTTTTCTGTTAGTCAGTCCCCACATCCATAATCCTTGGAAAGGTAAAGAAAGAAGGGAAGAAAGGACAGAAAGAAGTAGGTAGGGAAAGAGTGGAGAGGATAGGCAAAGGGAAGGGTGATTTTTGTAAGGGATATGTGCAAAAATAATTCCAGATGTGTTTAGGTAGGAGGTACAGAACAACCTCATGTATCCACTAATCTCAGCAACAAATATTTCCCCTATGTGGGGACTCATAGATTTGAATGATTTATTGACATGTGCAACAAAATACCAGAATGAATAAGTCAAGAACAAGTGGAGACTTAGACAACACTCCGGTGTCAATAAACCCTCAGTGAATACCCAAAGCAGCAAATGTTGTGGCGAAACTGGAGATGACAGTTTTTTCAATCCACATCCCCATAACTGTCGTATTTAATTTATTCATAAATTAACTTGGAGGACCACTGAAATAGTCATATTGTTCAAGATAGAGAGAAACCAAAATGCCTAGAATGAGCTCCAAAACTGATCTCTCAAAACTGAGTGAACAGGCAATAAATAAAGAGCCATACTGTATTTACAAGGTTGTGATCCAAACTTTATATATACTTAGGGTTATGGAATCAACACAGCCAGGATGTGTTGCCATCACTCAGCAAGGTGTGTTGACACAGCCAGCTTTAAAGGGAGATCACAAATATAGGTTCAGAGGTGCTGTAACAATGAAAACAGAAATAGAACTGGGCCTTCTTGACTAGCCTGTGGGTTGGCCACTATTACACACAGAACAGATACAAAGGATTCATGCCGTCCTTTAAAGGAAACAGCCATCTTTTCCCTTCCCTTTCTTAGTTTGATTTCCTCTCAGGGCTCTTCAGAAGAATCTTCTTTTCTCAAGGGGGTGCCAAGTATTCATTTTTGCAACACTCAGTTTTATTTCAAGAATTCACAGAGAATTTTAAAATTCCTGGAGTTTGTTAGTCAGGTTTCAAAGAAATACTTACAAGAACTTTATTCCCTCCCCTCTAATTATGGTGTTTAACAACAGCTTCCTTCAGTACAGGATATGCCATTCCCTAAGAAAAGCCCACAATCCTTTCTCTACACATACCATATTTATCTCTACAGGATAATTCCATATATTTCCTCTCCTCATATTTGGCTTTCAGAATGAACATACTGTATTCTGTTTGATAGGGAGTGGCAAGCAACCTGGCTTTCTAGACAAAATGTTACTAAAATCAGCTCCCTCTCACCAGTTGTAAGTGAAATCTTCAAAAACCTTCATGTTTACAACCACAGTTAGGGTGTATGAAATGACCTAATCAATGGCCACCTCCATTATTCTGTTCCAAACCCTTTTTTGCCATTTACCCACAAATATAGATTAGATACATGTTTCCTTTTTACAGAGTGATTTCTATTCCTGCTAAGCGAGAAAAACATTTACTTACTGAAACATTTTGGTTCTGGATCCCAGCCAGTCTTGGTGCACTTAATGTTTTGCCAGTTTTCCTTATTTGGTGGCAGAAAACCAGAATTACAATGATAATCCATTGTATAGCCCAGCCTTTTGGGGAAGGAATGTAATGGTTCATTGTAATAAAAATATCCATTTGATAAACGGACATAGCCACAGTTCTTAGCTTTGGAAAAGAAGTAGAAAAAAGAAGTTAGAAGCCAAAACAAATGAGAATACTCCCCACATGCATACATATACACACAGAACTCCCATACATGCTTTACCATCCAAACATGCACACAAACATATTTATGCCTCCATATATACATTTGTCTGAACCATGGTTTTCCCTCCAAACCTAGAAGCAATTTCTTCTGCACATAGCTGGTTCATAGAGTAGCAAATGCGACCAGGTGGGGGGCCATCCCCAAATTTGGTGGCCATGAGCTGGCCCTGTCCTCTAGGAAGCAGGATCTCTCAATGCTGATTCTGATATTCCTTCAGGATGCAGAATTTCTAATGCTGACTGCTAGAGCATCTTCTGGACCACAGCCCCTCTGGATGCTGGTTTTACAGTGACCTGGAGAAGCAGTTTCTCTAAATAATGTGTCCTAGACTGTTTTCAGCAACAGAGGATAAACTTAATGGCAAGGGTCATGGTCACCTACAAATTATGTGTGGGTTCTACATATTGGTAGCAGGCCGTACATTGTGCCCTCTGCCTTGCAAATTCATGAGGGTGTGGTTTGTAGAGTCAGAATACTGAAGAATCCCCAAGCACTACATGAGCTGGTCAGAGTTCCTTCCTTGAGGAATAAGAACCTCAGTAGGTAGGAAAAGCCCTCATAGCCTGGGAAAGAACTGCTGCTGGGATTCTCACAAGTACCTGCACGTGCTGGTTTGGTGCATGCGCAGATTGTCCCTCCTCTTTTCCTCTTCAATTGTTGAGTATAGCATGCACCTACTCAGAGATCTCCCATGCTACCATTTTTGGTATGTTGACCTTAGTGCTATTCAGGCCTGCTGCCACTCAGCACTGTCAACATGCATAGAGGGGGGCACCTTGCCCCACTCCCTCTGCCAATGAGTTGTTCACAATTTTAGCACAGGTTCTCCAGAAGGGAGATTCCTGCTGAGGTGTCAGTGCCACATGTGAGCAAGTACTCTGGAAATCCTGAGTTCTTGTTCATGTAGAGAATCTGCACATGACCAGGTCCCTTGGAAACTGCACTTCAGGGGCGGGGAGATAACAGCTGTCCCCCTGAATTTGGATTGCCCGGCCTCCATCAAGGGGAGCTCCTGTGCCTCTATGCACAACCCCAGCCCATCCCTTCCATAACATTAAGGGATCTCCAGATTTCCTTCCATTCCCATCCTTTCCACTATAATGGTCCATATCATTCAGGAAGTAAAGATATTCAGGAGTGACAAAGAGAACAATGCTTACGTATACATGTTGCAGGGGGTTGCCAGCCTTGTTCGGTGCACACAGAAAAATGGTCACTGCTCTGAAACCCTTCATGACACACTATCTCAATTTGTTCCTCATGTCTAAACTGAAGCTCCTTAGGTTGGAAGTCACCATTTCCTACATGGGGTGGCAGGCATACAATTTCTGCAGAGTATAAATAAGAAATTTGGAAAAGAAGGCATTGAGCAGCATATTTTCTTTCTTTGCCATCACCTTTACCATATTTCCACTTGTAGAGCAACTAAAATGTCACAGCATTAGTCCTCTGTACAGTGGTGCCCCACTAGACACTTACCCCGCATGATGTCGAAATTGCTTGATGATGACATTTTGTGATTGCAAAACAATAGTTCCAATGGGGGAAATCCGCTTTACGTTGATTAGGAGCTTGTTTTTTCTGGCTCCGCAAAATGGCTTCCCTCCCTTCTCAAAATGGCTGCTTTCCAGTTCCACAAAATTGCTTCCCTCCCTTCTCTAAAGGGCTTCTTTCCAGCTCCGCAAAATGGCTTCCCTCCAGAAAATGGCTTCCCTCCCTTCTCAAATGGCTGCTTTCCGGTTCCGCAAAGTGGCTTCCCTCCAGAAAATGGCTTCCCTCCCTTCTCAAATGGCTGCTTTCTGGACAGAAGCTTCACATTACAGCGATTTTTAACAGCTGATCGGCAGTTCTCTATGGGCAATCTTTGCTGGACTATGAGATATTTTCCCCATTGAAACGCATTGACTGGTTTTCAGTGCATTTCAATGGGTTTTTTACTTTCGCTTGACGACGATTTCGCTCTACAGCGATTTTGCTGGAACGCATTATCGTCATCAAGCAGGGCACCACTGTATTTTATTTTTCTGTGACACATCATGTAGCCATATCAATGATTTTACAGTCTTTGGGACAGAGCACATAAGACTGGATTCAGTGCACAGGAATAAAAATGAGAAGGAAGAGGACTCCTTTCCCATGTTGTGCCATAAGATACATGGGAGGTACATGAGAGACTAATTTGGATTGAATGCAACCACCATATTTAGAGTTGCCTCGTGAAAGGCCAAAGTAGCTGTGACATCCAACTCCCAGCAGAAGGAGAAGGAGCAGGAGAAGGGGAAATGACACATTGTCATAGATCATTGTCATTTGATCATCGCATTTGTTCTAATCCATTATTTTAAAATACAGTATGTGTGAATAAACCAGTCATGTCAGAAGTGGACAAGATCCGTTATAAAACATCCAGCTATTTTTTCTTTTAAAATAAGAATCACCCAGTGCTATAGCATTTTGCTGTGCTTCTAGAACTGGAATTTGAAGCAAAATAGTGTGTTCTCATTTATAGGGTTCTTCATTTTGAGGCGGGGGGGGGGAGAAAGAAAACTTCTCTTTCAGTTGCCACTTCTCCTAGCTTTCCTAACAATCCAGCAGAAAAGCTATTCCCTTCCGTATATAAGAGAAATGCAGGATTCTTCTTCTTCGATCCTGTTTTTCAATTTATCAAGCATAACTCTTTCATTCTTTTAATCCAACCCGATTAAGTAAAATTGCAATCCTAGGAACACTTGTTAAGGATTAAGATTCACTGAACTCAGAAGGACTTCCTGCTGACTAAATCTGCACATGGTTTAATTGCAAGATCACCAACTCTGGAAATGAGAAACATACAGACCTATACATTCCAGTCGTCCATTCCACCCATTCCGAGTGCATGTTGCTTCATTCCTATCAGCATGTCTGTATCCACGGTCACAGGAAAATTGTATTTGTTCACCATCCTTATAAATTACCCTTTGTGCCAATATACGTCCATGATCAATATGTTGTGGTTGGCAGGTTACTTCTACATTAAAACACACACACCAAAAAAACCCAGAATATTCTCATTAGCATCTCATAGTAATTATTTGAAATGTTTTTTCTTAAATAAGTCAGAAGGCTTATTTAATATGGAAATTAGCATTAAATTATTTCTGAATCTTCACTTTAGAGTTTGTTCCTAGAACCCAAGGAAATCTCCATACCCACACATGGGATCATGATGAAGGAGAAAATCTTGTCTTTTTTATTTTATTTAATTTTAATTTTATTTTATTTTATTGGAAATGGACCATTTTCAAACCCAGTAACATGAAGAACCCTCCATAATTTCCATTATTTTTTAAAATGAGGCAATCAGTACATTCACAAATGTATTAAATCAGTGCCTTGGTAGATCAAATTTAATAGGAACAGGTGGAAACATTTTCAAACAAACAAGTCCCATAAAAGCACAAATCACATTTCATGCCACTTTTCAGGTCTCCTTGTTCTGCTAATCCTGCTACTATTTGGACTGCAGCTGTTTAAATGTATTGTTTTTATTTCGGGGTCCTTTTGCTTTCTCCCTCCCCCGACCCCCAGTTAACTAGCCTACACATTTTGGTACAGGTGCACTCCAGGTTCCTTGAGATGTACAAACAATCTCATCAGAACCTTCAATTTTGAAGTGCTCAACACATTCAAATCGCAGCAGGTGGCCAAGCCAAAAATAAATAAATAAATAAAATAAAATCACTCTTGATCCAGATCCATTTTTCCAGTATGAAGGATCCTTTCATTTTCTGCTTCTTTCACAGTGAAACACTTTGTTACTGTAAACAAGCACCCAAACCATGGTTTAATCAAAGTTGTACGATAGCAAAAAGAACATTAAATTGGAAGTACCAGCTATACAGGAGATCACTAGACTGGGCCAAAAGTGATACTCTAAGAAAATTTCTGATGGAGAAAAAAGAATACAAATTGCTAATACTTCAGGCTAAGAAAGAATACAGTAGAGAATTATGAGGGAAGCTAATTGAAGTGGCAAAAAAATAAAAATAAAAACTCATCTCTCTTCTGGAAACTGAGTTTGGACCCAAATCACAAACAGCCATATGTATGCCTTTAGACAAATGGGTTTCCTTTTTCACAAGTTTATAGGAGGATGCCATTCAACCCCTCAGTGCAATAACTCCCAAAAATACCCCTAAATGGCCTCCTGTAACCATGGGCGAGATCAAATTCCACATGGAGAAACTGAAAAATGCCAAAGCCCCTGGCCTTAATAGTATTCCACCAGAATTTTAAAAAGAAAATTAGGGGTGGCGGGCCTCCTTTCTAGCACCGCTTTTTTACTCACATTGATGATATAGGCATATTCCCAAATCCTGGGAAACAGCCATAGTAGTCCCATTCCATAAAAAAGATAAAAGGGAAGACCTGTCAAATTATAGGCCAATTAGGCTGTCGAATATTATAGGCAAGCTTTATGCAAGGCACCTTCTGGACAAATTTTCAGACTGGCTGAAACATAAGAATATTATAGTGCTAGAACAGGTGGGCTTCAGGCCAGGGAGGTCCACAATACATCAGTGCCTAATCATCCAACATCTTATTGAGAAATGCTTGGCCAAAGGAATAACCCCGTAGAAATGAAAGCCTTTGAGAATACATTGAACGTCTCTATGGGGAGAAAACAACAACCAGCAGCAAGAGAGTTTATAGGGCTCTCCTCATGGGCTACTCTATCTCCTGCAAAGCATTTCAGCATGTCAGTTCCTTTTTGGAACAGAACCTTAGGCACAGGGCAGAACTGTCCAGCACGGCCCATTATTTAGTTGATTTTTAGGTATGTGGGGGGAAAGGGACTGGGCAGTGTTTGCTGCTCTTGGAGGTCTTCCAGGATATGGCTAAGGAGAAGACAGAAGGACCATTATCAATTTTGACTTTCCTGGGGATAGAATTAGTCACACAGGCACAGGTTTGTCACCTCCCAAACAGTAAACTGTGGGAGCTACAGAAGAGGATGTAAGTTATCATGGGCAAGAAGTCACACTCAGAGAATTACAGGAAAAATTGGGGCATTTGAACTTTGCTTGCTGAGTTGTAGCACCAGGCAGAGACTTCCTTAGGAGGCTGTGCAAGGCCATGAGTGGTGTAAGGAGGCCTTTGCATAGGACCAGAGGTAATGGAGGTATGAGGCAGGACCTACTGGTTTGGAGCAAGCTTTTAGATGGCTTCAAGGGAGTTTCGTTTTGGAGGTCAGACATTTGCTTGGGCGCAGACTTCCAAGTTCAAACTGATGCCTCAGGTTCATGGGGTTTTGGTATCTACTTTAGAGGAAGATGGTGTATATGCGAATGCTCAGGGGACAGTCACAAATTGGGTCTCACTCGAGACCTGACCTTTCCTATTGTGGGAGCAATAAGGCTATGGTCAGAAGAGTGGGCCAACTCCATAGTGCGCTTTTGGTGTGACAACCAGGCAGTGGTTCATGTCATTAATATGCTTTCATCCCGGCCCAAGCGAGTCATGACACTGGTTAGAGCCTTCACACTGTGCACACTGCAGTTTAACATGGTAGTGCAGGCAAGACACATCCCCGGGCTAGATAACAGCATAGCTGATGCCCTGTCATGTCTACAGATGGAATGGTTTAGGGAGTTAGTGCCAGGATCCAGAAAGTGTCCCAAGAGTCTTTCTTTGGAGGCCTGGCTAATTGGTGGGACGAAGCCAAGCATGCAATAGGGCTGGCATTGGCTCCCAGGACTCGTACAGGGTATTCAGCTGTGAGCACGGAATTCCAAGAATTTAGGTCTAGTGTGGATTTGCAGACTATTTGGCTAGTCCCAGTGGAACATCTGCAACAATTTGCAACATACCTGCACAAGAAGGGCTTATTGCCTAGTTCTAGAGTAGACCCTTGGTCCAGATGGGTGGGATAGAAATTTAATATATAAATAATAAAACAAGGTAAGATGTCAGCCTTGGCCTTTTATGCAAAAGTAAGAGGATGCCCTGTTCGAGCCGTAGTGGCATACCTAACATTGAGGGGAGAGCTAAAAATTTCCATCTATGCTGCTTCAAAAAAATTTTCTATTAACTCCTGGATTGTTGGAGGCTCCTCTTTTTTCCAGTATTTGGCATATAAAATTCTTGCTGCTATAGTTTTATGTATGATCAAATATCTTATTTTCCCCTATCAAATCTGGTATTATATTCAACAAAAACAGTTGAGATTCAAATGGAATTATAGAGGATTTTTTTGTGTGTGAAAACTCATGGATTGGTTTCCAAAAGCTCTTAACTTCCCTTCAAGTCCACCACATATGATAAAAACTACATTCTTTTACTTTGCATTTCCAACATTTGTTAGAGGTAGTTTTATGTTGGTTTTTTTTTATATATATAATTTTTCTATTGCATCTGATGAACATCTTATACATATTTTCTTTATAATTAATTGCTTTTGTTCACTTAATATTATCTTCCTATATTTGTGACCATGACTTTAAGTTAATATTGTGGCCCACATTTTGGGCCCATTTTATCATACATTCTTTAACCATTTCATCTTTCTTTTTTCATTCTAGTAGATAATTATACAACATTTTGATCAGTTTTTCCTTCACATTCAAATGGTGTCTGTTCCTCACAAAAGCCTATTGTTTTGTCTCTTGTGCATCTTGAATCTATTTGTGTTTTTGTCCACCAATCAAGTATTATACAATATAATTGGTGGTATCCATTTAGATTTCAGTTACTTACCATCCGCTGCAGTGCAACATACCCATAGCAGGAGCAGAGCCAGGGGAAAAACCATCCTGGACCCTCAGCAAGGGCTCTGACCCTTTTCCAATAGCCCTCCTTTGGTTTTCCCCGGCCCTTGGCTAAGTGCAATCTGCTTTTCTAAACTGCTGCAAGGAAAGGCTTTGCTTAAGCTTTTGCTTCAGAGGTCACTCCCCTTTATATCCTATTGCAACACACAGACAAACAATCAACCTCTTCTTTTTGGCAGAGAAATATGCAAATGATGTTAAAAAAAGTAATTCCCCAATTTCTCAACTCAGACTTTCCTGTTTGCTTTCAAGCCATACTTCACATCCGTGAGTAACCATGACTAACCCAACAACCTACTCCCCACAATCACTTTTGTTCTGTGGGTATTAATTAACCACAAGTCGCCAAAATGAAAAGAAGTGTTTTGTAGGCAAGGATTTTTTTTTTTTGGTGTTTTACACCTGTTCCTAAGAAGAGGCAAAACTATAGCTGTGGAACAACTTCACTTCAGCTTTTTCTTCAGCAGTCACTCGCCTTTATATCCTACTGCAAAACACACACACACACACACACACACACACACACACACACACACACAAAGAGAGAGAGAGAGAGAGAGAGGAGAGAGAGAGAGAAGGAAATATGCAAATACTTGCATATTTGGCAGGGAAATATGCAAATACTGCAAAAAATATTTTTCTAATCTCTCAACTCTGAACTTCCTGTTTGCTTTCAAACCACAATCCACATCTGTGTAATTGTGTCTAATCCAGCAAACTCCCCAGCTATTATTTTTTGTTCTGTGGATGTTAGCCATGAGTTCCCTCCAGAAAGTCACTGTTTCTTGGGCAAGCATATTTTTTGTTTCACACCCTGTTCATATGAAGAGGCAAAACTATAGCTGTGGTTTAAAGTGTTCACCTAAGATGTCTCTTGGGTCAGAGTCTACCCACTAATATTACTAGCATTTTTTCCAATATTTGCATTAGAGATGGGTACAGGTTTAAAAATGAATCAAAAATTCATTCAAAAATCACTAATTCATTGATTCATTTTGTTCTTTTGATGGGACATGTTTTAGGCTGCTGACCATTCAAAACCATTCTGCTGAATGTGTCTACATTGGCAGCAGAGAAGAATCCTATCTTCTCTGCAGCCCATCACATATAGGACTTCAAACAAGCCCTAACCCATGTTTGGTTGAATTCACTCATTGTTTTCCATCATTCTTCCTCTAGCCTCTGGTCCACTTCTTTCATAACTGCCAATTCCCTGTTAAACCAGGAGGCTTCTCTGGCTCCAGTCCATGGGAGGGGATGCTTAGGAACAATCATGTCCAGAGCCATAGCTATTTCTCCATTCCAGAGCCAGGGCTTTGACAGAATTGCCTGCTGAGGCAATGGGAAACTTCCCAAGAGCTGTTGGAAAACCAGTCAGATCTATCAGTCTCCTGTGATGGACTATCCTAATTGGTCCTCTACCCCTGCAGAGTTTAAGAGTTCCTCACCATGAAGTGATCTGTGATCTACAGAGAGTTCCTCTACACCCTGATCAACATGATCCTGACCTGCACAGAAGACTAGGTCCATAGTGTGCCCTGCAGGATGCATGGGGCCAAATACCACTTGCAACAGACCCATGGTCATCATGGGGGATATGAAGCCCTGTCCCACTCCTAATACATTTGCCTTGGCATAGACAATGTGGCCCCCCAGTATTACAGTTGTAGAGGACTCCAACATCACCTCCAATACAAATTCTGCCAGCTCAAGAAGAGAGACTGTGGAGCAGCAGGATAGGTGGTACACCAATACAATCCCTATTCTGTCCTGGGGCTCTACTGTTAGGCTTTCATACTCGAACTCAGCAAATTGTGGGGCAGGGCACCTGGTAAGGGGGAAAGAATCACAACAGACTATGGCTACTCCAACTCCCCACCCTCCCATGCCTGGCCTGCTGCTGCACAGAGAACCCAGGTGGGCAGAACTGAGAAAGACTAAGTCCCCGAGTCTTAGTCCCCTTCCTCCATTGTAATACTGGCCAGGTCAATGTGATCATCCAGGATCAAGTTCTAGATGGTTGATGTTTCATTGACCAGGCATTCAGCAGCAGAATTTTTAACCCAGAGGAACCATTGCCATGGCTACTTAAACTCTCTGAATTGGGAGACAATTTAGGAGTAACCAGTATCCCCTTCCTTCCCCCACTCCTATAATGATACAACTGTCTCCCCTCCTTATATCTCCCTCTACCCTGTATTGCTCCAAAACAACTCTCTGTTCCCCTTCTCCACCATCCCTATTTGAAAAAACATCCCTCCTTCAGCAGACACAAACCTTATCAATAAAACCAATTATTAAAACACAAAACAAATTATACCAGCACAGCAGGCAGCCAAATGAAAACAAATGTGCAGAGATAATATACTGGATTGCTGTTTCAGGCCTATTACATTTCCCTATGTAATTCTGGCTATTGATCAAGTTTTCTCCTTGTAGTCATAAGGGGCAGGGAGGGACAAAAGGGATTCAATTCCTCCCAAAAGCTGTAGTGTTCACCTAGATTAGGCCTCTTCATGCCTGCAATTTACACTGCCATTTATTTCAGGTGATTACTTGTTTAGCAACACAACTGCAGGGTGAGTGGTGGGTGTAGCCAGAGAGATATAGAGTGGGACCCTGCACTCAAGCTCAGAATGATACAGGAAACATGTACAACTACATAGGAAATGTACGTATCATTTGAACTAGAAGCTGACATGTCCTATTCTTTCTGTTTTCTTATTTGCAACTCTTCTACTAAATTTGTCTGTTTTTCCCCCAGTCTCTCCTTTTCGCCTTCACTTTTTCAGGTATTCCAGCTGGCTAAAATTTGAACAGCCAAAATGCACTGTATAGTTAACTTTGGCTTAAAGATATATTGAGTGGGGAGATGTACTTTCTCGGAATAAGAAGGCAAACATTCTCTCTGCAGTGTTTGCTAACCAAACATTGCAATATGGTGGGCGTAAAATTATTTACTATGCCAAATCACAATGAGGAAATTATTTTCAAAGGTTTTCAATTTCAATGAATAGGTTATTGTTCTTGCATTTTTGAAAAACAGACATGTCTCTAACCATAGAAAATATAGAAATTCTAATACTGGGTGGAGCTGTTTAGTGATAGCAAGTTCTAAGAAATTTAAGCATTTTAATACACATGGGACCTTTGTATTTGTATCCTGGAGCATTCAAGGAGACACTCATTAGGCCCATAAGAAAGAAACCCAGTTTGGCAGCAGACGAAATTGGCAATTATAGGCCCATCGCCAATGTTTCTTTCATGAGCAAAGTGGTCAAGAGGGTGGTGGCCAATCAGCTCCAGGCCCACCTGGATGAAACAGATGCCCTGGATCCGTTGCAGTCAGGCTTCAGGCCACGCCACGGTACAGATATGGCATTGGTCACCCCGTACAATGACCTGTTGAGGGAGCCCAACAGGGGCAAAATGTCTCTGCTGGTCCTCCTTAACATCTCGGCAGCCTTTGATACCGTCGACCACGGTATCCTCCTGGGGAGGCTCTCCGAGTTGGGAATTGGTGGCTCGGCACTCGCCTGGCTCCATTCCTTCTTGGGGGACCGTCCCCAGAGAGTACAGCTTGGAGAGAGTGTCTCGGCCCCATAGAGTCTCAATTGTGGGGTTCCACGGGGGTCGATCATCTCCCCAATGCTGTTTAACATCTATATGAGGCTGCTGGGTGGGGTCATCAGGGGATGTGGGGCTTCCTGTCATCGATATGCCGATGACACCCAGCTCTACATCTTTTCACCAACTGCAGGTGATGCCGTCCTGTCCCTTCAGCGCTGCCTGGGGGCCATACTGCAATGGATGCAGGAGAACGGGCTGAGGCTGAACCTGGATAAGACAGAAATTCTAAGGGTGGGTGCCCCCATGGTAGGTGGCTTGGGTGACTCTCTCTCATTTGGGGGGGTCAGCCTGGCCGCAAAGAGTGGGGTCCGCAGCCTGGGCATACATTTGGACCCGACACTCTCCATGGAAACGCAGGTGGCATCGGTAGTCTCCGCCGCCTTTTCCATCTTTGGCGGATTGCCCGGCTGCGACCCTACCTTGACACGGGGGCGCTCACTACCTTGGTGCATGCGCTCGTAATCTCAAGATTAGACCACTGGGAAACTGAAGGGGAGTCCGAGCCATCTGCAGCGTGGAATCGGAGCTCCGGTATTTTCTTTTACTTTTGCCTTCCCAAGTCTGTAATCTTGTATTTCCCTTACTATGGAATTTTCCACTCTTGGCTGAGAGGCTATGGTGTTTATTGGAGTCCTGCTGCTGGCTTATCTCAGAAGCTAGGAGTGCTTTGTTTTTCTTCTCCGGCTGGCCTCTCCCGGTCTACTTTGAAGACGCCATTGTTATCTACTCTAGCAAACGGCTTGTTTTCCTTCTTCCTCCTTCCCCTAAGTTTACAATTTAAATGGGGAATTCCAAAAGAGCTCTCTCTCAAACCAGTCCCGATTTGGCACAGACTTTACCTTCATCCAAACAGCTGCGGTTGGACTCTTATTTCCCACCCCGACCTTCAACATCGACTACAACATCGTCGTCACGAAGAGCTCCTTCTACCAACCAGACCCAGAAGGACCATATCCTCTCATCTACTCATTCTCTCGAACAAAGCTACACCAAGCAGCTGCCTAGTGAGAACTCTCTCCTGGACTGTGATGTTATAGAGTTCATAAAACATTATTCTACACTAACTGCAAGAACGGTTTCCCAGATTTTCTCTCAGCTTACTTTTCTTACAGATTTCTTAAAGGGTCCACGCTCTAGCCCTCCACAGTTTCCATCTTGCCTCCACAAAACTTCAGATAAACCTAACTCAGATGCTTGCAAAGTAACTTCTCCTTGCTCCCTCCCTGATGGCTGTCTTCCTCAAGCTCCTCCTAAGTCCACAACGCATTTGGTCTATGTTCCTCACGCTGCTGTTGTCACAGTTTCTTCCCCTAGTGGTTTCACAAGTTTTCCACGCTGGACTAGAACCGCCCTGGCGAAGAGACATCTCGCCTTCCTTTTAAAAGTGAATGTCCGGAACATCGATCTCTCAAGGATTGAAATTTTGTCAACATCTTATTACTCAACTAGACTATTGCTGACCTTTCACTCGAACTATGTTCCTGGGATGTTATTCTCGTCTGTGAACCTATTACAACGATGGGGAGTTACCCCTCACCGCTTCTTCAAGAATACCACCATTGCCAAGCTTATTTTGATGAAAGCTCCCCTGCAACCTCCTCCTATTGGCGCCTCCCCCTCTTCCAAGCGGACAAACCCGCCTCGAACCTCCAGACCTACTCACCTCCTATCGGACTCCTTGCTGCTTTCCTTTACTTCGCCGATCCCTCCATCTCCAACGAGGAATGAACCATTCCATGCTCCTAGGCCGATGGACCACCTGACACACCCCTTGTTCCCCTCTTCTCCTACCTTGCAACATTCCTCTATTTCTCTGGAGAAGCCTCAAGTCATCACCTCAGATCTCCAGCCGACCAACGTGTCTCCCTCAATCCAACTGGAAGCTTGTGACTGCCTTCCTGCATACTCCAATCCTTCTCCTGCTTGTCCTCCCTATATTCCCCTATCCCCTGCATGTATTGTCAACCGGGGTGCCTCAACCAGTTCCTTCGCATTGGTCGATGCTACGTCCCAGGAATCCCCTCCTCTTAATTTTGATTTTATCAACCCTATACCTGCAACAGTTGCTCCAGCCTCACCCTCTGACCCTGTCTGTCCTCCAGTCCCTGTCCCCCTCCTGCCTCCTGTGGATCCCCCTCCCCATCTAGACTCTAACACTGCCCCCTGCTGACTGACTGTTCCTCCCCTGGCCCCCCCATCTCCCCAACCCTCCCTCCAACTGATCTCATGGAATATAGGCGGCTGGAGGAAAAAAGCCCCGGACAAGGACCTGCTTAAGTTTCTCTCTAGCTTTGATATTATTCTCCTACAGGAGACCTGGTCATTAACCCCTCCGTCTATTCTGGGTTTTTCTACTTTCCATCTCCCTGCTGTTAAACCTAAATCAAGAGGACGTCCCTCTGCGGGTCTTTGTTGTTTCTTTAAACCCTCCTCCTTATTTACCCTCATCTCTATCCCTTCCCCCTCATCCTATATTCAAATTTTCCTCCTCCAGTACGGCGAATTTAAAATTCTACTTCTTAACCTTTATTTCCCGCCTCCATCCTCTTCTCTGAACAGCTCCTGGATGGAGGTAGAGAATCTTGCCAACCTTAATGTGGAAGCCAATCCATCTGCCCATATTTTGATCCTGGGGGACTTTAATACCCGGTTAGGACCCAATAATTCTGCCCTAGCCAAATATATAAATTTGGAGTTTGATGAGTCGTTTCCCCCCTGGCTCAATTGCCCAAGGTCCTCTAGAGACAAGATTATTACCCCTCATGCTATCTTTTTAATCAATCTTTGTCTCAACCTTCATATTGCCATTCTCAACGGCACATGGGGTAAGGATATTCCTGGGGAATATACCCACCTCTCCACTAGGGGACCAAGCGTAATTGATTACACCATTGCTTCCCCAGCCCTCCTCCCTTTTCTTTCTGATTTCTCTGTTGGAGTTCGTGCCGACAGTGATCACTTGCCTCTTCTTCTGTCCCTAACTTCTCCTTCCTCGATCTCCTCCCCTCCTACCCTCCCCTTACAACCTTCCTCTCGCCTTAAATGGTCTCCTCAAACAGAAACCGACTTCTTCTCTTGGATTCTATTGCCAGAGATTTCCAATCTCCACCGTATTATTGCTACAACTGACTCTATCTTCACAGCTATTACCTCCTACAACACTCTTTTAGATTCCTTAGTTATCTCTCTTAGCAGTCCAACTAACCACCCTTCTCATAATCGAGCTACCTCAGGGTTTGATTCTGACTGTTGGCAGGCTAAGAAGCAGGTTAGGTCCCTCTTTCACTCTTTCCGCCTTAACCCTACCCCAGCTTCCTTACAACTCTACCTTATTGCCAGAAGGTCCTGATTATTATTATTATTATTATTATTATTATTATTATTATTATTATTATTATTATTATTATTATTATTATTATTATTATTATTATTATTATTATTATTATTATTATTATTATTATTATTATTATTTTATTTTATTTTATTTTTATTTTTATTTTTATTTTTATTTTTATTTATTTATTTATTTATTTATTTATTTATTTATTTATTTATTTATTTATTTATTTATTTACTGGCCAGGTATGTAAACCATACTCAGAATTTAATATGGCTACCGGCCACACTTAAAAACAACACACACACACACACACACACACACACACACACACACACACACACACACCATAAACAGAAAAATTCACAAGACAATTAAGAACAAATTCTACAAAAGCCGATTGCCTCAACTCCCAGTTGCGTCAGATGGTTACAAATTCAGCAGTTTGATGGCACAGGGAAAAAAGCTATTTTTGTGCCTCGATGTTTAGTATACAGCGTCTTGTATCGCCGACCAGAGGGGAGAAGATTAAACAAGTTGTGACCAGGATGCCGTGGATCTGCCGCGATCTTTTCCGCTCTCTTTTTAACCCGTGCAATGTACAACTCTTCCAATGATGGCAAATCAGCTCTGATTATTTTTCCAGCAGTTCTGACAGTCCTCTGAAGCCTGTTCTTGTCCAGTTTGGTTGCTGAACCGAACCAAACAGTTATGGAAGAGCAGAGGACAGATTCAATAATGCCTCTGTAAAATTGGACAAGCAGCTCCCGAGGCAGATTGAATTTCCGAAGTTGTCGTAGGAAATACAGACGTTGGTGAGCTTTTTTAATGATGCCATCGATGTTAATTGACCATTTCAGGTCCCGAGAGAGTACAGTGCCCAGGAACCTGAACGACTCTACTACAGAGACCGTGCTGCCTAAAACGGAAAGTGGGAGTATACAAGGGGGGTGTTTTCGAAAGTCCACTACCATCTCCACCGTTTTCTGTGGGTTGAGCACTAAGCTATTACTGTTGCACCATGCAACAAGATGCTCAACTTCCCGTCTGTATGCCGACTCGTCACCGTTCTTAATAAGTCCAATGACCGTCGTATCATCTGCAAACTTCAGAATCTTAACAGAGGGATTCGTGGAAATACAATCGTTCGTATATAAGGAGAAAAGTAATGGGGAAAGTACACACCCTTGGGGGGCTCCCATACTAACTGTATGGATATTAGATGTTATTTTCCCCAGTCTCACTTGCTGTTTCCTATTTATCAGAAAGCTATGTATCCATTTACAAACAGAAATGGGTACCTTTAGTTGAATCAGTTTAAGATACAATTTAGATGGTACAATTGTATTAAACGCAGAACTGAAGTCGACAAAAAGAACCCGTGCATAAGACCCTGAGGAATCCAGATGTTGTAGGATGTAGTGCATAGCCATATTGACAGCATCATCTACTGATCTGTTAGGCCGATATGCAAACTGGAGAGGGTCCAACAAAGGATCAGTGATGTCCTTCAGATGGGTCAGCACCAATCTCTCAAAGACTTTCATCACTACAGATGTTAAGGCGATGGGTCTGTAGTCGTTCAGTCCGCTAATAGAAGCTTTCTTAGGTACAGGGGTAATAGTGGAAGTTTTAAGACATGTAGGGACACTACACAACTCCAACGAGCTGTTGAAAATCCGTGTTAGGATAGGCGCTAATTGTGCAGCGCACACTTTCAAACAGAAGGGAGTCACCCCATCTGCTCCCGGAGCTTTCCTAACCTTTTGTATCTGAAGAAGATCACGCACATCTTTTTCGCAAATCACCAAGGAAGTAGATTCCTGAGATAAAGGAACAACAGCAGGAGAGGCAGTTTTTAATACTTCTGAACCCAAATGGTTTACCGCAGGTGTAGATGGTGGTGTTTCAAATCTGCAGTAGAACTCGTTTAGGTCATCTGCCAATTTCTGGTTTTCCAGAACCGGGGAAGATGTTTTCTTATAACCCGTAATGTTCTGTAAGTTCCTCCAGAGAGTAGCAGAGTCATGATTTTCCATTTGTGTCTTCAACTTGTCGCTATACATTCTTTTTGCCGCTCGAATTTCCTTATTCAGTATATTTCTAGCCTTATTGTACAGGGTTCTGTCTCCGTTCCTATAAGCTACCTCTTTGGCATGTCGAAATTTCTTAAGCCTTGCTGTAAACCAGGCTTTGTTATTATTGTAGATACGCACGGTCTTAGTAGGCACACATAAGTCTTCACAGAACTTAATATAAGATGTTATGGTTTCAGTAAGTTCGTCTAGGTTATTGGAAGTAGACTCAAACATATTCCAATCGGTGCAGTCAAAACAAGCCTGCAACTTTAACTTTGCATCCTCAGTCCAACGCTTTACTGTCTTAACCACTGGCTTAACAGCTTTTAATTTCTGTTTGTAAGTTGGAATAAGAAAAATCAGGCAGTGGTCAGAGCGACCAAGGGCAGCACGAGGGACAGAACGATAAGCACCCTTAATTGTGGTGTAGCAATGGTCTAACGTATTCTTATCCCTGGTGGAACAACTAACATGCTGTTTGTATCTAGGCAATTCATGTGATAAATTTGCCTTGTTAAAATCCCCTAAGACTATAAGCAGAGAGTCAGGATATTTCCTCTCTAGTCTATTTATCAAGTCAGCAAGAATACATACTGCATTATTGGTACAAGCTTGGGGGGCAATGTAAATTCCACCTAAGATTATCGAAGAGAATTCTCTTGGGGAATAAAACAGATGACAATTAATAAACAAAGCTTCCAAGTCCTCACAGCAGGTTTTCTCTAACACAGTCACATCTCTGCACCAATCTCTATTTATATAAAGACAAACTCCTCCACCCTTCGATTTCCCAGATGTTTCAAGTACGTGGTCTGCTCTGTAGATCTGAAACCCAGATAGTTCAATTATACTGTCCTGGACAGAACCGTTTAACCATGTTTCTGTAAAACAAAGAGCAGCTGAGCGTGAGAAGTCAGGGTTAACCTGATTGATGAGATGCAGTTCGTCCATTTTGTTAACAAGTGAACGGAGGTTGGAAAGAAGAATAGATGGTAGTGCAGATCTCATTCCACGCTGTCGCAGCCTATTTAACATGCCAGCACGTCGTCCTCTTTGGTGAATTCTTCTCCGAGTATCATACACAGCTGCTGCACCTCTCTTGACCAAAGCTATTGTGCTACTTTCTTCTTCCACAAAAACAGGAGGATACGTACATGGGAGGGCTTTGCTAATATTTAGAATTTCTTCTCTAGTAAATGTAATCCGGGAGGGGACACAGGACGCCATAAAGCAATGGATAGTTTTCCGTAATTACTCCAAGGCGTAAATGCAGTAATTGCTCCAAAACATAAGCACAATAAAGCTGAGTAGTAAGTCTTTACCAGCGACGCGGTCCTGGTGTCCTGATATATTGAGGAGGCAGGAGGCAGAAGGCAGAAGTTAACAAGTGTTAGCCATAAAACCATAAATCCATCGAAGAAGTAAAAACTAAAAATAGTAAATAGCCATTTATGGCCACAGGAACGACCCTAATAACGGCTCTAAAAAGACTATAAAACCGTAAAAACACGCCACTAAAACACAAAGCACAAGCCGAGCACAGCCGCGGCTGCCGTTCACGGCGCCATCTTGATCTTACTAATTCTAGACTCAAAAAAACACCTCTTTGCCCAACGCAAGTGGTCCGACCTGCTACAAGCAATTTTATCACATAACTACAAGGCCTTCTGGTCTCTGGTTTCCTCTTCCATTACTTCCTTTTCTCCCGATCCTTCTTCCTCTATCCCCTCGGAGGAATGGATAGCCCACTTCTCCACAATTTTCTTCTCCCCGAACCCTAATCCCCCCCCCCGATTCCTCACTGCAGGCCCTATCTGATTGGCCTCCCGTTACCTGTGATGAAATATTGGATTTAATTAGTTCATTGAAGTCTGGTAAGGCCCCAGGCCCAGATCAAGTTCTTACTGAGATTCTGACTAGTAACCCTCATTGGTGGTCTCACTCTTTAGCCAACCTCTTCACTTTAGTTAACCATTCTGGTATCTTTCCCAACTCCTGGTTAATTTCCACCCTGATCCCAATTTTCAAAAAAGGTGATCCCTCCCTTCCCAGTAACTACCGTCCAATTAGTCTTTTATCTTACATTGGCAAACTTTATTCAAAACTTCTCCTTTCTAAACTTTCTGCTTGGGCCTCTTCTATCAACCTTCCGGGGAAAGAGCAAATAGGCTTTCGCTCTGGAGCCTCCACCCTTGATCACGCTCTACTTTTGTCCCATCTAGCAGAAAAATATTCCATCCACCACAAATCTAGACTGTTCGCCGCCTTTGTAGATCTTCGAGGCGCCTTTGACTCCGTTAATAGATCTCTTTTATGGGACAAACTATCCCAATGGGGCATTGACCCTCATCTACTTTTTCTGCTTAGGCGTCTCCATTCTTCAAACTCATGCCAGATCCGCTTTCCAAACTCCAATATACTATCTGATAGGTTTCAAGTTAATAGGGGTGTCCGTCAAGGGTGCATATTAGCCCCCTTACTGTTTAACCTGTTCTTAGCAGATCTTCCCCCTTTCTTATCTAAAGCTGCCAACCCTTCCCCATCTCTAAATGGTGCCCCTCTTTCAGTTCTCCTTTACGCAGACGATACAGTCCTGCTTTCTCTTTCCAAAGCCGGCTTGCGTCTCCTTTTAGCCAAATTCCAAGACTACTGTTCCGTCAACGATCTTTGTATAAATTCCTCCAAAACAAAAATAGTTGTTTTTTCCAAATCCAGCCTTCTGTCCACTTGGACAGTTGGTACACATTCCTACCAGCAAGTGCCAACATTTAAATACCTTGGGCTCACTTTCCATCACAAACTAAACTGGATCCCACATAAAAAATTGGTTATCTCTACATCAGCTACCCAACTCAATGCAATTTCAAAATTCCATTATCTTTCGGGCAACCAATTTGTTCCAGCAGCCCTGCATATTTTTCAGTGTAAACTTCTATCCCACCTTTTTTATGGGGTGCCCATCTGGATAGAGGCTGTAAATCATGATATTGATTCCATTGCTGCTGTTTTCCTTAGAAAGATCTTAGGTGTTCCCAATATGATCCACCTCTCCACCATGGTACTCGAATTAGGAACCCACCTTCCGTCTACTCTTGCCTGGGTCACCACTTTCAAATACTGGCTCCGCATTCATCTTCATTCTAACCCCAATTCTCTCCTTTTTGATCTTCTTAGCTATTCTTACACATCGAACTGGCTCCAACTGATCAACTCTAAACTTCTTTCCTTAGGACTGAACCTAGAATCCCTCTTCGATGTTGGATTACAACAGGCCCACTCCTTGATCAAGCACAAACTCTGGCAGCTTGAGTATGAGACACTTTCAGCCGATTTGAACCCCACCTGTTCTCCTCTTTTTTTCAGTCTTCCTCCTTCCCTAGGACGTCCTTCCAACTACTTCTCTTCACTGACTAATCCTGGTCAGAGAAGAGCTTTTATGCTAGCCCGCCTGAATATTTTCCCTTCGGCGGTCCATGTAGGCCGTTTCTCCAAGATTCCCCATGTGAACAGGCTCTGTTTTTTCTGTCATACTCTACCAGACTCCCTGGACCATATTTTATTTCACTGCCCAGCTCATTCTTCTCTGAGAAAGCTTTTCCTAGAACCGTGGCTTTCCTTTTTTCCCAACTCCTTAGCCTTTTTCCTGAGTGATTCTTGTCCTTTGATTACATCTGCCGTTGCAGGATATCTATTGGGAATTTCTATTTTAACCCATAACCTATGATATTACTTGCTGTTTTGAGTGTATTTCTCACTTTACTTTTCTCTTGATTATTGTTTGGTTTGTATCTACGTTTTGCTCCTGTCTGTTCATATGCCAATAAAGGTATCAAAATTGAAATCGAAATCGATTAGACCACTGTAATGTGCTCTACGTGGGGCTGCCTTTGAGGCTGATGTGGAAACTTCAGGTGGTGCAGAATGTGGCGGCCAGACTCCTCACCAGAGTGAGAAAATACCAACACATTTCTCCAACGCTGGCCGCATTGCATTGGCTGCCCATTTGTTTCCGCGTCAACGTCAAAGTTTTAATGCTTACTTACAAGGCCCTAAATGGTTTAGGACCTCGATATTTGGCAGAACGCCTGCTTCCACCAAGCTCTACCCAGATCACCCGCGCGAGGCAGGGTGGGGAGAGGCAGGGAAGCATCAGCAGGACTAAATCCATGATTGGTGCAATGTTGCCGCACTAATACACATGGAACCTTCATATTCGTATCCTGGGGGTGCCAGGGTGATCCATACCTGCTCCTCACAGCATGTATGTCTGTCGGCAGCAATTGTGGATGTTGTCCTTTTGACACTTCCCTGCCTCTCCCCTCCCCACATCTTTGTGCCTCCTCACTGAAACAGCTGGCTGTGGGGAGAGGCAGGGAAGCATCGGAAGGACTACATCCACAATGGGTGCAATGTTGCTGCCAATGGGTGTGTGTGCTTCAAGGAGTCCAGTGAGTGGACCAGACTGGTTCCGAAGGTGGGTGGGAATGGACCGCCCTGGCACCTATGTTGCCAAGCTTCCCACGTCTAGTTTTAAGACAGAAAGCTATGACATTAACCTAATTCTTCATTCTGTATAAATCATCTCTTTATTTTAATAGTTTCAAATCTAGATATGGTAAATGCAGCATTGTTTACTGCATTTACTACAGGTGCAGTCAAGTTGGAACTAACGTACAGTTACCCTAGTATGGTTTTCAAGGTAAATGAGATTTTTAAGGAGTGGTTTTAACAATTCTGTCCCCAATTTCCATGGCATAGATGGAGATTTGAACTCAGGTCTCCTGAGTCCTAGTCCATTACTCTCTCCAGTACACCAATGTACAATTTGAAAATATACTGTAAAGACTAGTAATTTTAAAACAGTAAATAAGCAGGGTAAAACAATGCTAAAGAGAAAATGTAAATAATTAGAACAGCAATCCATTTTCAGTTAATGTTATCTTATTTATTTACATTGTGCGTCGGTTAAAGACTAACAGAAGTATGTAGTAAATATGTAAGACATTGACAATTGGGCAATTTGGGATGAAGGCTACCATGTGTCTGTAGGACCTTATATTTATTTAAGTGCATATTTATATGTTGACTGCACTGGAATGTTGAATTCCAATGTGTGTCAAAATAATAATCCTGTAACATCAAGTCAATTCTGACTTACGGTGACCATTTTCAGTTTTTTCCAAGAAGAGAATAGTCAGAAGGGGTTTACCATTCCTTTCTTCTGGGAAGGGGGTGGGGAAGCTGGGATTGTGTAGATTGTCTAAGGCAGTGGTTCTTAACCTTGGGTTACTCAGGTGTTTTTGAATTGCAACTCCCAGAAACCCCAGCCATCACAGCTGGTGGTGAAGGCTTCTGGGAGCTGCAGTCCAAAAACACCTGAGTAACCCAAGGTTAAGAACCACTGGTCTAAGGCCGCACAGGCTAGCTCTACAGATAGGGGGCACAGTGGAGAATCAAACTCCCAACCTCTGGCTCCTCAGCCAGATACCTAAACCTTTGAGCTATCCAGGCAGCCTCCAGTGTATAATGTAGTAAACAATAGCCGTTTAAACTTAGTATATAAAACTTTGATCTCCTTGGAAAGGTCAAATTGCATCAAGATGCCAATTTAAGGTTTCTAAATCCTAAGCATGGATAGAGTTCATTTAATCCTGTCATCATCTTCCTGATCCACATATTCTTCAGGTTTATATGTGATATAAGTATGGATACATAATTGGTATACATGCATACATCAGATGGGGATAGTCTTCTTCAAAAATGAAGGAATACCTATTAATACATGCATAAGCTTGGTGTTAGAACAACTGGCTGATGGGTGATGGAATGTTGGGTGTGGGGCTGAAAGCAGATTGGTTGGTGTGTTTGGAACATGAAAGGGTGTGAGGTAAGTTGGAGTCATTGAATCAGTCAGCTGATGTTGGTCTGTCATTTGTCTGTTTTTCATGGTCAGAATTTATTTATTTCTGCTGCCTTTCTCCGCAAAAGAACCCAAGGCAGCTTACATTACTGAAACATTGTTTAAAAGCTAAACGGTAAGTATGCAAATCTTTAAAAAGAATTAAACCAGTACTATATTAAAATGGTAACTAAGATCAAAATTAAAACACATTAAACCCACATAGAGGGAGATGTGGTCTTTTTAAAAGCTTGGACCCAAGCTGTTGAGGGCTTTGTAGGTTAAAACCAGCACTTTGGATTGTGCCCAGAAACAGATTAGCACCTAGTGGAGTCATAGCAACAGGGGTGTAACATGTTCCCTGTAACCAGCCCCAGTTAACAATCTGGCTGTGGAATTTTGGATCCTTTGGAGTTTCTGAACACTTTCCAAAGGCAATCCCACACAGAGTGTGTTACAGTAATCCAGCTGAGATTTAACTAGGGCATGTGTCACTGTGTCCAGATCAGACCTCACAAGAAATGAGAAATGAAGGTTACAGAGTCTGTTGAATAGAATCTGTAGAACAATTAGTTTGGAGTTTGGATGAAGGAGAGTGGTGAGTGATGAAGTATGTGTGAATTCAGTAAATGAATATAGAATTAGTGTTGTTTTCCTCTTTAGTTTAAATGCTTCATAAATTCCCTTTCCCTTTGTTTCATTTATCTCTATATCACAAATAAAATCCCTTTTGTTGGCTCCTGAATAAAATTCTCCACATTATCTATTTTGAAATGTAAGTTTAAAGATATATATGGATGTTTCGGAGGGCCTTCCCTCCATACAATTCCTGATGTCCTCTTCTCTCTCTTTCCTATAATTAGTTCCCCTTCTTGTTTATGTCTCTATCATGTAAAAATTGTTTTTATATATATTTATTGTCTTATTTTATGTTGTTAGCCGCCTAGAGTGGTCTTAATCGACTAGATAGGCAGGATATAAATAAAAAAGAAAAAAAGATAGCAGTTGAGAAAGAATGACTATTTCACCCATATATTGTAAGGCTTCTGCAAAGGCAGAAGAAGTCAGAGTATGTACCAAAGAGACCTTTTTTAGTCAACAACCAAATAAAATATGAATACCAGATCGCACTAGGAGGCACTGGCTGGGTGACAAAGTGAAAAAGGGCAAATGTATGTATTTGATTAATGAAATATTGGAGGGAGGAAAGATTTTACCATCCTGGAATTATTTTTCAATAGCATTAATTCCAAAACGGTGGTAAAACAGGTAGGCCGTTAAATGAGGAGTGCCTGTAAAGACATATCTGCACTATATAGGAAATGGGGAAACATGGAAATGGGATGTATTTGGCGGCTTTGTGATATGTGTTGGCTTTGTGATATAGGGGAAAAAAATGTATGATCAATGATTTTCAAGAAGTTCAGAGAAATAATTTGTGTGGAGATACAAATGTCTCCAATGATTTATTGTTTTGTTGAATTGCGTTGATAAAAATTTATTCCGTTGATAACAATAGATTGAAGAATTGTAATTCAATCGACCAGTATATAGTCGAGTTTTTACCATATACAGAAATGAAGAACACTGTTTTTACAGATAAGTGCTTTTATTTTTACTTTTCAAATACACACAAAACCATCACAGATAAAAATATGCATTGCCTCCACATTCAGTCACTTAGCACTGCTAGTCCCTGTGACAAACCCAGACCTACTGGGATCTGCCACACGTTAACTAAGCTGCCACCAACCATTCCCTATAAGAAGTCACACAGACCAGGGATGGATTTTTAACAAATAAAAGAATAAGGTTTATTTAAATACAACACACAGGGAAAATAAAATGATCAGGTGAATAAGATAAAGTAACGTGGCTTATTCTCATTCATACATGCATACAGTTTGGTTCACACAGAACACTTAACTTGAAGCACAGACCCTGAACCTATCAGTTCTGGCTAACCAACAGACACCTGAACCTATCAGGTTGGTACTCTGACACACAGTAGTACCCTGTCTGACACACAGACTCCCACACCAGCTTCTTCTTCCCAGCTGCTGCTTCGTCACATCCCAGCGTCTCCCCTTCACCACACAGGCTTCACATTTATATACAGTACAGCCCCTCCTCCTGATGTCCCGCCTTCCACTCTCCATAGGATGGAACTTTCCCTCCAAACCCATGACAGACAGGTAACATCAGTGCTGTATGTAACACCTCCCCTCTTTATAAGTTGTTTTGTAGGGGGAAAGCTAAGGTGCTTTTACCCAAAAAAACAACCTGGATAAAACACACAACAACAATTATACATACCATACTTACTTATACTTACATTCTAAGTTAACCATATCAATTAGGCATTTAAACATTTACCATATACATTACATCAATTTACCTTTATTCATACAAACCAAGTTCAAAAAACAGGTACATTTAACTTGTTGTCATCAATATATATACATAGTCCATGTTTCTTTCGCCGTCTTCATTCTTCAGGTCTTCTTGACAAGGCGTCAGCAACACAGTTCACTGACCCTCTGACCACCTTCACTTCAAAGTCATAGTCCTGTAGGTTTAAAGCCCACCTCATAAGTTTGCTATTGTGGGTTTTCATTGTCTTTAACCATTGCAATGGTGAATGGTCAGTGCACAGAATAAAATGTCTTCCCCAGATGTAAGGCTTGGCCTTCTGGATCGCGTAGACTATGGCCAAACACTCCTTCTCCACGGTTGCCAAATGTCTCTCACCTTTTTGAAGTTTCCTACTCAGGTAGGACACTGGATGCTGGTCACCATTCTCATCCTCCTGGCACAGAACTGCTCCTACCCCGCTGTTAGACGCATCGGTGTAGATGATGAACTCCCGGTCGAAGTCTGGAGCACGCAGCACTGGATACTGGACGAGCGCCTCCTTCAACCTCTGGAACGCCGCCTCACAGTCGCTGGTCCACGGGATGCTGTCATCAGTCTTCTTCCTCGTCAGATCGGTCAGCGGAGCCGCAATCTCGCTAAACCTCGGGATGAACTTTCTGTAGTAGCCCACCAACTCAAGAAATGATTTGACCTTTTTCTTGTTGTTGGGTCTAGGCCAATCACGAGCTGCTTCTATTTTGGCCTCTAGGGGTTTTATCACTCCTCCCCCTACCATGTGACCCAAGTATTTTATTTCTGGGCTACCCAGCTGCAGTTTGTTCCCTCTGCAAAGCCTAGGCCAAAGCACTTCCTCCCCTGGATCAAAGTGCCTCTCCCTGCCTTCCTGGTCATCCCAATCTTTCTTTCTGACCTTTGGAGCTTGCAGGGTCTCTGCTGCTAGCTCTAGGTTTCTCTTTAGGTCATCCCTCAAGGTGTCTATGTATGTCACAACGTCTTGTGGGTCATCCTGGGTGATCTGCTCCCAATTTTGTTTGATCAAATCAAGGGGCCCTTTCACCCTTCTCCCAAATAAAAGTTCAAATGGACTGAACCCGGTACTGGCTTGTGGCACTGATCGATAAGCAAACAAAAGGGATTGCAGCTTCTGGTCCCAATTGTTTGGATTTTCTGCCAAGTAAGCCCTAATCATACGCATTAGAGTCCCATTGAACTTCTCAGTTAACCCATTACTTTCAGGATGATAGGCAGTGGTTTCCTTGTGCTTAATTCCACAGATTTGCCATAAGCGTTTCATGAGCTTTGATGTGAACGATGCGCCCAAATCTGTGATTATTTCTGAGGCAAATCCCATCCTGGACATATACCCCACCAAGGCATCTGCCACTGTGTTAGTTTCAATGTTAGTCAAGGGAATGGCTTCAGGGTACCTCGTGGCATGGTCCACAATGGTGAGAATGAACCGGTTCCCCCTCTTTGTGGCCTTGGGCAAAGGTCCCACAATATCCACCCCTATGCATTTGAACGGAGTGTCAATCACAGGCAAAGGGCACAACTTTGCTTTGGTCCTGTCGCGGTTATTCCCCTGCCTTTGACACACAGCACATTGTTTACAGAACTCCCTGATCTGCTTCCCTATGTCAGGCCAGTAAAAATTCTGTGTGATTCTCTGCTGTGTTTTGTTCACCCCTAAGTGTGCAGCAAACATGTCAGAGTGCCCCCTTTGTAAGATCATGGGGCGATACTTTTCAGGTACCACCAGCTGACTTCTGATCCCATCTCCCCCTTTTGAGATATTCCTCAGGGTCTCTCTATATAAAATCCCCTTTTTCTCCAGAAATCTCACTGGGGTTTCAGGTGTTAGCTGGGCGTCAGTCACCTGTTCAAAACACTTTTGGAGAGTGGCGTCTGCCTTTTGCTCTTGTCCAAATCTGCTGTCTGTGGTTAAGGTTTCCACCACAGCTTCTGAACTCCCCTCTGCTTCCGTCTCTGGCTCATCATTACCCCCCTGAACTGTCCCCGTGGTGGCTTGTGAGCGTGTAATCACTAGCACCCGTTTCACATGTTCAGCCAGGTCATTTCCCACGAGCACGGCTGCTGGCAGAGTCGATGAAATTGCTTGCCGCCAGACTCCCCTCCAGCCTTGAAAGTTCACAAGTACCTCTGCTACTGGCAGAGAGATCACCTGCCCCTCAATCCCTGCCACCTTCATGCTCTCATTTGGGATTACATACTCCCTAGGAATAATATCTGGATGGCACAGGGTCACCTGGGAACAAGTGTCCCGCAGCCCCCGATACTGATGGCCAAGTATTCCTACGTCCACCCCTGCTGTTTCAAACAACTGGGAATCTGTTCTCACCAGTAGGCAGCGCCTGACCTCTACAAGAGGACCATTTTCCTCAGCCTGATCAGCAGATGTAGCTGTTCCAGATTGAGTAGCCATGGCAACAGGCTCCCTCAGTGACAATGAGCCTTGCTCTTTCTGGACACAGAACACAGCTTTTGGCTTGGTCCCACTCAGATCAGGAGGCAAATTTCCCTTGATCTGCTTCCATTTCTCACACCCTGAGATTAGATGGCCCTTTCCTTGACAGAAATAACATTTTCTGCTGTACTTGGAGTCTTTCTCCTCTGTTTTTGGTTTTCCCTCCAAAATCTGGTTCCTGGACTGGCTCTGCCCAGAAGTTTTATCAACAGAATGGCCGCCCATTTTTGGCGGGCCCTGAACTAACCCTTTGGAGTACTTAGGGTCCCATGTTTCCCTCATGTTTTCTTCAGAATAATTCAGGTGTTGACGTTGTGCCTTAACCTGTGTGCCTTCTTTTGTTTTCTTTTCTAGCTCCTTTTGCTTAGCCTCAAACTCAGCCCTGATCTGTAAAATTTCTTCCTCAGCCCTAGCTTTTATCTCTTTTACTTTTTCTTCAGTCTCATCTCTGATTTCTTTTAATTTAATGTCTTTTTGCTGATTATATTTTTCAAGATCTTGCTCACTTTGTCTGACCTGAGCCTCATACTTTTCTCTTTCCGAAATTTCTTCAACTGATAAATTGTTATTTTTCTTATTTAGGAATGTTAATTTTAATTGTGCCATTCTAATTCTGTGTTCCAGTTCCATCTCTTTCATCCTCATGGCCATTCCCCTTTTCTGGGCATCTGCCTCTGCCTGACTGATTTCAGCTCTTTCTTTTCCTCTTATTTTAAGCTGTGCAATTTGTTCCTCCTTCTCTAGTTCTTTCATTCTGAATTCATGTTCTAGTGATAACTTAAATTTTCTTAGATCTCCCTGTGGTTCTCTCACTAATCTTTCCTCCATTTCCCTCACCCTCAGTTCATGCTGTTGGGCTATGAGCAATTTCCTGAGTTCTGGGTTCTGTTCTCCCGTGCTGTCACCTTGCACTGAGCCAAATTCATCCTCAGACCCTTGGTCTACCTGGGGGTCTTTCACTTCACCCATTTCTGCCATTTGGCTTCGAGTCAAGGGCATACTCCCCCCCAGAACAGGCTGCTTTAAAAAGTCAAGCCTCAAAATAAAACGACCACTTTTTTTTTCTCTTTTGCCTCAGAACCAGCTTTCTATAGATTGCTGCTGTCCTTTCAGCACTAACTTGCAACAGTTGCGAGCTAGAGTCTACCCCCCTCTGCTGGGCCTCTCAGCAGGCAAGCTAGCTCACTTCTATTTCACAGTTTTGCCTCAGCTTTTTTCCCGCCAAAAACAGGCTGCCTCAGAGCACCCTAATCTAGTCTCCCCAGTTGGCACGTTCTTCCACTAGCGCACCTCCCCCTGAGGTACACCTAGAAGATTACCTACGCGCCTCAGATTGTCCCTGACTAGACCCCCCTTGCTCTGGGCACACGTGCCAAGGCTTTGCTGGACCACTGGACAACTGGACCAGTCGTATCCCACACGCTGGACACCAATCAATGTGACAAACCCAGACCTACTGGGATCTGCCACACGTTAACTAAGCTGCCACCAACCATTCCCTATAAGAAGTCACACAGACCAGGGATGGATTTTTAACAAATAAAAGAATAAGGTTTATTTAAATACAACACACAGGGAAAATAAAATGATCAGGTGAATAAGATAAAGTAACGTGGCTTATTCTCATTCATACATGCATACAGTTTGGTTCACACAGAACACTTAACTTGAAGCACAGACCCTGAACCTATCAGTTCTGGCTAACCAACAGACACCTGAACCTATCAGGTTGGTACTCTGACACACAGTAGTACCCTGTCTGACACACAGACTCCCACACCAGCTTCTTCTTCCCAGCTGCTGCTTCGTCACATCCCAGCGTCTCCCCTTCACCACACAGGCTTCACATTTATATACAGTACAGCCCCTCCTCCTGATGTCCCGCCTTCCACTCTCCATAGGATGGAACTTTCCCTCCAAACCCATGACAGACAGGTAACATCAGTGCTGTATGTAACAGTCCCGAGTGCTGGCTCATAGTTACAATGTTTGCATTCTCACCTCTAGTGGTTTTTTTTCTTTCTCTAATATTAGATTTCTACTGTTTTAAACTGAGTTATAGAAAAAAGTTGACTAGAGCTATATGTATAACTTCTCCTGCAATAAATGTTCAGGTTTTAAGTCCCTCAGGTGAGATTTCAATGGCCACAGTTCACCATAAACAATTGCATATAAAGCATGAAATAGATATCTGTAAAAATCTTGCTTAATGTTATTTTAAAGATAAGTGATCAATGAAACTGAAAGATGAAATGCTGCTTAAAAACCTTGGCTGTATGCTTCTCCTTCATCTAACACCTGTCAAATACAAAATAAACAGTGAATAAAGAGGATTAGATGCTGGGATTGTGTGCAATTATATTTATGTGGATTTTTTTTATCTGAAAGAAAACAATTTGTCACAGAAATGAAAATAAATTGCTTATATATGCAAACAATAGCATATCACTATAATAATGTAGTTTTATCTTAGTCACCTCTATTTCAATATTCTGATGTGTTATGCCAAGTACCTAGTGTTATTAAAGTGACTGAAGACGTGGAGAACATGCCGTTTCTGGAGATTAGTGTTTAATTCCCCATTGCTCCATTTGTATTTATTTGCCTTTCAAAATAACTGTGCTACAGTAAAACATCATACTCGCTAAATATGTTGACCCACATTAGCCATTCTTAACATTTTAGGATATAGAATCTGTCTCAAACAGGTCAATCGTTTTTCTGAAGGAATGTTTTCAAACCCATTGCGGGCTAAAAATGGCACTTAGTATGACAAATTGCTATATGTCCAGAAGTGGATTTACGATGCTAACATTTCTGGTATTTGAATGTATTGCTTCTGTTAAGGGAGTGTGCGTCTGTGACTTTATCTTGTCTCTCGCAGAGTAAAGCGCAGATAAATGCACACAACAGCTTCTTCTTTTCAGCAGTGTATTTACAAAATATATACAGGATATACATACATACAGCACTTCAGTATTCAGTATTCAAACCGGCAGCATGACATGCAGACATCAGTACACAGGAGAAAGAGAATGACTGTACAGAGTTCATTTCTTAAATACAGTTCTGGCATCAGTCTGGTCCAATCCCGTCTAAGGTGACTTCATGCACACAGGTGTGGCAATCTTCATATTGCAGAGAAATTGCATCAGCCAGGGATGAAGGAATGACGTCATCTCAATCTTGTTCTGCACACACACATATTATGTTCAGGCTATATAAAAATTATATACCTTAACACTCCTCCTAATTTTTAAATTGCCTGAACCCATTACACATTCCCAATGCATCTATACACTTTTCATGCTTTTGAGCACACAACGGTTTAGTCAATATGTCTGCAATATTTTCTTCAGTCTTACAATATTCTAATTCAATTAGTTTTCCTTTTACAGCTTCCCTTACATTATGATATTTTATATCAACATGTTTGCTCCTGTTTTTTACTCTATCTGTTTTGGCCATTTGTATACAAGAGGTATTATCTTCCATTACTTTTATTGCATTATCTGTTTTACACTTTAAGTCTTTTGTTAATTGTTTATACCAAATTAATTCAGAGCATAAATCTGACAAAGCAGCAAACTCTGCTTCAGAAGTTGAGATTGCTACAGAATTTTGCTTTCGTGATTTCCAACCAAATATATTACTTCCAAATTTTATGACAAATCCAGTCATAGATTTTCTGTCTTTTTCATCGTTGGCCCAGTCACTATCCACATAAGCTGACAGTTTTAAATTTTTTGATGGTTGCAAAGTTAGACGATAATTATATGTTCCCTTTAGGTATCTAAAAATCCTTTTTAATCCTTGCCAGTGTTTTTCACTAGGTTTTTCTATATATCTACTGAGTATGTTTACTGACGCCGCTATGTCCGGGCGCGTCCAGTTCGCTAGATACATTAGGCTCCCTATTGCTGAGTGATATAAATCTTTATTTTCAAAATCTTTACTTATTTCATCTTCCTTTTGAAAATCCACTGTCATGGGAGTATTCACATTCTTGCACTCTCCCATACAATATTTTTCTAACATTTGTTTTATTTTGTGTTCTTGACTTAATTCAAGTCCATGTTCTGTTTTCTTTATTTGTACACCCAGATAATTTTGTATTGGTCCTAGATTTTTAAATTTGAATTCCTTTTTTAATTGTTTTTCAAACAACTCTACTTGGCTCTGATCTTTTGCTACAAAACATAGGTCATCAACATACGCCAGAAGAATATTTAAATCATTCCCAACTTTCTTAGTATATAAACAAGGGTCTGCTAGACCGTTCTTGTATCCTAGTTTCATCAAAACTTGGTGTAAACAATCATTCCAATTTTTAGCAGATTGTTTCAAACCATAAATTGCCTTGTTTAGCCTGTACACTAGTTCTGGTTTAGTACCCTCAAAACCTGGTGCTTTTGCCATATATAACTCTTCCTTTAAGTCTGCGTTTAAGTATGCAGTTGTTATATCGTAGTGGTAAATTACATAATTTTTACTGACAGCAAAGGCAAGCGTTGTTCTCAATGTTTCAGATCTAACTGTCGGGGAAAATATCTCATCATAATGTATAAACCTTTTCTGTGTAAAACCTTGTGCAACCAACCTTGCTTTATATCTGTAGTTTCCGTCATTTTGCAATTTTCTTTTGAACACCCACTTACTACCTATTACCTTATGCTCTGGTGGTAGTTTGGTTTCAGTGAACACGTGATGTTCCTTCATGGAATTCATCTCCTCCTCCATGGCCTCTAACCACTTATTCTTCTCATAATCAGGAAGCTTCAAAACATCTTTATAATTTCTGGGCTCAATATAAACATTACACACTGTAATACCATTCACTCCAAATCTATTGGGTGGCACACCCTTATTTGCCCTCTGGGACCTCCTGGGACCATGTGAATTTGTGTGTGTTTCTATCTGACTACTAGTATGTGCTTCCTCCTCTTCGTGTCCTTCCTCATCACTACCTTCTTTTTCTTCTTCTTCTTCATCATCTGTAGTAGCTCCTCCTTCTTCATCATCAGCACAGGACTCCATGCCTTGCTTAAGTGTTCCTGTCTGTCTTAATTGACTTTTTCTTTCGTGTAGAGGGATGTATAACTGTGAGTTTGCATGTACTTGGTCCCAGTTTTCCCCTTCATTAAAACTGGCTGACCTAGAGATTATCACACTTCTATCCCCATCAAAAAACCGGTATGCCTTTGAATTGGGTTCATACCCTACAAATGTCATTTTTCTTGTTTTATTTTTACCTTTTCTTCTGAGTTGTTTCGGGATATGCACCCAAGCTGTGCATCCAAACACCCTCAAATATTTTAAACATGGTTTCTTACCGTATAACATGAAATATGGTGTGTCATCTATCGAGGAAGAATAAATTCTGTTAACCAAAAAGTTAGAGGTTAGTATCGCTTCACTCCACAGACCGTGACGCAACCCAGAGTCTGCCAACAATGCATTTTTCATCTCTTGTAACACTCTGTTGCGTCTCTCAGCAACACCATTCTGAAATGGGCTATATGGGCTCGTTTTTCTATGTCTAATTCCCAGACTTTCTAACCATCTTTGAAACCTAGTGTTTGTAAACTCTGTACCTCTATCCGTTTGCAACTGCGCCACCTTGTGGTTAAATCTTCTCTCTACTGAAAATAACCATTTTCTAAATGTATCAAATACTTCTGTTTTAGATCTTAGTGTATAACAAAAAGAAAACCTTGTAAAATCATCCACTAGAACCATTGCGTATTTCGCTCCTCCTAATGATGGAGGAAATGGTCCCATTAAATCTGCATGAACTAATTCAAATGGCCTGGTTGTGACTCTGTCACTTTTCCTCCCTTTTGGGGCCACATTTGTCTTGCTACTTTTACAGACATTACAGTCCAAGTAATTTTTGCATTCCTTTATGTTTATATCCCTGGCAAAATGTTCCATTTTCTGTAATGATCTAAAATTTACATGACCCAGCCTCCTATGCAGTAAGTGTATACAGTTATCATGTTGTGGTTTGTTTGTATGTATCACATGTGCACTTTCATGTGTCTGGCTCTTTAACATGTACAGATTGTTTTCTTGCTTCACTTTTGCAACTATTTTACCATTTTTCTTAATTATACACTCCTGTTTCTCAAAAGTGACAGTGAACCCTTGCTCAGCCAACGCTGATACACTTATTATATTAAACGACAATTCAGGAGCGTAAAATACCCCACTTATCTCAGTATTCAACGAAGGAATGTAAACAGTTCCTTGTCCTTCAACGGCTGTCTCTTGTGAATTTGCCATCATCACACTTCTGAGGCTGGTTTCATCTAAAAGACAAAAGAGATCCCTATTATTAGTCAAATGTACGACTGCCCCCGAGTCAATGAGCCACGCCTCTGTGTGGCTGCCCGGAACCTTGTCCCTCGTTCCTCTGGTAACCAAGGAGACCGGCCTCATGTCGTTTCTTTGTTGAAACCTTTTGGAGACCTTCTTTTTTCCGTCTCTATTGCTTGGAGGACTTCCGCTTTTGTCACAGTTCCGTTGCAGGTGATTGGTGGATCCGCAGAGGAAACAGGCTTTCGTCATCATCACCCTTCCTCTTTGTTCTCCGTCCGCCCGCCTCCTGGGTACGCTGCCATCAGAGTATCTCTGTCTCTCGTGGTCAGTGCGCACGTGGCTTGACTTTTTGTTCAGCATTCTCTGTTTTAAATGCTGTTCCTCCTGGAGAATTCTGTTTGTCACATATTCTTCTGAAAGCTCAGTTTCTGGCATGCTTTCCAAACTTGTTACTAGCATGGAGTAATCGTCATTCAGAGAACTTAGCAAGATATAAACGCGCTGTTCCTGAGGGAAGACAACATTCATTAATTGCAGTTGATTAAACATGTCCTTCATATTCTTTAAGTGTTCCGAAGCGCATTCATCCTGTTTCATCCTGCATTGGAACAACCTCCTGGTAAGAGAAATCTTTGTGCCTGTCGTCTCCCTCTGATAAATGCCTTTTAGTTTATCCCAGACTGCTTTTGCTGTTGTCAGTCCTTGAATGTGGGTTAGAAGCGAATCTTCAATGGCCAAAATGATCGTGGCTAGAGCTCTCTCATGCTCTGCCTCTTCCTCCTCACTGGGCTGCACTGGGGGGGCTGTAACGTAGCGAAACAGACCCTCCTTTCTCAACAACATCTCCGCTTTAATTGCCCACGTTCTATAATTATTTTCATTCAGTCTATTTATGGCCAGGCCACCTATATTTCCTCCCGTGCTGTATGCCATCCTTGCAGCTCTCTGTATCCTTCCCTTCCCCGGGTTTACAGACGAACTGGTTTCACTATCACTGCTGCTTAGGCTCTCCTCCTCTTTCATTTACTTATTTACTCACGTTTGTAGCGCAGCGGAACGTTGCTGGGCGCATAACCTCTGTTAAGGGAGTGTGCGTCTGTGACTTTATCTTGTCTCTCACAGAGTAAAGCGCAGATAAATGCACACAACAGCTTCTTCTTTTCAGCAGTGTATTTACAAAATATATACAGGATATACATACATACAGCACTTCAGTATTCAGTATTCAAACCGGCAGCATGACATGCAGACATCAGTACACAGGAGAAAGAGAATGACTGTACAGAGTTCATTTCTTAAATACAGTTCTGGCATCAGTCTGGTCCAATCCCGTCTAAGGTGACTTCATGCACACAGGTGTGGCAATCTTCATATTGCAGAGAAATTGCATCAGCCAGGGATGAAGGAATGACGTCATCTCAATCTTGTTCTGCACACACACATATTATGTTCAGGCTATATAAAAATTATATACCTTAACAGCTTATTTCGCATGTAACACCTTTAGTCATGTTGGCTACCTGCCAAAGCTGGCATTTTCATTTGCCTTGAGGTCAACGTTAGGGAAAAAAGGGTTTGTGATACAACCATATCTTCTGTTCTGTTTGTATCACTCCAACATAGCCTTTTCTGTCTCTGGATTTTTCTCCACCCTACCCCAACTTTTTATTTTATTTTATTTTACTGTGCATCTCAACTTCTTTGTTCTTGGAACAAACTCACTAAAAATAAACTAAATTGTGAATAATTTAAGTCCTATTAATTTCAATAGGTCATCATCATCATAACCTTTATTGGCATAAAAACATACAGCAAGCAGGGGTCCTCAGATAGATGGGGGTTATATACCCTGCATGAAACAGATCAAAAAGCTTCGATGCAAGCAGAATATAGCATTACATAGTTTCAAGGTAGCACCTAGCGGAGAGTAATAGAGCCATGACCAGATTACGTTGGGAAGGTGGTGCAACTATGCCTGGGGGATGACCTCTCTGATTTGAATCACGGTATGTAAAAAGCGGGCAACATAGGTAGTGACATGGTTAATATTCCCCTGGACTAAAAAGCAAACCTTGGCCTTATCAGAGCGACCTTGGAGACCAGAAAGCAGTGGAACTAAAAATCTTGCTCGCAAGCTGTTGTAAAAGGGGCAGTCCAAGGGGCCTTAACCATATCTGATAGTTGGTGTTTAACGATAAAATAGTCTTGGGGTAGGCTGGACATATTGCGGCACCTATAACGGTGGAAGATGGAGCGAAGGGTGGACTTCAGATGGAGGCATTCTCTGTTATGCCAGGGGTTATATTTAGCTTTGCTTTTTGAGACCGCGGAAGAAGAAGGACTAAGCAAGGAGATAAGGTTGGAAATGAAGTTATAAGCAGGAATGACTTCCTCGGGGTTTGTGAAAGACATAAGGATAAGGCATAGATTCTCAAGTGATTGCTTAGTGATTATTGACTGAGCTTTTACAGCAAGGTTAGGTGACCAATTGAGTCTGGGTAAGGACCCCATTGACATATCAGCTATTGCACAAGCTGAGTTGTCATCGGGAAGTAGTGAAATGTCAAATATAAAAACCAAGGGAAAATGGTCAGTCTCAGAACGATGGTCAATATAAAAATGCTTTAGATTATCTTTAAAAGATGGGGGAGTTAAAATGTAGTCTAAAACACTACAACCACGGGTTGATGCGAAGGTAACTTCTCCCGGGGAATCTCTGGTGGTGGAACCATTTAGCACTTGTTTGTCAAATTGAATACAAAACTTGGCAAGTTGGATACCGGCCTGGTTGATATGTGTATCTTTAGAGATCCTGCCTGACCTAAAAAACCAAGGGAGGGAAGCATTAGGGTCTAAATCCAAGGCATCCAGAAGATCCCGGTCGTCTTTGCCAATTCTAGCATTAAAGTCTCCAAGTAAAATGATGTCTGTCATGGGAAACAGGTGTTCAAGATGCTCAAGGTATGTGGACAGGTGCTCCCAAAGAAGGCATAGCGAGGCTTTGTTATGGGAGGGGGGAAGGTAAACATTAACAACAATAAACACAAAGCTGTAGCTAAAACGGAAAGCATGAATAGGTCAAAACAAGGGGGTTAAGAGTAAGGCCATGTTACCAAACTGGCCATGTTTGTACAGCACTCCTGAAGAGTCTACTTTTTGTCCAGACATGTACATGCACACTACAGACTGTTTTAACAGAAATACTGGTCAAACCAAGGACAAGCATAGGTTAAAAATAGGGCTGAGAAGAAATAGCCTCAGGTCTCAAGGTGAGCCAAGATCCCAAGGAGAAATAACAAGAATACAGCTCTAAATGACTCCCATCAAAATTGTAGAAGACATGAATGCCCCAAACAAAGTGTCAGCTCACAGAATAGCCCTCCTGTGGAGAAGTCAGATGATTAGATCAACTTCTTTCACTTTTATGCTAAAAGGATTGCCTAGAGGTCTGAGAGAGCAAACTCCCTGTCATGGTCTGCAGTTTTGTAACTGAAGTAGCCTATCTATTTCCTTAGTCAAATGGCCTATTCTAATATAATTTCTGGGAGTATTTCTACTCCATCGGTGGCTCTCCAGCTTATCTCCCCCTTTTCATTCTGTGTGTGAGTGGTTTGGGAAAATCTCCTTTATTTCTTTACTCTTCTCCACAATATAGAATCTCTGCAAACAGTCTGCTCAGGCACTGTAGAATTTTGCAGTGCAGCATGAATCTCAGAACCACCTTACCCTTGCAAGTTTGCTTCTTTTGAGTTTGCATTCTTCCATATTGGCTATATGCTTTATTGTCAATTTATGCTGTATTTCAGTTCTTCTCTTTTCAATAAAATTCCTGTTACAAATAGATACATATGAATGTCCATGTCAAGACACATTTGTTAGTTCAAAGATCCATTATGGATATGTTTCTGATCATATGTAAGTTCATACCTGTGTTCTAAAAGTGTATCTGCTAACAACCACATAGAATATTCATAAACATTCATATTCTGTAACTGAATCTAATCATTAACTTGAATGAATTATTGCCGCACAAGCATGCAGCAATGGATATTGTGCGGGAGCTACATTCAAAATTCTATATACCAACTCAATACATAGGGGTACCCCAAACAAAAAAATTACAACTATGAGACACTGGACCTCAGACTAGCATCAAAAAAGTCTGCTCTTGCTCTGTGCCAAACTGGGGCTGAGGTGGGTGGGTGGGTGTTTCTGTTATGATTATTCAAACAATAACCCTTTGCACTATGTAGAACCAAGCAACCTGAAACTCCAGCTGATTTAAAATAAATCAAATACATTGATAGAACCTAATATGTATGTCTAGAAAGAAAGTTGCCCCTGCCTCCCACTTTTTGTTATTTTGTGAAAATTGTGTCATTCATGGCTCTAATTGATATTTTAAATGCAGCCATGTAAAGTAACACAACCTATGAGTTTACTGGCTTCCTCTTATAAGTTCCCAACATTCTACACAGATTGAATGTTTCACTCTGCCACTCTAAACTGCATTCAGTGACTGGAAGAAGAACACATTTAACTCCCTCCTGGGCAAACTGAAAATATTTTAAAATATAAATTTAAAAGTAGAAAATAATATTCAGCAGCTAACTAATTTAAACTGTGTGACTGGGGAATGATCTCAAAGCAAGTTGTACCCAATTTACTTGTGGGTAAGGAGACAGCAGCAACAGCAGCCAAGGTCAGCTGCACTGTGAGGTCCAATACAGGTTTTCTTCTTCAGTTTGCCTAACTCAAAGAAAGGGATATGAAACTGGAACACAGCTTTCCAGTCTGCATTTGATGGAGAGAGCATGGCAACATTAGTTTAATTGAGAGGTTAAAGAATGTGTACTAGAGATGGAGATGTACCTCAGAGGTTTGTGCCACGTCATTGGCATGGCACCACAGATGCCACTTGTTCACTTCCTCCCCACCAGCTATACCACTCATTAGCCAGCATGTGATGCTTTGTGCAAGAGAAAAGCAGGGTACGTGGGGCTCGTCAGCCTTGCAAGGCAGCCCATCTAGGAGAAGGAAACTCCGATTTCAAACCTCCACTGCCTTGTGGCTATATCCACTGATGGAAAAGGCTTCAGGAGTTAACCTCGAGGCATAATCCAGAGCCAGGGAGGCAGTTCGTGTCGTTTTGCCAACTCCTATGACATCACTGGAACCAGTTGTATTGGCTCTTGCCTTTCCATTGGACTATTTCAGTGACGTGGGGAGGAGGGATTTGCTGCTTGGGTAACAGCCTATCCTCCATATTATTTTACCTAGGCTTCGTGCTCTGGAGAGGACACTCCAGCTTCGCATACAGCGTCGAAAAAACATGGGAAGTAGCAGTTACCGTTTATAAGTCGTTGACCGACTGGTGTAGAGCATGACGCCAGGGGCTACTTCCGATGGTGGGAGAGATCATTACACTTCACTAGATAGCTACCGCCCACTTTAAGCTGGGCAGTCCCCAGACAGTAAGGTGCTACCTTGCCACTGTCTGTTAACCTCACGGGTTGCGTGGAGTTTAGGGTGAAAGCCGACAAGCAGATCAATAACCCTGCACCATGCAACAATCATAAGAAAACTTCAGCCCTAAAGCTGGACCCCTAGAATGGTCGGACAACAACCCCTGGCTTTTCTGACTATCGCTTTTCTGACGACCTGCAGGAAATAGACAATGTGCGCAAGATAGATGTCATTTGACATGGACTGAGTAGATTGCAGATGGACATTGTTGCCCTGCAAGAGATGAGATTGCCAAACATGAGATCTGTCAAAGAAAAAAAAGTTCTCATTCTTCTGGCAGGGAAAACCATTGAATGAGACCGGGGAACATGGTGTTGGCTTCCTGGTCAGAAATAGTCTGCTGAGATCCATTGTTCCAGCTACTATGGGCAGGGAAAGAATCCTGTCTCTGCAGCTCCACTCATCAGCTGGACTGGTCACTCTCATTAGTGCATATGCACCAACACTGTTGTCCACAACAGAAGTCAAAGACAAATTCTATGATGATCTGGCAACTACTATCAAAAAAGTCCCTGAGAGAGAGCCACTGTTCATTCTCAGAGACTTTAACACTAGAGTTGGTGCTGATCACAATTCTTGGCCTACTTGTCTAAGCCGCTTTGGCATTGGGAAATGAATGAAAATGGCCAATGCTTGCTGGAGTTTTGCTCTTATTATGGTCTTTGTGTCAGCAACACATTCTTTAATACAAAGCTTCAATACAGAGTTTCCTGGAGACATCCAAGATCCAAGAATTGTCATCAGCTCAATTTGATCCTCGCTAGACGTTCTAGCCTTCCTACTTTTATGATCACACACAGTTACCAGAGTGCTGATTGCGAAACTGGTCACTCCCTGCTGTGTAGTAGAGTCAAACTGTGAATAAAGAGAATGTATCACATGAAAAAGGAAGGAAGACCATGTATTGACATCAGCAGACTCACAATCAAAGAAAAGTGGAGGAATTTGCCCAAGCACTTTAGGAAACCCTTCCAGGCTCGGCTGATGCAAATGCACCTGAACGATGGGAACATTTCAAGAATGCTGTTTATAACACCGCCTTGTCTGCATTTGGCAAGAAGACCAAAAAGACAGCGGACTGGTTCGAAACCCATTTGGAGGAGTTGATGCCAGCCATCGAGGATAAGAGGAGAGCTCTAGAAGCATACAAAGCCTGTCCTAGTGAGTACAACTTGCAGGTTCTTCAACTTGCTCATAGCTAAGCCCAACACGCTGCTCTCAGATACAGAAAACAGCGGACACAGGTAACATCAAGGGAATGTATGACGGTATCAAGCAGGCTTTAGGTCCAATACAGAAGAAGTCTGCTGCAGGCGTGATCATCCAGGATCGAGCACAGCAGATGGAACGCTGAGTGCAGCACTACTCTGAGCTATGTTCCAGAGAGAATTAGTAACCGAAGAGGCACTAAATAACATCAAGTGCCTGCCTGTCTTGCAAGAGTTGGACAATGAACCAACCTTAGCAGAAATAAAAGTGGCCTTGGATTCCCTCGCCTTTGGCAAGGTATCTGGGAAGAATAATATCCCTGCTGAATTGCTGTAAAGAGATCATCACCACTGAGCTGTATGAAATCTTTTGTCTTTGCTGGAGGGGCGGTGGAGTATCACAGGACATGAAGGATGCAAACATCGTCACATTGTACAAGAACAAAGGAGACAAGGGCGACAGCAATAACTACTGTGTCATCTCTCTTCTCAGCGTTGTAAGGAAGCTGCTTGCCCGTGTTGTGCTGAAGAAACTCCAGGTGCTTTCAGCCAGAGTCTATCCAGAATCTCGGTGTGCATTTTGAGCTAATAGATCCACCACATGGTATTTTTCCTCAGACAGCTGCAGGAAAAATGTAGGGAACAACAACAGCCACTCTTTGTGGCCTTCATAGATCTCACTAAGGCCTTTGATTTGGTTAGCAGAAACAGCCTTTTTAAAATCCTTCCTAAAATTGGATGTTCACCTCGACTGCTTAACATCATCGGGTCCTTTCATGAGGAAATGAAGGGCACTGTAGTTTTTGATGGCTCAACATCAGATCTCCTTGACATGCGAAGCAGAGTGAAACAGGGCTGTGTCCTCGCGCCAACCCTGTTTGGGATCTTTTTTGCTGTCATGCTGAAGCACACCTTTGGAACTGCAGCAGAAGGTGTCTATCTCCAGACTTGATCAGATGGAAAGCTCTTTAATCTCTCTAGATTGAGACCAAAGACCAAGTCCATCTGAAATGCATGCGGGACTTGTCCTTCGCTGATGATGCAGCTGTTGGTACCCACTCTACTGAAGACCTTGAACAACTCATGAATCCTTTTAGCAAGGCCTGCCAAGGATTAACAATCAACCTGAAGAAAACACAAGTCATGGGCCAGGGAGAGGACTCACCTCCCTCTATTACCATCTCCACACAAGAATTGGAGGTTGTTCATGACTTTGTGTACCTTGGCTCAACGATCTCTGACAATCTCTCCCTAGGTGTTGAGCTGGATAAACACATTGGCAAAGCAGCTACCACGTTCTCAAGACTCACAAAGAGAGTATGGCTTAATAAGAAGCAGAGAGAATATACCAATATACAGGTATATAGAGCCTATGTCCTGAGCACACTCCTGTACTGCAGTAAGTCCTGGACCCTTTGTGCATGGCAGGAGAGGAAGATGAACACGCTCCATATGAGTTGTCTCTGACACATTTTTTATATCACCTGGCAGGACAAAGTTCCAATTAAAGTTGTCCTAGTATGAGCTGAAATTTTTAGCATGTATACATTACTGAAGCAGTGACATCTACTTTGGCTTGGGCATGTCATCAGAATGGCTGATGGTCAGATTCCAAAAGACCTCCTGTATGGAGAATTAGTGCAGGGAAATCACCCCAGAGGGAGACCACATCTGGGATACAAGGATATCTCAAAGCAGGATCTGAATGCCTTAGGAATGGACCTCAACAGATGGGAAAACTAGACATCTGAGCATTCAGCCTGGAGGCAGGCAATGCATCATGGCCTCTCCCATTTTGAAGATACCCTTGTCCAGCAGGTCGAGGCAAAGAGGCACTCCCAAAAGCAGCAAAATCAGGGAGCTGGACAGGGGACAGATTGTATTTGTCTTCAGAATGGAAGGAATTGTCACTCTCGAATTGGCCTTCTCAGCCACACTAGATGCTATTCCAAGTCCTCCATACAGAGCACATTACCATAATCTCTCGAGACTGAAGGACGCCTAATCTAATTAAACATAACCAGCTTCACACACATTGAAATAGGCTTACTTTCATGTATTCAAAATATTCCTTTCCTCAAGAGGACCTCAGGTACCTTACAATGTTGTAATAAATTGCAGCAATGCTAAACAAACAAATAAACAAACAAATTAATAAATACAGTATTTTAAAATAACGAAACAGATGTACCTAAATTTCAAACTAGTAGATAAAAACAATTGTGAAACATATATAGAAAAGTCACAATGAGTCAGTTAATAACTCAGGCAGCCAATAACTGGGAGAAGGCCTGTCTAAGAACCAAAGTATTTGGCTGCTGGGGAAGGACAGGAAATAGGGCCAGCCTGGTTTCCCATGTGAACGAGCAAAAGAGGTCCTCACCAAATGCATCTGTGAGAATGGCAGAACAGAGAGAAAAACCTGATGGTTTAAAAATATGGGCAGGCCCATATAGGGGAAGGGGGTCTTTCAAATAGCTTGGATCCAAATGGCTCAGGCTTTACATGTCAAAACTAGCACTTTGAACTAAATCCAGGAATGGATCAGCAGCCAGTGGAATTATGAGATCCGTATAAGCAATTCCAGTTAAGAGCCTGCCAGCAGTATTTTAGACCCACTGAAGTCTTCAAATATTTTACAGAGGCAACCCCATATGCAGCACATTATAGTGATCCAACTGGACATAACTAAGGCATGTGTCATTGTGGCCAGATCAGACATCTCCAGGAACTGGTGAAAATGCACTCCTGGCCACTGCTGAAACCTGAGCATCAGGAACACATCCAAGAGCACCTATAAAGTACCTATAAGGAAATTACATTGTGGTGTGATATATTTCCAAGTGCAGGACTGGGAAATACCTTGGAAAGCATCCCAGTTTGTATCAGTACAGCCTGACGCAAGGATGAGCTCAGAAGGACATCCAAGATACGGAGAATAACATATTTTATCATATGAAAATAAGGAATATAATCCCAGATGCCCCAAACGTGCACTGTCATGATGGAGCAATTCATTGTTTTGGTCAATTTTGGCAGTTATTTATTTTTATATTTAAAATATATTTAAAATATTTTTAAACCACTTTTTTCCTTTAAAAGGACCCAAGATGGCTTACAACAATCAAAAGACAGTATTTAAGATCAATAGAAATAACTAAACAATACTAAAAGAATAAATGAATTCAATACCAAAGAACAATGAAAGGGGGAGTCTTGATTTTGCTCCATGATGAATGGACTTAGATGATTTGATGTCTGTCCTCCAAGACACTGCAGAGGCTCTGGTGGCCTTGAAGATCACAATAATTGATCTTCTCCTACATCCCCCCCACAAACAAGCAAACAAACAAAAAAATTGAGGAAGCAAACATTTGAAAAAAGAAATGAGCAAAATGCCCCTGCTATGCTATGCTTGCAAAGTGAAAATATTTACTGATTAAATTTATTTATTTATTTATTTATTTATTTATTTATTTATTTATTTGATTTATACCCCACCCATCTGGCCTATAAGGCCACTCTAGGTGGCCTTATCGGCCAGATTTAGAAACTGCTCCAGCTCAGAAATTTGAGGCTAGAAACAGATATTAAAAACAGCCAGTAATTACAACTGAAAGCATTATTAATGTTACAGAGAACTGATTGAGTTTCTTGTGGTTTTTGAGGTCAGACTATTCTTAAATCCTCAGCACCAACCACCATAGAAAGCAAACTGTTTTGTTTTTTCCCAAAGATGGTAGAAATACCTGCTGGGATTCAGAGATTTTCATGAGTTAAGGATTTTCCTTTTCTAATCATAGGACATCTGTTTCTAGCCTCTGAGTGGTATCCAATAGGTAAAATAGATATAAAGCAACCAAAAATCCTTTGGTTGTGAAACTTATGAGAATTCCCACTAGGCAATCAAAGGAAGGTAACCTTCCTTGATTTGTATTTTTTTTACCTCTATGCCCATCTGGAAGTGTTGGGACTATGTGAATAGTATGGGTGTTTTCTCTCACACTCTGGTAACCACACAAAGACAGTCAAATATTACTATTGTCTCCGAGGCTGGATGATGATTACCCAACATGTTAATAGGAAAAAATGTCAAAGCAGTGGTATTAACATATTAAAAAGGTGATATAGCTGCCCTTTTAAAGTCCATATTGTGATCCCATTTCAGTGTGCATCAGTAACAAAAAGCATGCTTTGTTTTTTATGCATTTTTAAAAATGTATAAATGACACACATCCACCGCAAGCTAAAAAAATAAAATAATTCCATCATGGATACACAAAGCCAACATACATTTTGGCAGATATCAATTTATAACAGTGGAGAAGTTACATTTTGACTCAGGAATCTGTTGTAAACAGATATGATTTCAAATTTTTACCCCAGTGCTTCATGCCTAACCAGAGATTCAGGATTGTACCTGAAACAATTCAGATGCTTTATTGATAGACAGTAGAGAATACAGAATTTATAATGGGAATTTCAGTGGCTCCAACAGAACATGATGGAAACTTCATTTTTTTTCAGTACAGTACAGTGTAATCAAAACTATGCCAATGTACATAGAAGAACAGTAGAGACCCCCTCTGTGAGTTAAAGAACTGTTCCCTAGTTTCCCAATTACTGTAGTATCCTAGCACTTTAGCAATCCATTTAAAAGAAAGCTGGGAGTTCAATTCCCCATTGTGTCTCCTTGATGAGGGTTATGCATGCACCATCCATGCATACTCCACAGGCTCCCTTCCAGCTCTGCAATTCTAGGATTACTATTACTTATTACGATTCCTATACAGTATGTGCAAAGGCACTTTGATTCAATGCAGTTAAAAATAAGTGATCCGTGATTTCAGAAGACTCGATTCCTGGCTAAAAGTGTGTGCTGTAGGTTTCTCCTTCCCATGAATCTCAAGATGCCTGTGAAATATAAAACAGATAATGAGAACAAAAGATTGCATTTTAAAAAACTTTGTACAAAAATCCTATTATCACATTGCACCATGCAAAGCAAGAGGTACAATAGTAGCAGCAAGTTGCTGCAAGATGCAGAGTCAGTGTAGATATTATTTGTTGTATGCAAAGTCTACGCTGATTCCTCAATCTGTAGGAATTCACAACCAAAAATTACTGTATCAGTGTTACACTCATGGAGGTAACTAATGAGATTTCACCCTATTTGCTTTGTAGGCATCGGTTATGCTGCAACCAAAAAAAACAGTAAAAATCTGAAAACATCTGTGCTATCCTATTGACTGCTATACAGAGGAACCAGTAAGACGCTATAGATAGGCACGTTCAACAAAGCTGAATATAATGGCAAAGACAATAGCAACCACAAGTTGCTTCTTTGAAGACATGTCTGGTTTTGAACAAGTCCAGTCATTTAAGTAGTCATTTCACACAGTTGTCTTGTAGAGACTAAAAATTACTTTCTAGCAGGAATGGTTTTAGCAATTGGGTTGGAGGATGTCTTCTTTTTTTATTTTCCAAATCTTGGTGTGCATAGATGACCAAGGCATATATGGAAAGGGGATCTACAACAATCACAATACTGTCTAGTAACTCTGGAAAACGTACTGGATAATTCTTATTTTCAGGATAGAAATGGTTCGGACTCGGGGTAAACAGGTCTTCAGTAGTAACAGAGCAAAATAAGTCTTACTAGCAATACTATCAACATTTCCTGCCTTTCCTCCTTTTCTTAACTTGGGAAAAAGGAGGAGAAAGAGGAGAAGGAAAGGAAAATGGAATTTGAAGCAGAGGCCAAATCCTATTGTCCTGTGCAACAGGAATGATGTCATCATTAATTAGCAGCAGACTGATTTTATTTAAAAATGAACATTTCTGATTTCAGGGCATGCAGTGAAATGAAGTCACACACATTCCAACTCTGAAAAAGGAAGTCTTTAATCGACAGCTATCTGCTGCTGACAATGCTGTCATTCCTGCTGAGTAGGCAGACTGTGCCCAACAGAATTTCGGCCAAGGAGAGTTAAAAAAAAATAAGAGGGAGAACAAGAAGAAGATGAAATATAATTAGATGGAGCAGAACAAAATTATAATGGGGTCCCCATGCTACAAAGTGGGTATGAAGTCTGAAAAGGTTGGCTATTTTTGATAGAGATCTGTATAATCTGCATATATGATTTCCTTTCTATAGCTCTAATTTTCTAAGATTGAATTAAAATGCAGTCAGTTGAACAGGAAGATGTGGTAGATTGCTACTCTCTCTCTCTCCCCCCCCCCACTTTATTGAAAGAACATGGAAACAAAAACAAAGTAATAGTGCCAGTCTTTCAACAGAAATTCATAATCCAATATAGAACCTTCGCACCACTGAAATCTATTGACATGGGAGACAGATGGAAAATAAGTCTTCTGATTTTTATTAACATAAAAAATAAAAGGGAAACATGTGTTGAAAAAGTTATCCTGGGAATGTGACTGTTTAACTAATTTGAGCTGGTGTGTTAATTTTTCCATGAGCACAATACAGTATACCATATTCTGTTTTGCCATGACTGTAAAGATAAATTACAAGTTCCTTCCAGTCTGTGGTAATTTCTAAATGTGTGCCATAGAGAAAAAGATAATCAATTGTTTATGAATTAGCTTTTAATTATTGCCTGAAAATAAGGACAGGGGATTCAAACCCTGTTTTCCAGAGTTCTAGTCCATTGCTCTATTCACTACACTACTCTAGGTACCTCCTTTTTAAAAGTTAGACATAACATATACAATACAAAAATATATATATTTTTATCCTGTGATTGATTCTATTCCTGAAAAAAAATCTGGACCAGAACAAGTAGATTGAAGTGTGCATCCACCATAAATCAGCTCTTTGATAAAATAGTTAGGAGTCATGGTTCCCTCTCAATTTACTAAAGTTAATATCTTAAACTATGAACCACTGCTACATCTAATTAAACAAAAACTCATACAATGGCAAAAAAATGGATCTGTCATTAATGGGTTGCACAGCAGCAATTAAGATGTTAACTCTACCTAGTCAAGTTATCTCTTTCAAATTCTGCCTACAGGGATATCAGATGTGGCCTTTCAATATTGGCAGACTATATGTATGGATTTTATTCATATGTGGTGAATTTCTATAATAAAAAAAAATGGAGGATAGGAGATTCCAGAATTTTAAAGTCTGTTACGTAGCATTTCAGCAAAAACAAATACTGTATTTTTACATGTATAAAATGACACTTTTTCCTAAAATAATTGAAGGAAAAATTAAGGGTCGTTTTATACTTGGAAGTAAGGAGGGATCAAAGTGCTTTGATCCCTGTTTCCCCCTCCACATTTTGCAAAGAAAATGGAGGGGGAAAGCTATTTCCACTTTCTCCCTACATTTTTGTTGCAAAAAGCAGCTTTCTGCCTCCAGGTTTGCAAAGAAAATGCAGGGGGAAAGCGATTCCTACTTTCCCCCTACATTTTCATTGCAAATCACTTTCTCCCTCATTTTCTTTGCAAAATTTGGAGAGAGAAAGCTGCTTTTTGCAACAAAAATGTAGGAGGAAGGCAGGAGGTTTTCCCCCTCCACTTTCTTGCAAAGAAAGAAATATTGATTTAGAAAAGTGGGGCCGTTTTATAAATGGGGGCATCTTATACACGGAAAAATACGGTACTTGTTTACTTGTTAGCTGCCAACCACCTACACAGCTACAATTGGAAGTAAAATCTCAGGATCTGGAAAAATTGAAGGGCATTTATTTCTCTTTATTACTTTACAATAGACATACCTGCATACATCTTGGATATTCCAAGTTGCCTTCGGTACAATGTGCTCTGAATACACTGGATGACGCTTCCGGCTGATAACCTGTTTTGCAGGCAAATTCTACAACTTCACCAGATTCCACATATAATTTTTTTTCATTTCTCCACCTCAGGTGGATATGGTTTTGATCCATCTCTTCTCCAGTGATGATGCAAGGAACTGGAGGAATACACAGGTCATTTCACCTTTTATAGTTTAATTTAACAGTGCAAGTTTCAGTTTAAAAATAGATTCCATGCACAGTTTATCATGCAATAAACAGACTACTTAAGCAGCACACTTTTACTTATATTAGCAGAGTATGTATGAAACTTATTTATGTGCTGTCAAGTTGAAACTGACTTACAGAGACCCCTAATAGGGTTTTCAGAGTAAGTGAAATATTTAAGGATTGGTTTAACTGTTCCACTCCCCCAGTAAACTTCCATGGCTCAAACCATGTTTTCCAGAGTTCTACTCCATTGCTCTATTCACTATACCACACTGGGTACCTCATTTTTTAAAGACATATATAACATATGCAATACAAAAATACGATGCTGTCTGATAGATTTCAGCCATTGCTCTATCTGTCTCATGTCTGTCTCTTTTAATTGGAGATAGCTTCAGAAGTTCTCAGGCAGAAATCCTTCAGCACCCTGCTTTCTGAAATTATTTCACTTAGGGTTCCTGGAAGTTAAACATGGCATTTAAAATACATAGTTTTCCACAGATACAAAGCCCTTCCTCCAAAATACAGTACTTCCTCAAATTATAGTACTCATAACCAGAAGCACATTGTGCCACCTGTAGGAATCATGGCTCATGGCCAGCAAGTCAGTCAGGTCTGTCTTAATTTGAGAGTATGAAATAGGCTGTGTGTTATGCAGAGTTGTTTGGGTATCAAAGAAAACTGGAAACACTTCAATTTGAAAAGCAAAGACACCTGGACTCCAGAAAAAACAGGAAAAGAACTTGTGATCCTTAAATATCTGGTGCTCCGTCTGACAAAGATGAACTGTCATCAAAAACCAGCTGTTTGATTTTTTAGTGGTCTAATAGAGATATCAACTGCTCTTGCACATGGATTCCAGACTCTTTGGTATTGTTATTTTGTGCACACTTATTTTGATGTATAATTTTTTTTCCATAAAATTTGGTAGAATATGAATGACGATTATCCACATATGGATGATCCCTCCTTCCCCCCCTTCATCTACTTGTTTATGTCCAAAAATATTCTCTTTTCTTTGACAGCAGAATATTCTGTCTAGAACATTTATGAAACATTAGAAATCAATTTACAAACTCAGGGGAAAGTTTCTCTCACCGGATGAAAAGGAAAAACCTTGACCCGGGTCTTAATCAGCTCTCATTCTGCTTGATGGGGCTTGCCCAAGAGTCAGTTCTGTTCAAGTACCTTTTGCATCCCCAAAATCCACTAATTATCCTGCCTGACAGATCGACCACTGCCAGCTCCTCTGAGGGGGCTCAGGCCCAATTTACAGCAATATAGGACCTGGAGAATGATGTTGTAGTGACAGAGTGGCATTCCAGTAGGCCATTCCATTAACAGGAGGGCCTCTTTGTTTATAGAAGGCAGTGGAATGGAAGGGTTCTTTCAGTTCATGGAAAGCACTGGCCAAAAGGGTACAGCAATGATTTTCCATTATTCTCACTTCCCCCTGCAGCCTCCAATGTCACCTGCTGCTCTGGAAGCGCTCTTGAGTTGCAAAGACAGCAGGGGAAAGAATCACAGAAATGACTGATTTGCCCACTTTTCCCAATTACTAGCAGAATTCTAAGGGAAGCCAGTTGGAACTCAGGCTCCAAGCCCTAAAATCCACAATGGCCCATATTTATAGCAACCTTCAATACAATAAAAAAGTGAAAGATTATAGACATTCCCCATACCTATGCATACTGGAGTTTCTGTCCAATGACCATTTTCACACCGTACGTCTGGAGAACCTTTCATTACATAGTGTCTTTGACATTTGTATGTTACTTTGGCACCTGTAAAATACAGTGTCTGGGGCATCTCCAGAATGTCTCCATCTTGAACAGGAGGTGGACGACTGCATTTTCCTACAATGATATATTAGATTATATACTGCTAAAAATGCAGTATCTAAACACATGCTGGTAAATTGATCCACCTTATTGTAACAAAAAGTGAAGTGTTGAAAAGTAGAAGTACGTAAGTTTTAAAATAATGGACAATCAGAATGACCAGGCAACAGCTTGTTACTATTGTATCTTTAAATGAGGATGAAGAGATAAAGAAATATAATCTGTGCAATTTAACATTTTCACATGGTTAACCATGAGTCTTCTCCTCCTTTTGTGATAAAAATCCTCTTAAATAGGTGTTGATTATTTTATACATATTTAAATAACCATAATACTATACGTAGCAGTATATTTTGTCATTGTATTCCCACCTGCCCATTAATTCATAAGCAAATTACTTTGTATCTAAATCTATGAAATCTAAATCAAATAAATAAATAAATAAATAAATTGTAGAAGATAGTCCAGCCTAAGTTTCCAATTCTAAAATATCACACTAATTAGTTAAGCTTTAAGAGACTGGCAAGTCCGATTCACTTCAACAAAAAAAGGATTATGAATTTCTCAGAGAACTTCAAATAATTACTTTTTAAAAAATATACATGGGAGTGAAACATAATAAAGAACTAACCATCGGACAGATACTGTTCTTCTAGAATGATTGAAGGTTCCAATCAAGATGAAATCATTTCTGCTACACAGAAAATGGCAAGTGATTCTCTAGAAACTTCAAAGCAGCTACCCCTTTCTTTACATAGGTTTCTAACCATGTTCAATCCACACAGAGTAAATGGAAACTCACACCATTAAGACTCCAACCAGATTTTTATTCTGCATCAGATCTTGAGGAAACCCATGCAGCCTTAGGATTTCCTACAGAACACAAACTCAATGCTTTGCTTCATTTTAGATGCAGATGTACCACAAACTGTCTATTAACTTCCTACAAACTCTTGATTCCCTGGAGAAGGAGAATGTAACTCTTCTTGCTTCATCACTTGTGCCTTGTTGGCCCTTAAGAATGAACGCTAGCTGGGTCAAACATAGCACTTTTCCAAATTCAATACATGAACTTCTCAAATGGCAACAATTTGCTGCTGAGATTTCTGCCATTTAATGAAACACCAGTGTGCATGAATAACAGGTTTCTTGCCTACTAGTCTATGATGTTTTTTTAGCTGTCCAGAAATATTAATTCCATTTTCTCTTCCACAACCTTCAGGAAAGAGAGGAAGAGGGAATATAAACTGCTAGAATCATCTTGTTCTTGTTGTTAATATTATTAATTATTTTATTGATCTTATTATTGATGTCAAAAATTTCTGGAAACAGAAATGGAGAAGGAACAAAACAAAAATTATAATGTTCTTCTCTATGAATAATTTCACATGCATACACCTCAGTGTGGCTCTTCAAACTACTTACTCCACTTAATGTCTGTACCCCTCAATCAAAGATTGAGGTATCTGTGTATGCTGATCAAGAAGCAGAGGCTGGCAAAATTAATTTCCTGGGCTACAAAACCCAGATTTTCCCAGCCAACATGTCTAGTAGCCCAACATAGTTAATGTTCCAAACTGTGCTATGAATCTCATTTTCTACTACAGTGTGTCAGTGAAACAAAACTGTGTGTAGCAGATGTGGGGATTTAGAAAGGGCTGGCATTCAGAAAAAGAGGAAGCAAAATGTTAGCAGAGTCACACTGAACTGATGCCCCTCTAGTTGGGACTGACACTGGATTTCACTCAATTGCTTATATTGGGAAAGCTGCAGCAGCCATTTCCCTCAGTAGACGCTTATGAATTCTTTTCATAACTTACCAACTGGGGAAGCAGAACAGGTCCAGAGAAGAAATGGGACAATAAAGAACAGCAAGTTCTTCATGGCCCAGTTGCGCCTGAGAGCTCTGTAATACAGAATGCTTCCTTTTGGCTGTTAATGTATCCCAAACATCTTCCTGTTTCTGTTTTCCTGAAAATCATGCTGTGGGTTTTTTTTTTAATTGTTTAATATGGCAACTTGACAGGAGGAAGAATTACCAGAGTGAGGCACATGAACTTTGAAATGAAATGAATGTTTTGAGAATGACTGATAGGTTTTATATCAGAATTCTTTACGCAACTGTTAAACCAACAGCCCAATGTTTGTTGTGCACACAAGGGGGGGAACCTTTTGCTCCTCCCTGTCACTATAGTAGGAATATCTTCCTTTTATCTTCAAGACCAGCAGTCTGGTCTGGAGACATTCCTCTGTCATGATGCATCTGTTTAGAATGAAAAGTTTTAACAGCTCCTCCCTCCATCTCACATCTCCAGTAAAATTCACAGGAGCAGTTTGGCTGCCTCTTGCCTAGAAAGTTAGACATTTGGCTTAGTTTGCTCTTATGTAAACACACACACACACATACATGCACACACAACACCTGAGGTAAGGCCCAGCTGGGAAGTTAATTCTGTTTTTAAAAATAAAAGGCTTATAGGTCACGTATCTGATTTGCTAAGTCAGATCAATGTTAACGAGGATTGACATCATTGGCTCATGTCAGTAAACTCATTGGGATGAATGATGAGATGGCAAACTTTGGGAATGAAGGAGGACTCAAACTGAAGAGTGACATTTTTCCTTACAGCATGTGCAGAGATGTTTTGGGATGAGTAAGGCCAAGTGCTTCAACACCTGTCTAGCTGAGATGGCTCACCAAGAAAGCCACCTTGTATGACAGAAGACAAAGTGAAATGTCTTTTAAAGACTTGAAGGGAGCACATGTGAGAGCCTTGAGTAGCACATTCAATCTACAGTTTGCAAAATGGTACACAGGTGAGGGGGGTAACTGGGCAGCTGATGTGAGCAATTACTTAAGGTGTGGTTGTGCAGACATTTGCATGCTTCCGGCTGAGAGAAAATTGACAAGAGCACTCTAGCCTTGCTGGCCAGAGTCTTTTACCTAGGGTTTTGTGAAGGATAGTAATGTGGATAAAGATCAATATTCCTCCCTTTGAACCATGTGGTGAAAATCTTCCAAATGCCTTCATATATTCTGGTGGTTGATGCACACCTGGAAGCCATGAGTTAGAGATCACTTTATCTCAGTATCCCATCACTCTTAAGGCATTCCATTCAGCTTCAAAGTGGCTAGGTGAAGCTAAGCTGGGTCCTGGTGAAAAGGGGAGCTTATATCAACAAATCCTGAGACAAAAATAGGAACCAAGGGGTACATATGACTAACCTCTAAATCCTTGAGAACCAGTGTTTTATTGGCCTGGACTGAACCACTAAGACTGCTCATTCTAATCTTCTTTCCTAGAGGAAGAGGTAAAAAGAGATAAAGGAGACCTGAATGCCATGGGGGCTCTGGAGTGTTGATGCCCTCTAGAAAAAAAACTGGTGGCAGGTGAAACACTGTCAGCTTGTTTGTTGGGAAAATCATGTCAATTTCTAAGGTACTTAAGATAGCAAAGAGGTCAATAGGGAGAATTTCCTTTCGACTGAGGAAGTTGGTTTGAGTATTGAGGGAGTTCTAGAGACTGTTTGATGCTATGTGTGAAGTCTGATGGGTTTCATGATATCTGGACAGTGTGATCCAGGCAAATAGCTCCCTACCCTGTTAGACGTGCATCTGAACTTACTAGAACTTTGTTCTGGAATTCAAAGAGGAATGACTATGTTTGGAGGCCCACCATAAAAGACTCTGCCTCTCCTTCATGGGTAAGAAGAATGACACATAGAGGTGGAGAGTTGGCTGACATTGATATGGCTGAAGCCCACATTGAAAGGTCCTGGGATGAAATAGGGCCCAAAGTACTATGTGAACTGTAGAAATGACAAGTCCAGCTACCCATGAGAGGTACTTAAGGTGCAGACAATCAGTTTCGCCTTAGTCAGGATTGTAGAAATTCTGTTGGGCAACAAATAAATCTTTGCCTCTGAAATATTGATTCTGGCCCCTATGTGAAGAAAGCTTCATCAGCCTTGGTGAGGTTAAGAACCCATGGTTCATTAGATACTCCTGTATCAGAGGAATGTCCTTGACCATGTGGGATTTTGCTGGGCTGTCTTACTCAGAAATCAAATTTCTGGGCTGCTTTGCATGATACCAATTTACTGTCTGGAATCTTGCTCCTGAAGTTGTTTTGTAGCTTGTTTTATCAGTCCTCTCTATTCCAACAACAGTGAATGTTGCTGGATTCAGAAGTCACCATTCTGGTCTGCTTCCACAGTATTGATTTTCCTCCTGGAGTATACAATGAAATGTTGTTCCTCTGAATGTTTTAGTAAATCGGGACTTCTCGGCGGTGGCTCCTCGCCTCTGGAACAACCTACCTCCGGAGATTCGCATGGCTCCCTCGCTGGGTATCTTTAAAAATCAATTAAAACGTGGATGTTTCGGCAGGCCTTCCCTCCAATTAATTCCTGATGCTTTCCTTTCTTCCTCTCCCCATTGTTTGCCCCATCTTGTTGAATATGTGTTCTATTATGTAAACACTGTTTTCTATATATACTTTTATGTATTTTTATGCTGTAAGTCGCCTAGAGTGGTCTTAACCGACCAGATAGGTGGGATATTAAATAAATAAATAAATAAATAAATAAATAGATAGGATGGGTGAGTTTTGTTAAGCTATCTTACTTGGAAGTTGCCATCCAGGCTGTTTTGTACTATACCAGTTCTCTGCCTGGAATGGATACTGGAATGTTTTTCCTAGGGATGTTTTGTGGCTGCTGTCAGTCTTCTTTCAATAGCTGGGATGAGTGAATTTTGTTGGGTTGTCCTACTTGAAAGTTATTGTTCTAGGCTGGGTGGGGTTTTTTTGTGTCTGAAATATTGCATTGATTTTTGTTCTTCATACCCTATTAGTTTTGGCATATGTTCCATTCCGGCCTTTACCTAGGCCCCCGTGGTCAGAAGTTTTCTGTCATTTTAAATCTGGAGTCAATATGGTAATGGCTGGAAGGCACAATTAGTGGAGCAAACCACAACTACTGAGAAAGGTTTGGGGGCTGTTATCTCTGGTAAAACACTAGCATGAACCAGGTCCTTGCTAATATTTATTTTTAATGTATTCATTTTGGAAAAATATATATCTAATTTGGTCTAAGATGCAAATACCCTTACAAGATCTGTAACAATAAAGATAAAGAATATACTGATAAAGAATACATATACATAATTGCTTATATACATTATTCAATCTTCAGGTGCTGGTCAAGTTCAAACTCTTCAATGAAGCTGGAGATAAGAAGAAAAAAATTATATAAATTACCCCATTTCTACAGAGGATATCCTGAACAGCCACCCACCGCACCATCTAGAAGACAATATGGACACTTAACATCAGCCAAGCAGGACTGCAAACTGGAGAAAATGTCTGCTTCCAACCACCAAGTAATACTGAGAATTTGATTTCAATCGGCTTTACTTAGTGAGTAGATCAAATTTTATTCCCAGTTCTCTGAGGGGAGGGGCTTGCCACCTTTCTGTGTCACTTCTTTCCCCATCAAATAGGAACTCTGAGTGCCAAAAGAAAGTGATGAGGTAGGGGTTTGCTGAATATCTGTTTCCCCCCCCCCCCCTTTGTTTGGTAAGTTGGGAGAAAGAACCCAATCAAAAGTCACCGGGGTGGAATGTGAAACCTAGACTCCTGACTTGTGTTTTCAGTCTGCATTTGGCAACTCACTTTTAAGAAACAGACCTGGTACAGACATTGTCCATGACTTTGGGGAATTTCATATGTTTTTTCTGCACCACCCACAATATAGAGCCTGATGAATACTAAAATGGATTGAAAGCTAGCGATTTGCTTTTTCAAAGTGATCTAATATTATTATTATTTTTCCTTGCTTTTGTATTGGGTAAAGATAACACAGCTTTCTTTGTTTTCACCAATTCTATTATAACTCTTTATCACTGAAAACTGTTGTAACAGTGGCTGCTGATCGAATGGAGTTGTGAATAAACCAAAACCTTTTTTTAAGCAGTCCTCAGATGGCATTTTTTGCCTTACCCTCCAAATAGCCTAAGGGTTGCGTATGTTTAGTTAGTAACCAAAGACTGTTGAACCATCCCTTGGAAATGAGGAAAGGGGAAAACACAACTTTTTCAAGCTCTGTCCTAATGTGTTTGTGTATTTTAGCTGCTGCTACAGTTTAACAAAAGCTCATGCAAATACAAGAAAAGCAAAACCCCATAGAAAAATAAATGCCCCCCCCTTCTGTAGTTCTACCCTGATTTATTTGTAGTAGTCCCAGTTCAGCTCGCCACTGAGTGTTATAATGCCAGTAAGGACACTTGAGTCAACAGTGAGATTAACAACAGATATAGAGTGGGCTTTAAGGCAGAACAAGATAAGCTACATCAAAAATCCCCAACTTTTCAACTAAGAGAACATAGAAGTGAAGCTTACATGTGGCCAAACAATTGAGAGCAGGCGACCAATCTTTTCTTGTGCATGTGGCCACTGGTGACTGATGTTCAGGCTGATATCCCACATCACAATGGAATGAAATTGTGTCACCTTCTATGAAGATATTCTTAGAGTCATCAGTCACTTGGCCATGTGGCAAACGTTTAGGAGGAATGCACTGTTCTAAAGGCAAAATGATTAAATATGAGTGGAAAGACATTGAGGTGATGAAATGTTTAGAAAATAAAGTTTAATTAGAATAAAACATGCAATGTATCTTCTTATATCTCAGTTTAATATGAATACTATAAGCATGAGATACTGGCCATGAGTGGATTGGCCTTCTAAGTCTGGACCATTGCATACAAAAAGATAAAGGTGTAAAAACCAATTGCTGGTGCCCTCATAGTTTTGATTAGGTGTGCAATTACACTAGAAAGCTGAATTGGGGTTATTTTGCTTTGCTGCAATTTGATTCGCAGCTTGTTTTAAGTTTGAAATCGCAGTCAGTGCTCATACATGGACTGATTGATTCAGAAGTTCACTATTCATATTGAATGTGATGCAATTTGCATTCTAGACCATAGTCCTTCATTCTTTCCTTCCTTCCTCTGGTCCCACTTCTGCCAATCTTTTTATGGGGAACAATAGGGTGACCTACCGCTAATGTCCCCCTTCATGGATTGATGCCTTGTCGTGGCGAAGGGGCTTGAGTAATTCAGAGAAGCTATGCGCTATGCTGTGCAGAGACACCCAAGACAGACAGGTCATAGTGGAGAGTTCTGACTAAATGCAATCCACCTGGAGCAGGAACTGGCAAGCCATTCTAGTATCTTTGCCAAGAAAACTTCATGGACAGAAACAAAAGGCTAAAAGATGTGATGCTGCAAGATGAGCCCCTCAGGTCAGAAGGCATCCAACATGCTAGTGAGGAAAAGCAGAGGACAAGTACAAGTAGCTCCAGAGCTAATGAAGTGGTTGGGCCAAAGCTGAAAGGACACTCTGCTGCAGACGCGCCTAGAAGTGAAAGGAAAGTCCAATTCTGAAATGAAAAACACTGCATAGGAACCTGGAATGTAAGATCTATGAACCCTAGTAAGCGGGAATTGGTCAAACAGGAGATGGCAAGAATAAACTTTGGCATCCTGGGCATCAGTGAACTAAAATGGATGGGAATGAGCTAATTCAATTCAGACGATTATCATATCTACTTCTGTGGGCAAGAATTATGTAGAAGAAATGGAGTAGCCTTCATACTCAACAAAAGAGTGGGAAAAGCTGTACTGGGATACAATCTCAAAAACGAGAGAATGATTTCAACATGAATCCAAGACAGACCTTTCAAGATCACACGTTTATGCACCAATCACCGATGCCGAAGAGGCTGAAATTGACCAGTTCTATGAAGACTTCCAACACCTTCTAGAGTTCAAAACGAAGCAGGGCAAGGCTAATAGAGTTTTGTCAAGAGAACAAGCTGGTCATCACAAACACTCTTTTCTAACAACACATAGGAGGTGACTCTACACATGGACATCACCAGATGAGCAATACCGAAATCAGATTGATTATATTTTGTGCAGCCAAAGATGGAGAAGCTCTATACAGTCAGCAAAAGCAAGACCTGGAGCAGATTGTGGCTCTGATCATCAGCTTCTCATAGCAAAATTCAAGCTTAAACTGAAGAGAGAAGGAAAAACCACTGGGCTACTCAGATATACTCTAAACCAAATCCCTTATGAATACACAGTGGAAGTGAATAACAGATTTAAGGAACTCAATTTGGTGGACAGAGTGCCTGAAGAACTATAGATGGAGGCTTGTAACATTGTACAGGAGGCAGCAATAAAAACCATCCCAAAGAAAAGGAAATGTAATAAAGCAAAGTGGCTGTCCAAACGGCAGAGAAGAGAAGGGAAGCAAAATGCAAGGGAGATAGGAAAAGTTACAGAAAATTGAATGGAGACTTCCAAAGAATAGCAAGGAGAGACAAGAGGGCCTTCTTAAATGAACAATGCAAAGAAATAGAGGAAAATAATAGAAAAGAAAAACCAGAGATCTGTTCAAGAAATTTGGAGATATTAAAGGAACATTTTGTGCAAAGATGAACATGATAAAGGACAAAAATGGGAGAGACCACGCAATAACAGACTCTGTCCCTCTTGCTCATCTGAGCCAGATTCTCTAGATCACATATTACTCCGTTGCCCGGCTCACCAATACCTACGAAACAATATCCTCGAACCCCTTCTGTCTTCTCTCTTTGTTTCATTTGCTGACCCTCTTCCTATCCTTCTAAGTGACTACTCGGTGACCATCTCCAGCTTGGTAGCAGATTTTCTACTAGCGGTCTCTAAGCCTAAATCCCTTCCCCAATCCCCTCCTGTATAACCTCTCTAGCTCATACTTTCAGGATTGTTTCCCTTCTGTTTGCAATAGTATGGCGCCAACTGATACTGATGTACACATACTCCGTTTTTTTTCCTTTTAATGCCAATAAAGATTTATGATGATGATGATGATAAAGGAACATTTTGTGCAAAGATGGACATGATAAAGGACAAAAATGGTAGGGACGTTACAGAAGCAGAAGACATCAAGAAGAGATGGCAAAAATACACAGAGGAATTATATCAGAAAGATTTGGATATCCTGGACAACCTGGACAATGTAGTTGCTGACCTTGAGCCAGACATCCTGGAGAGTGAGGTCAAGTGGGCCATAGAAGGGGATGGCATTCCTGTTAACTACTTAAAATCTGAAAAGATTATGCTGTTAAGATGTTACACTCAATATGCTGGCAAGTTTGGAAAACTCAGCAGTGGCCAGAGAACCAGAAAAGTTCAGTCTACATCCCAGTCCCAAAGAAGGGCCGTGCCAAAGAATGCTCCAACTATCATACAGTAGACTTCAGCAGTATGTGGACTGAGAACTCCCAGAAGTACAAGCTGGATATCTAAGGGGCACAGGAACTAGAGACCAAATTGCTAACATGCGCTGGATTATAGAGAAAGCCAGAGAGTTCCAGAAAAAGATCTACTTCTGCTTCATCGACTATGCAAACGCCTTTGACTGTGTGGACCACAGCAAACTATAGCAAGTTCTTAAAGAAATGGGAGTGCCTGACCACCTTATCTACCTCCTGAGAAATCTATATGTGGGACAGGAAGCAGCAGAGAACTGGATATGGAACAACTGATTGGTTCAAAATTGGGAAAGGAGTACGACAAGTCTGTATATTGTCTCCCTGCTTATTTAACTTATATGCAGAGTACATGATGAGAAAGGCTGGACTGGAGGAATCCCAAGCCGGAATTAAGAAGAAATATGCAGGAAGAAATATCAACAGCCTCAGATATGTAGATGATACCACTCTGATGGTAGAAAGTGAGGCGGAATTAAATAAGCTCTTAATGAGGGTGAAAATGCAACAAAATGGTCTGAAGCTCAAACAAACAAACAAACCAAGATCATGGCCACTGGTCCCATCACCTCCTGGCAAATAGAAGGGGAAGATATGGAGGCAGTGACAGATTTTACATTGTGGGCTCCATAATCATTGCAGATGGTGACATCATCCACAAGATTAAAAGACTCCTGCTTCTTGGGAGGAAAGCAATGACAAACCTAGACAGCATCATAAAAAGCAGAGACATCACCTTGTCGACAAAGGTCCACATAGTCAAAGGTATGGTTTCTCCAGTAGTGTATGTATGGAAGTTAGAGCTGGACCATAAAGAAGGCTGACCGCCGAAGAATTGATGCTTTTGAATTGTGGTGCTGGAGGAGACTCTTGAGAGTTCCCTGGACTGCAAAGAGAAGAAACCTATCCGTTCTGAAGGAAATCAACCCTGAGTGCTCACTGGAGGGACAGATCCTGAAGCTGAGGCTCCAATACTTTGGCCATCTCATGAGAAGAGAAGACTCCCTGGAAAAGACCCTTATGTTGGGAAAGTGTGAGGGCAAGAGGAGAAGGGATAACAGAGGACGAGATGGTTGGACAGTGTCATTGAAGCTACCAACATTAATTTGACCGAACTCCGGGAGGCAGTGGAAGACAGGAGGGCCTGGCATGCTCTGGTCCATGGGTTCATGAAGAGTCAGGACAACTTAATAATAATAATAATAATAATAATAATAATAATAATAATAATAATAATAATAATAATAATAATAATAATAATAATAATAATAATAACAACAACAACAACAACAACAGCAGCAGCAGCAGCAGCAACAACAATAACAATAGCAACAACAACAACAACAACAACAACAACAACAACAACAACAACAACAACAACAATAATAATAATATAATTTATTGTCATTGTAAGTATATACACAGTATACCATACAACGAAATTCACAGACACCCAGAGACCAGACACATGCACACACATAACATTCCCCAAACACTCCCCACCCACTAGAAGTCCCCCACTAAAAATACAAACATCTACACCTCAGGTCAAGTAACACAGTCCAACTAATTATTCACTACTGGTGGTCTAAGCTCATTATTAATTGCAATTATAGCTCTAGGATAAAAACTATTTAGAAAACATGTGGTCCGAGTCTTAATTGTTCTATATCTTCTGCCAGACGGTAACAGTTCAAAAAAGTTATAATGACTAAACAACAACAACCACTAATCTCATACATATAAGAATTTTTGAAAAAATTTGAGAACAATGAGGGAATGGAAAGAGTGTGAGGACATGTTTCCCTGATCCTGAACATCATACTCCAACTACTTATGTCACCAAAACACCACCTACAGCCCCTTGTCTTTAGAAGAATGTGTCACAACTAACCACATGAAGAAGAGGCCATTCAAATTATTCCACCTTGAAAAAGTAGAAGCACCCACCAGCAGAGTGGAGAAAGGCCACTTTGGGACCAAAAAAGGACTGGACTAATTTGAATCACTCTTTGTGTCATGTGATCAGTAACCCCCCCCCAAAAAAAATCTAAATTCACCCATTTTAGAAATGAAGTAAATTCCACAGTTTTTTATCACATAGTTACAGCCTAATTTTGGATGTCTAAAGAAATGAACTGGGGTCCACTTCTCTTAATATGGTCAGTGTTGCCAGCAAAGATGGGAACATAAAATATTTAATTTTTTGAGACAGATGTTGATGAGCCATTTTCTGTGTGTAATTGCCTGCAGCTTGAAGCTGCTAGTGTTGGAATATTCTGCTATACTGGGGGACAGTGTGATGAAATGTGCAATGCGTTTGACTACACAGACTGAAGTTCTAGTCTCCTTGCCTCCAGAAACCTTGTTGTGCAGGTTCTACCTCTTCCTGTTTTTCCAACAAACCAGAATTATTATGAGGATTGAATTTATAGCAGAAGACCACAAGGTACCATTTTGTGCGATATGTGGAATGCAAATAAATAAATAATTTTTTTAAAAAATTACCTTACTCAGTTAATGATAAAGTCCTGGTTCCCCAAGACAAATTTAAATACGGCTAAGCTAGCTATATCAAGAGTCTTAGTAAAGGTCACTTTCTTCATTATTACAAAATTGTTTTTAAAAAGGAGAGGGACCTGAGATTCTCAGAAAGCTAAATACTGCTACATCCAATATAACAACCCAGATTTTGCACATATTCTTGAAAAATATTGTTTCTTGACTGTGTATGTATTTGAAGTTGAACCCATGAATGAAGAGAATAGAACAAGCATGACTGGTCAATGTGTCATTTCAGCTTTTCTTTCTTTCTTTCTGTTTATCTGTTTATCTAATATTTTTAAGATTACCTTCCAGTCAAGCAATACACATAAAAATGAAACAAAAGCAAATAACAGACCAAGCAGAGAAGACTGTGAAAATCGATTATCACAGCACAAAGTTGAAATATAGAATAATCTTTTTGGAGCTCTGTCACATTGAGCATTTGTTCAACTTCCCTGTACCCATGATAGTGGTACTGGGTCATGATGACCACACAACACAGGTTAGTGAAGCTAGTGTCAACAGATTCAAAGTGGGACAACACCTCTTGATTTCTGATTTTTTTTCTTGCTGTATTCTGATTAGCTCCAGTGTAGGATCTGCTCATGTGGATCCTCATCCTGAATAGTTTTGTGTTGATCTATGCACTTGGTGGGTGAGTGTCATTTCCTTATGGGCATTTTACTGCCAGTTTGTTTCCACCCTTCCACAGCCCAAGGATGGGGATAAACTAGAGGAGAGTAGTAGAGATAAGATAGACAAAAGGGACAGCATTCTTTACTAGGAGTGAGACTTCGGTCAAATTCATTTCCCACTTGTGAACACAAATACTAGGATGACCTGTTCAAATCTGCAACAAAAATGTGATACAGTAATCCATAACAACCCCAGATTGATTGCAGACAACATCACTGTGTGGAGGAGCACATAGATAACAATAAAGAAGACAAATATAAGAATGACAATAGTAGCATAGCATGGAAACATTACTTGGACAAATGAAAACTAAAAGCTCCTTTAACACACTCAACTTTTCTGCATTATAAATTGGCAGAACCAAAGAAATGACGAAAAGGTAGACACTTTCCCAGGAAATAGTCAGCAACATTTCAAAATAAGAGAATTTCCAATTCATGAATAACTCTTTTTAGAGTTGGAGTGTTACAGCTCTTACAAATGTAGGTGTCAAGAAACTAGAAAATGAGCAGAGCAGGGTTCAGGAAATCAGATAGGATGTATTGCACTTCTCCAGCCTGTTACAGATGGCACTTTGTCTGCATGAGAAAGAAGATGTATTTTGCTGTTCTCCAGGCCACTACAAGAATGTACCAGTCAGAGCATGAACACTGTGTTCCATTCCTAATTGCTCGTCAACAAAGGCTCTTGTGAGAACTGAAGGGAGGGGCTGAAAGAAGTTGCATTTTGGGGGTGAAGTTAATGAACAAAGAAGTTGAACCTGATAAGATAATATCTTGGTTCCTTGGGGTGGTGGTGATGGTTTTAATTGCTCTCTGGAATACAAGCTTGATGACTTGTACCTGGAATGAGCAGGCCAGTACAGGAGGGAAAAGTTGCCCATTAATTGGAAGGTTTTGACATCTGTATCTTATCTGAGTGAAATGAGAGTTTGCTTAGTTTTGCCTAGTATCTTTCAGGAGAATGCTGTGTTCATTGACTACTTCATTACTTCATTTGCTCTCTGCATATGAGTATTAGCATAGGATAGTTAGCTTTTTAATTTTCTTGTGGGACTTGTTCCAAAAATTGTCTTCCCTCAAGATCTTTTGAAGCTTGTTACTGCACACCATTTTGATTGCTTTTGAAACTTTTGAAACAATGTTTTGAAACTATTTGGAACATTATATTTTTTTAACTTTTGTGACACCTTCAAAAAATAATAGAATTTTACAGCAGTTCATTTTGGGTAAATTGGTTTATTGGTACTAATGAAAGGCCTTGCTTTGACCACCTACTGGATTCTTTACATTTGTGGGTATTTTGATATTCCTATTCCTATCATAATACCCACAAAATGTAAAGGGTTGGTATCCATACTAAAATGCTTAACTGTGTGAAGTTTTAACTCCCAGAATACTGAATAATCAGAGTTACTCAAGGTATTGGTAGGGGTAGTGAGCAGCATATGTAGCCTTCCTGGAATTTACCCACACCAGGAAAATCTGGACAGTGTGGCCGAATAGTTAGTGGGGGGCTCTGTGATTTGGGCATGAACTTGATGAGATATAATGAGGAAGGATGTCATCTCCCTGTTTGACACTGCTGAAAATGTGAATCCAAGTATACAAACCATTGGCCAAAACTGGGACTCCAAAACCTACAATGCTCAGATATATTGAACAAAAGGAAAAATGAAAAACAAACCAAAAAAAAAAAAACAACCCAGTGGTGCCTTGACTTATGAATGCCCTAACTTATGACCATTTGCAGCTCCGGCTGCAAAATTTTGCTTTGACTTGTGGCCGGAGCTTCGATTTGCAAACAGAAAAGGGCATGGGAAAAAGGCAGGAAATTCAAACTGTCGGTGACAAAGAGGCTGCTTCTTTGTAGCTTGAAAAAAGATAGCTCCATGATATTGTCAGCCAGACATGCCAGTAAGCATAAAGCCATCTAGTAAAAGTTTAAAATGCTCATTCCACTGTATTGATGTCATGAAATTAGTTTTTGTTCCAAATCTGCTCTCTTTGATGAAGAGCCAAATTTCTGTGCTTACCTAGCCATATAATGGAGAGGTCGCCCCAACTTTATACAGCCTAGAACTTTAGAAACCAATGGTTTTTTTAGCATGTAGAATTCTATTAACAGATTCATAGCTGTTAAAAGGATAAGATTGAGAGAAATCCTTCAGCAAATAGTACCGCTAAAGGTACACAAATCACAATATATAAATACTGCTGCCAGATGTCTAACTCTGTCTAACTTATATATATATATATATATATAATATATATATATATATATATATATATATATATATATATATATATATATATATATATATATATATATATATATATATATATATATATATATATATATATATATATATATATATATATATATATATATATATATATATATATATATATATATATATATATATATACTAGACATGGGGACAAATAAAATAAGCAATTGTGATATTCATTAAAAATTGCTAATTCATTAAATATTCATCCCTTTGTATTTGTCAGTTCGAGACCCCGACAAATACAAAGTAATGAATATTTGTCCATTTTTATTCATCCCCCATATGAAGAGAGGGAAGGCTAGCCTATGGCCTTCCCACTCTGCCTATGGGCCCACCACACAGTGGATCAGTGGGCCCATAGGCAGTCAGTGAGCCCCACAACTACTCACCCCACAGCTTGCCCCCCTTCCCCTCCCTCCCTTAGCCATTGCCACCATCCACCGCCGTCTGGAGCCACCACCATCCATCACCTGCTGCAGTGGCCTCCACAGCCACAGCCTGCCACCAGGGACACTGGCTGCCCTTTGTAAAGATGGAGGCTGTGATTTCTGTTAGGGCACAGAAGCCACAACTGTCATCTTTGCAAAGGGCAGCCTGGATTCCATTAAGGCAGCCTGTGGCAGCAGAGGCCACTGCAGTGAGCAGTGGTGGATGGCAGCAGAGGAGGCCACTGTGGCACAGGCTTTCAAGAATGGTGGTGGCAACATGGAATGGTGGTGGCAGCATGGAATGTGGGCACAGATGACAGTAGATGATTAGTGGGCAGGGGGCAGGCTGTGGGGGTGGGGAGGTCAGCTTTTATTTTTTAAGACAGCTTCAGGCAGCCTTTTGTTAAAGCCAAGAGAGATTTCCTAACTTAATAAAACTAGAACAAACATATACTTACTAAAGCATTTTGGTTCTGGATCCCAGCCAAGCTCAGTGCATCTAATCAGATGCCAGTGCTTTTTATTTTCTGGTAGAAAGCCACGATTACACCTGAAGTGGATTGTTTCTCCTTCTTTTTTGGGAAAATATACATCACTATAGTATGTATTGGACCAAGACAGTCCTCCATTTTCTATGTGGGGATAATCACAGCGTTTTGCTGTGGAAGAAATATAGACCAACAGTTTAGGCAGAAGGTCAGTACATTCCAACTCACCTTTGTTTTCTTCATGTTGCCAAAGTTGTTACATTTGTTTGTTTTTCCCATTTTAATCCAACATCTGAATCATAGAATAAGATTTTCAAAGTCTCTGTAGGTTAAATGTATATCTTACTGATTTGAACTGAAATAACTTCAAAGTAAATGGATTTAGAATTTCAACATTGGGCTCAGTGGAATATTATGGCTTTGATCCAGATTTTGCTTATACTGATGGAAGCGAGTGGAGTTCTGATCAGGATGCACATCTGTCTATGGAGTGGCTTTTGCTAATTACTCCTCCCATGAAGTCCCTAACAACTTCTGAAGATCTGCTGCAAAACCTCACATTCTGCCAGCAAAATCACTCTGTTGGATGAAAAGCTTTTTGTGAATAGAAAGGGCAGACCAGATCCAAACCCACGGCATGTATGTTAATACCCTCCAAAATCACATCTGAGTAGAGATATATATGAATATCTATGACTATGAATATATATGAATACGAAGTCTGCCAGCACAGCTGGCCAGCCCCATTATCGCCCACCTTCAGAATCCACTGAACCACTTAGAGCTTGGCATGCATGGCCAGCGTCCTCTTCTGCACTCCAATCATGGCAGCAGCTGGATGCCGCAGCACCATCACCCTGCTTACCTGGCCACGCCACAGCTGAACAGGGAGACTCGTTCTCCTGCCCCCTGCCAGAGTGCCTCGGTGAGCAGGGCGGCAGGGCTGTGGCAGCTGGGCTACTGCTGTGATTGGGGCACTGGCAATTTCGCTGGCCATGTGCCATGCAGTAAATGGTCTGGCATGTTCAGACTAGCCACCTGTGCCGGTGGGCTTTTATTTGTATATAAATATGAAGCCCTCATCTCTACATCTGAGTAGTTGTATTCCACCTACTAGTACTAGTACTAGGCTGTGATATTTGGAACCTGTCTTTCATAACATTTGACATAATTATGTAGGAATGCCCTTCACCAATAGCAGATTTCAAATCTTATAGCCATTACATGGAGCACTGCTACACAGAAGTTGTCAAAAACAATGTCTGTGTGGAAACCATAACATTCAACTTGGGTAACTACAATAAGAAAGGAAAAGGTACCTAACATCCTTCATATATTCTCCTTATATATATAATTATATCCTTATATATATTCTTCATATATTCTTCATCTCCTTTAGACCATAAAAAAGGAAGAGAAATGCAGATATCACGGCCCTTCTACTATCATGGGAATCATGACTGCACAGAAGACATGGCTAAGAAAGAAGGAAAAATCCACCCAGTGCTTCAAATTCTTAGGGTGCACAAATTATGTGATTTTGTAGAGAAGAGGGGGACATTTGCACAAAACACTGTTCTCACCCAAAGCAAGAACTTGGTTAAGGGTGCCAGGAAATGTCTCACTTGCATCTCCAGTGAGCAGAACAAGATTGCAATGCCGCATCCTCTTAAGCAAATGAGCTTTTACATTATGTTCTGAATTCAGGGATGACCACTAGCCATTTTTAAAGTGATGGGTAGAGAAAGAATGAGCTCTGGAAGGTTCCATGGAGAGAAGCTGTCTCCCTCGCTGGAGACTTGATGCAGAGCAGATGATACCACTATTGGATAAGCTGAGTCCCTCCCTGCCTAAGTCAATTCAGTCTGCTTGTTTGTAAATACATTCAATTGTTACAAAATGTGATCAAGCCTTCAACTAGCTTCCTTCCAGATAAAACCAAATCTGGTCTCCTGTGCTCCTGAACTCTCTTCACACAAAGAGAAGAGGCTAGGTAAATTGTATTCAATTTTTTTGTCTTTTTGTATACAAATTTATTCTTATCCTTACAAACAGCTACATATAAATGTTATTGGTTAATATTTCAATGTACAGTACTGTAGTTTCTTATTTCAGTTAATTTTTAACCTATGTTTTTCAGTATTTTCTATTATTTCCTTCTTTGTGCTTATAGCATTTCTGCTTTAGCAAAGCTACGTAAAAGGAGAGACTAAGAGCTCAATTCACCTCCATTTAAACTGAGGTAAGCATGATTTACATTGATTTATGTCGATACAAATCCAAGGCAGACCTTTCAACATCACAATAATCCAAGTTTATGCACCAACTACCATTGCTGAGGAGACTGAAATTGACCAGTTCTATGAAGACTTACAACACCTTCTAGAACTGACACCAAAGAAAGATGTTCTTCTCATTCTAGGGGATTGGAATGCTAAAGTAGGGAGTCGAGAAATAAAAGGAACAACAGGGAAGTTTGGCCTTGGAGTTCAAAAAGAAGCTGGGCAAAGGCTAATAGTGTTTTGTCAAGAGAACAAGCTGATCATCACAAACACTCTTTTCCAACAACACAAGAGGCGACTCTACACATGGACATCACCAGATGGGCAATACCATAATCACATTGATTATATTCTCTGCAGCCAAAGATGGAGAAGCTCTATACAGTCAGCAAAAACAAGACCTGGAGCTGATTGTGGCTCTGATCATCAGCTTCTCATAGCAAAATTCAAACTTAAACTGAAGAGAGTAGGAAAAACCACTGGGCTAGTCAGGTATAATCTAAACCAAATCCCTTATGAATACACAGTGGAAGTGAAGAACAGATTTAAGGAACTTGATTTGGTGGACAGAGTGCCTGAAGAACTTTGGATAGAGGCTTGTAACATTGTCCAGGAGGCAGCAACAAAAACCATCTCAAAGAAAAGGAAATGCAAGAAAGCAAAGTGGCTGTCCAACGAGGCCTTAGAAATAGCAGAGAAGAGAAGGGAAACAAAATGCAAGGGAGATAGGGAAAGTTGCAGAAAATTGAATGGAGACTTCCAAAGAATAGCAAGGAGACAGAAGAGGGCCTTCTTAAATGAACAATGCAAAGAAACAGAGGAAAAGAATAGAAAAGGAAAAACCAGAGATCTGTTCAGGAAAATTGGAGATATTAAAGGAACATTTTGTGCAAAGATGAACATGATAAAGGACATAAATGGGAGAGACCTCAAAGAAGCAGAAGACATCAAGAAGAGGTGGCAAGAATACACAGAGGAACTATACCAGAAAGACTTGGATATCCCCGACAACCCAGATAGTGTTGTTGCTGACCTTGAGCCAGACATCCTGGAGAGTGAAGTCAAGTGGGCCTTAGAAAGCTTGTCTAACAACAAGACCAGCGGAGGTGATGGCATTCCAGTGGAACTATTTAAAATCCTGAAAGATGACGCTGTTAAGGTGCTACATTCAATATGCCAGCAAGTTTGGAATACTCAACAGTGGCCAGAGGACTGGAAAAGATCAGTTTACATACCAATCCCAAAGAAGGGCAGTGCCAAAGAATGCTCCAACTACCGTACAATTGCACTCATTTCCCACGCTAGCAAGGTTATGCTCAAAATCCTACAAGGTAGGCTTCAGCAGTATGTGGACCGAGAACTCCCAGAAGTGCAAGCTGGATTTCGAAGGGGCAGAGGAACTCGAGACCAAATTACTAACATGCGCTGGATTATGGAGAAAGCCAGAGAGTTCCAGAAAAACATCTACTTCTCCTTCATTGACTATGCAAAAGCCTTTGACTGTGTCGACCACAACAAACTATGGCAAGTCCTTAAAGAAATGGGAGTGCCTGACCAGCTTATCTATCTCCTGAGAAACCTATATGTGGGACAGGAAGCTACAGTTAGAACTGGATATGGAACACTGATTGGTTCAAAATTGGGAAAGGAGTACGACAAGGCTGTATATTGCTTATTTAACTCATATGCAGAATACATCATGCGAAAGGCAGGACTGGAGGAAACCCAAGCCGGAATTAAGATTGCAGGAAGAAATATCAACAACCTCAGATATGCAGATGATACCACTCTGATGGCGGAAAGTGAGGAGGAATTAAGGAACCTTGTAATGAGGGTGAAGGAGGAGAGCGCAAAAAATGGTCTGAAGCTCAACATCAAAAAAACTAAGATCATGGCCACTGGTCCCATCACATCCTGGCAAACAGAAAGGGAGGATATGGAGGTAGTGACAGATTTTACTTTCTTGGGCTCCATGATCACTGCAGATGGGGACAGCAGCCATGAAATTAAAAGACGCCTGCTTCTTGGGAGGAAAGCAATGACAAACCTCGACAGCATCTTAAAAAGCAGAGACATCACCTTGCCGACAAAAGTCAGAATAGTCAAAGCTATGGTTTTTCCTGTAGTGATGTACGGAAGTGAGAGCTGGACCATAAGGAAGGCTGACCGCTGAAGAATTGATGCTTTTGAATTGTGGTGCTGGAGGAGACTCTTGAGAGTCCCCTGGACTGCAAGGAGAACAAACCTATCCATTCTAAAGGAAATCAAGCCTGAGTGCTCCCTGGAAGGACAGATCCTGAAGCTGAGGCTCCAGTACTTTGGCCATCTCATGAGAAGAGAAGACTCCTTGGAAAAGACCCTGATATTAGGAAAGTGTGAGGGCAAGAGGAGAAGGGGATGACAGAGGATGAGATGGTTGGACAGTGTCATCGAAGCGACCAACATGAATTTGGCCCAGCTCCGGGAAGCAGTGGAAGACAGGAGGGCCTGGAGTGCTCTGGTCCATGGGGTCACGAAGAGTCGGACACGACTAAACGACTAAACAACAAACAACAACGTTTGGGCATTTACAGAAGATATATCCTTGTGCTGAGTAATGTGACAAGAGAGTAGGTTTTTCTGCTCCTCCTCCAGAGGTCCATTTATTTTTAAGGTGGATGTGTTATGAATCAATCTCTTCTGTCAATGAAAATTACTCCTCACTTCTATGTTGCTGTGCTAGTTCTGTGTGCATGCCTGCTGGGTCTCTCCTCTGCTGAAGAGGGAGGAGTGGTGTGTAGGAGGAAAGTTCTTTGTCAGCCACTGAGGCTTCACCTTGGCAGAGATAGAGTCATTCAATCCCATTCATGATTGTGGGAGTGAGGGGAGAAGAAGGGAAGAGGGAGGACAAGAAGGAAGAGGGGATTTCATTATTTCATATGATTTTTATGGGGATCCTCTCCGAACTAGCATTAAATCATAGATCCCATCTGTGCCCATAGACTACCAATTCAAGGCATGCCTGGGACCCATGATTTTGTGGTTTGGGGTGATCTTTCATTAAAAAATTATGGGGATACTTGGAGAGAGAGTTTTTCCAGGAATTGGAGCCAAAGGGAAGAGTTGTCCCTCCCCCCCCCCTTGCTCTCTAGGGGGAAGTTTTGAGTTTCCTACATCTGGGGGAAGAAACCACCCTCAAGCCTCCCTCGACATAGCTCTAAATTTCTCTCTCCTCCTCTCTGTGTGTATACGAGTGCATGTGTTTGTGTGTGTGTTTGTGTCTGTACATGTGCATGCATGCATGCGTTTGTACATGTACTGTATGTCTGCATCTGCCTGATCCTCGGGCAATGAGCTGTCTGTATCTGTGTGTGTATTTCCCTGCCCACTTAAAATGCAACATTTAAAAATTGATGCAAGTGAATGGAAACAACAAATTAAGTATCTTTGTGAAGGCTTTTGCGGCCGGGATCTAATGGTTGTTCTGGGTTTTTCGGGCTCTTTGGCCGTGTTCTGAAGGTTGTTCTTCCTGATGTTTTGTCAGTCTCTGTGGCCGGCATCTTCAGAGGACAGCAACCTGTGTTGGCTTGGGAGTGCACTCCCAAGCCAACTACACCAGAGCACAGGTTCATGTGACTTGCAGTCCAGCAACATCCATTAGATTTCAGTTCCCACCCTCTGCACAAAGAGGAGATATTTTTGAAAGAGACTGTCCTTTAAACCGTAGAGGGAGGGAGAGAAAGACTGACCTAAATGAACACAGCATTGGGAAAAGGAAATAATCTTGCTCTGTAAACTAGAATCTTGCTCTGGATGATTTCCTCCTACCACCATAAGGAAGAATTTTAAAAAGTACTTCGTCAAATGAAGGCATAGGAAAAACTCTGTCAGAAATATAAAACTTATTTCACCATCAGTTAAATAAGGTTTGACACTGAAATAGTACACTGGAATAGTACAACTTCAAAAATACTTACATATACACTTTAAATATGGTAACCAGCCATATTTGGTACATTCAGAAGAGTTATTGCGATGTTCAAGTGTGTATCCTGGATAACATGAGGCATAGATCATATCCCCAAGCTTGTACTGAGTTTGTACAGGGAGGAAGCTACCATTGTCTATTTGTGGGGTGGTACACAGAACTTATAATAAGAAACAGATATGAAAACATTATTAGTGCAAATAATGTTACCTTCAATACACTTCAGTAATAATACAGTATCACCAAGCTTGTTGCTTTTAAAACAATGTGCTTTTTCTTTAACACGGGGTAAAGTTTATCCCAGTCTACAGTTTCCAAAGAAGTAGAGTAGTTTTATTAGTCTGTTTCAGCATGTTTGCAAAATAAAGTGGGTGGGGAGAATGGGGGAAAGAAAAAGATAACATATTGCAGCTAAAGAATTTAATGTTGCCAATAGCCAATCTATATCCACTATCATCCTACACCAGGGGTGTCCAACCTTTCACCTTCCTTGGGCCACATTAGAAGATGAAAATTTGGTTTAGACCACATATACATTTGGTTTGAGCCGCATGGGGGAGCAGCCCTAGCCATCCTCCGCAGCCCCGCTCCAAGCGCGCTTACCGGCAGCTGCGATCTCAGACAGCAGAGGTTTCCAGCTTTGACTCCAGCGGCTTTATGGGGCTAGGAAGGGGTCCACCTATTGATGGGGATGGCGCAATGCAGTCACAGAGTCCCCCTGTCCCCTCCCCTCCCACTCCTTCCTTCCCTCCCTCTCTCTCCCTCTACTGTTGTGACATGCCCCGGCCACATTCCGGCCGCAAGCGCCGGCAGTGTACAGTGGTGCTCCGCATAGCAACGATAATCCATTCTGATAAAATCATCACTACACGGATTTGTCACTATGCGGGGCAAAAACGCCCATAGGAACACATTGAAACCCATTCAATGCGTTCCTATGGGCAAAAAACTCACTGTTCTGCGGAAATCCTCCATGCGGCCGCCATTTTCGCTATGGGCGGCCATATTTTTTCCATTTTTCCATTTTCCATTTTTTCCATTTTGGAACCACCGGCCATTTTGGAACCACCAATCAGCTGTTTTTAAAATATTGTTATGTGATAATCGGTAAGTGAAACGCTTACCGATCATCGCAAAGCGATGTTTTGCCATTAGAAACATCGCAATGCAAATTCACTATGCGAATTCATCGTTAAGTAAATCGCTCGTTATGCGGGGCACCACTGTATCTTGAAACTTTGGAATTTCTTTAAAAATAAAAAATTGGGCCGCATTATGAGCTGACCTGGGCCACATGCGGCCCTCCGGCCGTGGGTTGGACAAACCTGTCCTACACAGAAAGCTGGCTTGTAGGTTTAGAAAATGATGAATCTGTACAAGGCTCCAGAGTCTTGAAGGGATTCTAAGGTACAGGCAAGAAACAAGACACCCTCAACCAGAGAAGGAAATATGGATATTCTTTATGTCAATTAACTGTTCTCTGTGTTTGATATCTTGAAATTTTGTAGAGTAGAGGGACCCCTTTTCATACTTCTCTAAGATCCAAATTGTCTTAATCTGGCATTGTCATCACACACTTAAGCTGAAAACACATTATGCTGAAGAATCTGTAATCAGATCTTTTACTATTCCTTTTATCAAAAATGAAATGCACTCCTAACTTTACTGGAGCACCAATACTCCCTGAGGATCTGTTTAAGGTTCCCACATACTTATTGTACCCTTTGGCCTTTATATCCCAGTGATATCCCAACTCCGCTGTAAACATGATGGCAACCAGTGACTTCACCCAGGAGTGAGAAACTACTTTGCCATCAGCCCCATTGAGCATTGCTGGTAATGGATTATGGGAATTGTAATTCAAAATATCCAGGGAGCAAAAGATTCATTAACCCTGCTCTAACCAAACTTTTGCCGGGACAGTATTTATCTTGATACTCTTCATTATAATGACTTCCTTGTTATAGAAATGTGCAACAGAAGGCATTCTGTACTCTGCAGAAGCTGTACTCAGTAGAGAGTACAGCTTGGGGAGAGTGCATCAGGTCCCTGGAGTCTCAATTGTGGGGTTCCACAAGGATCAATTATCTCCCCAATGCTGTTTAATAGCTACATGAGGCCACTAGGTCAAGTCATTAGGGGATGTGGAACTTCATGTTTTCAGTACGCTAATGACACCCAGCTCAACATCTCCTTTTTTCCCAACAACAGCGGATGCTGTTTTGTCCCTTCAGTGCTGCCTGGAGGCCATATTGCAATGAATACAGGTGAATGGACTGAGGCTGAACCCGGACAAGACGGAAGTCCTGAGGGTGGGTGGCCCCGCCATCGGTGGTTTGGGAAACTCCCTCACTTTTGGGAGAGTGACTCTCACCATGAAGAGTGAGGTTCACAGCTTGGGCGTCCATCTGGATCTGCCACTCACCATGGAAACGAAGGTAGTGTCAGTGGTTCACACAGCCTATTTCCATCTGCAGCGGATTGCCCAGCTGTGCCCCTATTTTGATGTTGGGGCGGTCACTTCTCTGGTCCATGTGCTCTTAATCTCCAGAATAGACCACTGTAATGTGCTCTACATGGGGCTACCTTTGAGATTGATGCGGAAGCTTCAAATGGTGCAGAACATGGTGGCCAGACTTCTCATTGGGGTGAAAAAACATCAGCATATCTCCCCTATTCTGGCTACCCTACAGTGGCTGCTCATTCACTTCCACATTGATTTCAAAGTATTAATTATGACATATAAAGCCCTAAATGGTTTAGAGCCTCAATATCTAGAGCAGGCTTGTCCAACCTGCGGCCCGAGGGCCGCATGCGGCCCAGGTCAGCTCGCAATGTGGCCCAGTGCAATTTTTTATTTTTAAAGAAATTCCCAAGTTTCAAGTTACACTGCCGGCACTTGCGGCCGGAATGTGGCTGGGGTATGATGATAATATATGATACTAGCTATCACTTTCTATGGGTACCTTCTGCAGGGGGGTTCCATGCTAGTGGTAGTGGCGTCTCCGAAGACATATCTCCTGTTATGGACATCTCTGAGCCGGTCTCTAGAATGACAGATGTTATATCAACAACAGGGATAAGTCCTGCCCACCAGTAATCACTATGAGATATTACCATCAGGTACTATGGAGGATCTTCGCTTTACAATGAGGTATTTTGCCCATTAGAACGCATTAGCCGGTTTCTAATGCATTCTTATGGGCTTTTTAATTTCGCTTGACAAGGATTTTGCTTAACAGCGATTTCAACGGCACGGATTATCCTTGTCAAGTGAGACACCACTGTATTGTTAAATCTGAAAGCTTGTATTCCATCTGACCACTGAAAAAACAATAAAATCTGGACATTCTCTTCAGCTCAACCAACCATCTCTTGCACAGAAGGGCTGTAGATTTTTTTTTTAAAGAAAGGAAATATCCTGATTAACATTATAATAATTGAAATAAACATGTTTTGATTTTTTTTCCAACTACTCCTAATTCTATAACCAGACTAAATGCAGTTACAGGATTCCATGACCGGGAACCCTGATAGTGGTACATCGTGACATTTGATAGCAGGAGTTACAAGCATAACTACAATCACATCTACACTTTAGTCCTAAGTGGGAACAGGTGAACACCTGCATGAGGCTGCTTTCCCCATTTGAAACAGTAGGGTTCGTTATCAGGTTGATAAAAAAGATGACTTCTGATAAAATCACAGGAACACACATGCTCCACCATTTCCTCCCTCCCTTCTAAGCCCCCTCCACATCCCACTCAGCAGAGTCCCTTGACACATGAGAGAGCATTTGAGGGAAGCCTTTGAGGGTTCCAAGGAAGAGGAATGGTAGGAAAATCACCTCTGCCAGCTCTGGTACATGAGTGGATCTGAGAATGCCTAACTTGCTGCTTGTTCTTTGAATCACACTGACTTCCAGTTGTGTTGAAGAGCAAGCACTGATTAATACTGAGCACTTCACTTAAAAGGCAGATCGCTGAGTGCCTGCTAGCATTTTGTATGCAGAGACAGAAAAAGGCCATTCATTCTACATCCTACCTGTGATCACTGCACCAACCTGGTTCTCTCAGTCTGCAATAGCCACCTTGGGATTTATGTCTAACCACAGATCCAATACAATATGTAGCTAGACTTTAAGGCAGGAATCTCATGTCATTTTTCTTTCTTCCTCCACTTGAAACTAAGATTTGCAATAGCCAGTCCGACAAAGAGTTCTTACAAAATCAAAAGCATGTCTATTTTGTGACTTATTAGTGGCCGTAATACAGATATCTTCCATCTCTGATTCTTGATAAAGGAAAGCTTTGTTCTGCAGAATTAGATCCATAATCTCAAGATATCAGTAGAACAGTTCAAACACTCAGAAAACAAACATGCTATTCAATTAATGTGAATTAACATTAACAGTACATTTACCAGCAGAAGTACAGGTTGGCAAAGTTAAGTGCCCGTCTGCACACTTTCGGACTGTTGGAGAGATGATAATATAGCCTTTCTGGCACATGAATTCCAGTGTATGGCCATTCCTGATCAATGCTGAATGTCTTTGTCCCCCACGCAAAAGCAGGTTTTTCTCATCCAGTCGTTCTTTTGTGATATTGCAGGGTGCTGAAAGAAAAGGAGAAAAGGGCAGGGGCTGTCTCTGGGATGGTTTTCTTGTCAATAACCTTTATTTTGCTAGGCTGGACTTCAGGTTGTCTGTAATATAGTTTGAATCTCTGGGAGTGGGGGAATGTGCATCTCTTCATTTATCTGAATGCCCTTAATATTTTACTTGGGGTATGTGAAACATTTTTGGCACATTTTTGTGTATGATCTGTGAATGTCAAGTATCTGATAACAAGCTTGTGCTGAACAGATACCATGTTGAAAATCCACATATTAACCCAGATTTGGCTATTCAGTAGAAAGTATCCAAAAAATGGGATACATCAAGGCCAAGAGTAATCTTAGGCAGCGTATTATTGAGACAGAAAGGCAACAGGACCTTGGTATTATCAGAAATAGGTTTATACTGGACAGCGCACTGCTTCCACCCAAACCGGCAAAATATCTCTACTTACCCTTAACACTTAAACAACACAAAGCTCTTACTCTGGCCCACTTCGATGCACTTCCGTTAGCAGTCCAGGAAGGGAAGTATAACAACACCCCTTACACTCAGCGTTTATGCCCCTGTAACTCTGGTGAGATCGAATCTATCTCCCATGTGTTACTTCACTGTGCTTTTTACTCTGACGTTCGAGAAGTCCATGTTGACCCTTACATAAGGGCATTTCCTGGACGATCAGAGGCACACTACACACTGCTTTTGCTGACAGGGAGATGCCCTGGCAGATATATTGGGCTAAATTCAGATATGCTGACAAAAGTGGCTAAATTCTGTCCTGCTGCAATTAAAATCTGTGAAGGAAAGATTCCACCTAAAGCTCAGCTATACAATCTGTAAATTGGTGTATACCAGTTTGGTATAATGATCACACGGGCTCTACGAGCTTCAAAGTAACAATTTTGGCATTCTATGCAAGCTGTAATAGCCCATAGATAAGACCTATGATAGGGAGGTAGGAGATATTTAAATAGAGTGGCAGAAGGCTGTTGAAGAAGAGAGTCATATGTAAACCACACGATCTGTTCCTGGAGTAGCATATTGCCATCAACTGAAGAAGATGCAGGATGAATTGACATACCATTCATCTTAGACTACAGTAGGAACCCTGTATCTGCAAAATCAGTATCTGCTGATTCACTTGTCCACAGTCTGAAAATATTAAATGAAAAATCCTAGAAATATATATTTTTAAAGATGAAGTTACCAGAACTAGCCACTAGAGAGACCCAGAGACCGTGCTATGTATAGCACTTGCTATTAAAATAGTGTTTGCTATAATCTGCATTTTTCAGCATCCACAGGGAATGGCTTGGAATCAATTCCACATGGGGCCCTACTGTATTTAGCTTTTGCTAGTGGGATAGGTCTGTTTCATTCTTTGCCTCTGATAGGAAGTCATCATAGGGCAACACTACAGGGACAGTCATATTTTTCCTGTGCACAACTTGTTGGTATTGATAGTTTTTTTAAAAGGACTATGATCAGCTTAGAAAAACAAATTCTAGTAAAATGCAGGCCTCTTTTGTTGTCAGAGAAATGTACCACAATGGGTTACTGATTAAATAGATTTTGCCATAGGCTACATCTGGTTAGAGTTTCATGTTTTCAAACCATCATTTACACAATGCTTGTAGGGTGCAGTCCTGCCCGCCCCCTTACTCTCTGGTTACTATGACCAAGGAATGATGTCCACAAAACTCAGTGGAGCTTGTTCCACAGTATACAGGGAAGAGACTGCATTGTGTAGACTGCAGTCCAGTGCATGCCTTTCTGAAAGGCTGCTGGGATGTTTAATCTTGGTAAAGCTTTGTAGGATTGCTCTGCACATACCAATGTGTATGACAAGGATTCATTTATTCAATAACCCTGTTCAATAAGCCACTATTTTACTTCAGTTTTTAGAGAAGGAATTGTGATTCCTCATCCCCCTGTAGATATCCTCATAACACAGATCACGCAGAATTCCTTATACATTGACTGCTCAGTTATTAAGTTTGACTATGTGTTCAGACAAGCAGCCGCATACCTACATTACTTAAAAGATTCCGCCTACTTACCCCAGCACTTTGGCTGAGGGGTCCAGTCTTCAACTGTACAAGTTATCCAATCAGATCCTTCCAAATCATACCCAGGATTGCATGCATATTGTATTCTGTCACGTTCCATGTACTCCATTTTTATATTCCTCACAATATCGCCAAAATCAATTTCAGGGGGTCTGCACACTGAAATTATATTTAGAATTGGAATACTCAGCAGTCAATTAGTGGCTTCCTTCTCAAGAAGGAAGTGGCCTGTGTTAAACAGATGTCAAAGAAACTTCTGTACCAAACCTTTGAATATGCATCTCATTTCAGAGAGCCAAGAGGAATATAAGTACTTTTTTTTTAAAAAAAATCATTAAATAAATAAATACTGACACTATCTATTCATGATTTTACAGGAGTGGTTTGTGGTTCTTTTGGGTAGTGAAACACAATTGCCACGTTTACAGTTAGGGAATATGTGAAGATAAACTAGTAACAGTGAAATCTGTCTTTTGGGGTTCTCTTCCATTCAACTTTCTGTAAACTCCAGTTATTTCCATGTCAAATATGAAGAAATTTGCAAATTTTGGCAAATTCTTTCAAACCAAACTGAAATGAAATGTTAACTCACCCCCAAAACAGCCATTCTCAGCCTTTCTCAGGCCACAACCCTTTGAGGAGATCTTCTTGGATTCTTAGGTTCTGGACCTCCTTGTCAAACAAGTATACAACATGAACAGCTTAACGATTTTTTTGGTCTGTGACTCCCTTCAAATGTGACAGGGCACCCCAGGGGGACAGACAGCCCCTGATGACTATGGCTCCTCTAGAGTAACCACATTTACTAAAAACAGGAAAAGGCTGTATGGTCGTGGAAACAATACAAATGCAGGAGCAGAGGATGCCTTTAATCGACCATTAAGAATATAAAACAAAGAAACAAAAAACAGAGAGCTTTCGATGATAAATCATCCTCTTAAAGACTGTGCATCAAATTCTTGTGGGTAGTTCCAAGCTTATGGAGAGATTGTCAATTCTGGATTTTTTATAGGAATGCATGACGGGAAATATATATACAATTTGAAGAGAATGCCCTCAAACTTTGGAAAATCCTTTTAAAAAAGTGTTTCTGGGAGGTGCCTAAGAGAAAGAGTAGTTTTTAAAACCAGCTACAGCTGGAGATATAAATTTATATTACAAAACTATTTTTATATTACAACATTATTTCGTGACTGAGTGCACAGGAATTCCAAGACTGACTTTTAAAAATATTCAAATCTCTCACTTTGAATGGAAGAAATTATCAGCTTTCTTTCTCCCTCCCCCCCATATTTCCAATGTTTAAATCTGAAGCTACTTCATATTAGCAGTAAACTTTGAGTGTCTACCATTATGTAGCTGTAAGAGTGCCATTGATGCATGAGATGCAGTTTTGACTTGGGGGAGGGGGAAGCTTACGTATCTAAAAGTACAAATAAAAAAACCAAAAACCCCACAAATCAAGAATTTTCGGGATGATATTTGCAATAGTGGGACTGAAAAAAACTAAATGGGGACTGAACTTGCTCAGCAAATATAGAATGATAACTAACTGTTTGTGGGGGCAAAAGAGGGATGTCATATGAAATCAAATGGCTGAAAACCAAAATTCTACACTACACTGCAACATTGTGAGGCAGGTCACATCTCTTCACAGAGTGTGGCTAATATGTTTCTGGTTGAATAGCCTTTCATAATTGCCTCATTCAGTTTTTCCTCTTATGGGGGGGGGTCTTTCATTGCCAATTTTTCTTCCTTCTGTTACTCTCTCCTTCCCCCCACTCTGTTATAAAAATTGAAAGAAGAAAAGAAAGGGAAAGCCAATAAAGAAAGGGGAGAACTTCATTGTTATACTCACTTGCTCAACAGTCCTTTGTACAAGCAGCTGGAGCTTCCCCAAGTTTGTGCAAAGAGGTATTCATTACCTCCTTGGTCAAGAATAAGCCCCTTTTGTTTAAAGATGGCATTCTCTTATACATGAAAATGCAAGCCCAGAATTACATAGATATGACAATAGTGGGGCATCATGTTCCTTGACTCACAACAGGATTATGGCCCAAGATTATAAATTGACTCGCATGCCCATGTACACAAACATCCAAATAAATAAGCAGTAAAATGCAGTAAAACACACACATGCTACACATACACACACATACTACACACGCACGCACATACACACACATACTACACACACACACACACACACATAACATATGTGTTGTATAACTTATATAAATGTATTTGATCAATAAATCAATAAATTGATAGATATATTAAATAGCATGATATGTCATTCACTAAGTATAGTACTACCTATTAAAAAACTCAGGAACTTTTTCTTTAACATAACAAAAACTCTTAAGAGAGTAATGGCAATCCCATCTCAAAACAGGAATAATTCATGGAGTAGACACCAGAAGTTCACTGCCCATATGGAATAAAACTCATTCCAGCTTCAGTTCTACCATAATTCTGTAACAAATACAACAGCTGCCATTTACCTTGCTTTAAAAAATGCATTTCATCTCAATGACTTACAATTTTGGGAAGTACAGAACGTCCCTAGAAGAAATGGAACAATACAGACCAGCCAGCTTTTCATTGTGCTTCAGGCAGCTTAACAATTGTTCTGTGGAAGCATTCAGTTTCACACTCGGCCTGTACTTTCAGTTACTGCTTTCCCTTCTCAATGTAGAAATCATTGTTCTTCAGTTGCATCAATTTTTTCCAACCCCTATGCTTACATTCCTTTTTCTCACCCATAGTCTGTGCACTGCCTTTGGTATAGCAGCTGTGAAGAGAAAATCATTATTACAATTAGGCCCTTGGACAATAAAACCCAATTAAGATCATTTGAATGTGGCTGGTTTTTGAAAAATTTGGTAGCAAGATTGAAAGCAGAAGACAGGTAGTCTTTTAGCCCTTCAGATATTTTGAAGTATGGTTCTCATAATCCCTTAACCACTGGTCATGTTGGTCGAGACTTCTGATAGCCAATGTTAAACCATCCAGGAGGTCAAAAGTTTCACTCCTCTGGTTAAATTATGCTTATTCATTGAACAAAAATTGTTTTGAGTGATTGTATGTTCAGTGCATGTTCTAGTACTAAGTAGGAGACAGAGTTGCAATTCAGTGCTAAAATCCATACATTATTACATGCTGCAGGCTTAGTCCATGGCACCTCCAATTACTGGTGAGAAAGGCCCATTGTTTGAAATTCTGGAGAGCTACTGCCTTTTCGTATCCATTGCGGCCTTCCAGGTGTTTTTTGTCTACAATCTTCATCATCCCTGACCAATGTTCCTTGAGGGGGGGCACACACAGGGTGGGGTCCAGCTGTGACCAAAAGCAAATGGGTGGCAACACTGGCTCAGCTGCATGGCACCAATGCAATGCTTTACAGCTGCACAGCCACACAGCTTAGAGCAGAGGTGGGCAATTAATTTCTATAGCGGGGGAAACATGAAAAATCTCAACTGTGTTTGGGAGTTGAACCAACTTTACTTAAAAATAAAATGAAACAATGATGTTATAATTGTATTTATTTTAAACTTGTTAATCTTCACAAATACTAAAGAGGTTTTTTGCAGTATGTTAAAGATAAGCAACTGATCAACTTTAGACAAAAAGCTATAAATGGTTTTGAAGTTCAAAACTGTCTGCTGGCCGGACAGGAGCGGCTCGCAGGCCGTATGTGGCCCTCGGGCCACACTTTGCCCAGGTCTGGCTTAGAGGGGACATTCTTCCTGAACATTACAATGATGAGATATGATGGGAGTTGGAACATTACAGTGGTGAGATATGATGGGAGTTGGAATTCAAAAGCATCTGAAGGGCCTGATTTAATGGTCCATCAGTCCTGAGTGTAAATGGTCCTGTGGTCCCTCTGATTCAACATTAGGCAGCTTCATGTGTTCACATATCACTTTTAACAAACTGACACAATATGGGAGTGACATTAGAAGACCCATCAGTTCTAATATGAATGATATCAAAGAGGAAGTCGTGCCTTACCACCCTAATACATATTTCATTCCAGTCAGTTATGGAATGCCAAGCATAAATGATCTGTAAGTAAACCAAATGCATCAATTTTTTGGTGTAATACTGAGGTCCTAGATTTTCATTATACCATAGCGACCTTAAAAGAAATGGACAGATGTAGAAGGTATTATCATAGATTTGTAACATCTAATGTGGTCCTGTGATTCTTTTAACTGAAATTGTCAAAGGCTACACTGAGACCCTCCATATTCAAAACACATACTATGCCTCTAAATTATGTCTGTTTCCAACATTAAGAGAATCAGTGTTGTTTAGTGGCTAGTGCTGGTTTAGCACTCAAGGGACCTGGGTTTAAATCTCATCTCAGCCATAGGATTTCACTGGGAAATGGCAATGGTAAATCCCTCCTTGAACATCTCACATGCCTTGCAAGTATTATTAGGGTCACCCTAAATTGAAACAGATAACAATATCCATGCAACTACATTAAGACTCAATGAACAATTACGTGATGTGGAAAGACACCACAACATAACATCAAGGCATGGGAGGGGCATCCTGAGTCAGATAAGAGATTCAGATAACATTTCGTGAAGATCACAATTTCACACAATATTACATAAACCAAGAGTGGAAGGAGACAAAGTTCAGCCTTGGTGAATCAAGTTCAAGGATGTGACAGCCCTTTAATCTCATTCATAATTTTTTGAATTGTACACTGGAGATGAGAGCTACAAGATCTGGGAATGTTTATAGGTGGAGAATTCTTAGTAGTACTCATGAAAACATCTGAACATCTATTTTATCCTTCTCACCTAAGTGGATTTTATGGTGTTAGAAAAAGAGATGGGAGTAACAACAGGAAACCATGAGTGGATTACAAATGGAAGACTAAAACCTCTGAGCCCTCTGTTCAATTCGTTAAGGCTCTGTGCCTGTAAGGCAATTGAACAACAGATGCTTCATCTGGAACTAGCCATAGAACCGTCTCTTCTGGCAGGTGTTTTCTCTGATACCAATATCACTACTTGTGTTCACAAAAACAAACTTCAGATGCAAAAGAACAGGACAGCGTGCTATTACTTACTTGGTTTGGAAGATTCCATCCTCCCTTCCATCACGTTGCTAAGCAACAGTGTGAGGGAGTAACTGTCAACAGCTATGAGGAGGTTGCCTATCAGCTGGAGGTATTGTGTCACTTTGCTATTAGAGCCAGATCTCAGGAGGGCATTTCATTTTGTGATAGAGACAAGAACTAAGGGTAAGAACAGCATATACCTGGGGCAGATCCTAGATGCGCACCCCTGGACTTTGAGGGGCTGCATCTGCTCCTGTGACCACCAACCCCCAACGTTTCTGAGACAAAAAGTGAGTGGGGGGGTTTAAAAAGGAAAGTGTGTATGTATTAGGGAAGCTACAGCCCACAAACCATTTGGGCCGAGTCCTAGTGATGTAAGCAGTTAGTGCACAAGGTTTGCATTCTACTGGAGTTTAGGAAACTTTGTTGTTGTTTAGTCATTAAGTCATGTCCGACTCTTCGTGACCTCATGGACCAGAGCACGCCAGGCGCTCCAGTCTTCCACTGCCTCCCAAAGTTTGGTCAAAATCATGTTGGTAGCTTTGGTGACACTGTCCAACCATCTCCTCCTCTGTCATCTCCTTCTCCTCTTGTCTTCACACTTTCCCAACATCTGGGTCTTTTCCAGGGAGTCTTCTCATAAGATGGCCAAAGTATTGGAGCCTCAGCTTCAGGATCTGTCCCTCCAGTGAGCACTCAGGGTTGATTTCCTTCAAAATGGATAGGTTTCTTCTCTTTGCAGTCCAGGGGACTCTCAAGAGTCTTCTCCAGCACCACAATTCAAAAGCATCAATTCTTCAACAGTCAGCCTTCATTATGGTCCAGCTCTCACTTCCATACATCACTACTGGAAAAACCAGAGCTTTGACTATGTAGACCTTTGTTGGCAACGTGATGTATCTGCTTTTTAAGATGCTGTCTAGGTTTTTCATCACTTTCCTCCCAAGAAGCAGGTGTCTTTTAATTTCATGGCTGCTGTCACCATCTGCAGTGATCATGGAGCCCAAGAAGGTAAAATTTGTCACTGCCTCCATATCTTCTCCTTCTATTTGCCATGAGGTGATGGGACCAGTGGCCATGATCTTAGTTTTTTTTTGTTTTGTTTTTTTATGTTGAGCTTCAGAAACCAGCCAGTTAGGGGGAAAGTCATCAAAAATCAAGTGTTTTTCTTTTCTTTTTTTCTGTAGGTACCAGCTTTGTGAACGGTGCACATGAAGAACTGCTGGATGGCTCAGTGGTTTAGGTCTCTGACTGCAGAGCCTTAGACTGGGAGTTTTATTCCACACTGTACATCCTTGACAAGGGTTGAATTTGGTGATCCACAAGGTCCATTCCAGCTCTGCAGTTCTAAGTTTGTTGTTGTTGTTGTTGTTGTTGTTGTTGTTGTTGTTGTTGCTGCTGCTGCTGCTGCTGCTGCTGCTGCTGCTGCTGCTAATGAAGCTGAAGGGGGAAAAAGTGTAATCCAACCGGAGTGTTTTACAGAAAACATACTGGCTAAGTCATGCAAAGTCTACATGTTCTATGTTACAGCACTGAGTTTTACTCATTGGCAGAGGTGTAACGAACTTGGAGGTCAAAGTGCTGGGGCTTTTGGATTGGCAACAACAATAGCATCATCTTCGACTCACATCAGTATATTCTGTTTTGCCAATGTTCAGATGTAATTCTCACCATAAGTGAGAAATAGGGTTGTAAAAGTTTTTCTCCCCAGGATTAATATACTGTGAGTTACGTCTGTTATAATGTTACATATGCAGTACATGAATTTGGCTCAGATGATTCTGTACTGAATGCTTGGTGTCTAATGGCAGTCAGTGCTGCTCATTGCCATACCAACATGACCTGTCACGACCAGGAGAGACCAGATTCATTGGTATATTGGTTGGAAAAGCCAAGTTACCTAACGGGGGTAGGAAACACTTATCTGCTACATCTGAGCTGTCATGCCTATATAGCTAATATCTGTAATAGTTTGTAATTTATTCTGTCTGCTCTGTGTGCGTGTGCATGTGTGCTTTGTAAGCGGAAGAGATGCCAGGTGGACTGGCCTCTTCCAATGGTGGAAACTGGATTGGGAGACAAGGGCAGTGTTGGTACACAAGTTGGTGCACAAGTGACTTCAAGCAAACACAAATGAATTGATGGCACAGGCCATGAAAAGCTAACATCTGGTGACAGGCAACTAACTAAATATTGGGATCCAGCAATTCTGATATCAAACACACACTACTACTCCTCTATTGCTCTTTTATACTTGTCTGAGGTTGTAAACATGGCTTAACTATTTTGTTGTCTATCCACCACACAATTTCAGACATACAATGTACTGTTGTGATCTACCCTTATTATTGTAGTATATCTCTGAGGTGGTCTCAAATGGACAACCAAAACACTCTGTATGATTTACAAAAGAGTTGCTCCTGATGGTGGACAGTTAAAACTGTTTTATTCATAGAGATACAAATGTTTGCAGATGAAACATGAGGAGGCCAGACTGGTAATATTAGGAGGGTAAGCAAATGGCCTGCATATGAAGTAGAGAAAGTAGGAGCCAGAGAGATTGTCATGCTGAGCATTGAGGGGAGAGATGGATGGCATGGAAGAAGCCAAAGGAAAGACCAACAAAATTGAGAAGAAGGGAATGGAGGTAGACAAGTAACTGAGTGCTCAAGCACACGTGCCAAAAGAATCCTAATTATACGGATTCTTTTCATACCTTTCTTGAATCAATACATTTTTACATGCGTTCATGTGATACATATATTGTTGGACCTGTTTGCATGGCTGTCAGTTCAATTGGTATATTTTGTGCCATCTCATATAAATCAATTTGCCATCCTTTTTCTGGAGGCCCCCGATGCCCAAAAGTTTTTTTAAAAAAAATTCATAGTGATGTATCACTATTTTCCTGTCACTTCCAACTGTTAGTTGATGTGCAATCTGGAGGTATATGTCACCTTCAGCCTTCCTTCCCTTTTTAATTCTCACTTCCCAGTTCCTTTCCCCACTTTCCATTTTCTATCTTGCCTCTTTTCCTTCTCTCTTCCTCCCCCTTTCCCTTCCCTTCTTTATTCACTCATCCCCTTTTCCCTGGTTCCCTGCATATCTCTCCCTCTCTATTCTTGGCTTGCATTTTTCCCCCTTTTGAACAGGCTCGGGAGAGGAAGTGGGTTTTAAAAGACATGCAAAACACTGTAAAGAGCAAGGTTTAAGAAAGAGAGACATCAATACAACACCCCTTTTTTTTCTCCCCTCAAACAATTCAAAGCAGGAAACATCCCTTTCTCTGCTCAAGCCCTCTTTCCATTTTCCTTCCTTACACCTGCAAGGAGGAAGGCTGCCTCCTTCTCAGCAATGCATTCATGTTGTTTTTGTGGCAGTGGTGGTGACTGCTACAAGCAATTTATCAATATCCCTTCAAACAAAATTTAAAGGGTACAAGCACAGTGTCCATGAAGTGGCCACAGAGCCCAGAAACCTGACTCTTTGCAAAGAAAATAAATTTACAGCAATGTCCACACATGCTAAAATGATAAGGATTGAAGTGATACATGATTGGTACATTTTAAAGCAACCCTTTCAGTGAGGTAGAAGGAAAAAGGATAGATTGGCTAAATGATCTTACACATGCATCAGGTGAATGGAAATTTATAAAACAATTCAAATAAAAGCAGAATCAATATTACTGAGTTTCTTTGATTGAGCAATGAGTGATGCAACCAAAAAAGCTAACAGCGACAATGCTTGGAAAATTAAGCTGGCCTGGGAAGAAATGAACAAAACAAGCAAACCACACAATAATGCAGCACAGTAAGCAAGCAACATAATGACACTTGTTTAAAATCAAATTTCAATAATGTCAACCAAATTTCTGTCAAACATCTGTTGCCTGTAGACCACATGGCTACAACCATTTTAATTGTTTAGTGTTTGGCAAGGAACATGGAAGGATTGTGCTAAAAGGAACTGAGATGGAACTCAAAACAAGCAGGACAAGCCTGGTTTGATGTAAAACAGGCCGTCAGATGACCAGCCCTTAATTGGAGAGAGGAATCTTGTGGACATCTCACAAGTCCCAATAATCTGACAGCACAGGCATCACAAGTTTTGAACCCATCCCCTTAAGTGACTCAGAAGTAGCAAGCAAGAGCCACTTTGACACCCAGCTGTCCCCCACTTGGCATTTCTGTTTGGTGCTAGGACAAGGAACTCCACTTCTGGGCTGTCTCTGGAGGCATGCATGGCTTTGGGACTGTCGTGACGCAGTTCAAAATACACCACTTTCTGTCAGGAAACAATGTTCTTAATAACAACCTTAGAACTGCAAAGCTGGAAGGGACCCTATGGATCATCAAGTCCAGACCCTGTCAAAAAGACACAATGGGGAATTGGTCCCAGGTTCTGCTTCTGCAGCCAGATGCCTAAACCACTGAGCTACATGTGGATGATCTAAGTTCTGATATACTGGTGACTATTTTCCCCTTGAGATTTTTCTGCATGAAATTTTGGGAAAACTGGGGAAAAAATTATGCAAAATTATGTTCACTGCTATTGAGCACGTAGCTCCCACACACCCTACCTGATGGATTTTAATGAAAATGCATTAAAACAGATTTGAAGACTGTCAAAACTCAATGGAGGGGTAGTATCTTTTGTGAAATAAGTGTTCTTTAAGAGGAATGTCCCTATTTAAAATTCTATAAAATGCTTTGATGAACAGTCTCCTGAATTTTGAGGACATTTTCACTCCTTAAAGCCAGATGTGTGACTTTTATTTGCCCTTACAAGATAGCTCAGATTGTTCATTTTGGACGGACACGTTATTGTGAGAGTTATTCAGCTTGACATTTCAGCACACTAAGAACTGAACTGCTGCTGTACATAAGCTCCAGCTTCCTCCGTAATCTCATTCCTGAAACAATCCTGGTATCTCACCTAATCCAAACTCTCTTGTTTGTGGTTGTTGTGGGTTTTTCGGGCTCTTTGGTCGTGTTCTGAAAGTTGTTCTTCCTAACGTTTTGCCAGTCTCTGTGGCCGGCATCTTCAGAGGACAGCACTCTCTTGTTTGTCTCACATCACGCTTTGCTCTTAGGTTGTTCTTAATAAGGAGATCCTATAGAAACTCAATTTACATTCTCATTCTACCCATATGATCCACCTCATTCAGCCCATGTGGGATTGTACTGGCTTGTATTAAATTGTGGATATTCAGAATTCCCATTCACTCCAGTGTGTTAAAGCCAGACCTGTGACTTTTATTTGCCCTTACAAGATAGCTCAGATTGTTCATTTTGGACTGACTCATTATCATGCGATTACAGCGTGCAGGGAGAAGATAGGCTGGGGCCACGTCTGGACTGAGGGTCACCAATAGAAGGGGAAGCTTGAGGCCTGGGGGTGGTCAGAGTAAGGCTGGCTGAGGTTGTGCTGTCTATAGGACCACACATCCTTGGGGCGTGGACACAACCCTTTTCATGAGAAAGGGGTCCAGTGAGTCCCAGTTATGCTAATTCCACACTATAGCAGGCCCCTCTCTGTTGGGATCTTGAAAGTATTACATTGATTATTAAAGAATGGCCCTGGTTTACCCCATCACTTTGTGTATTACATCATTATTCTCGGGTGGGAGGGCAAATAGGGTTTTCAAGGCAACATATTTTTATTTAAGTTCTAATCCATGTCTATGGGGCCTTTACATCAAATGTCCATAGAACAACACAGTTCTCGTTAACATATGTAGTAGGATACATGACACTTAATTTTTATTTTTATTGTCATTGTACCTTTGATGCACCTATATCTGACATTTCATCACAGGGAAATGGAAAGAGAAAACAATTCAGGAGGAACCATAGGTAACAGCTGCAATTACACAACTAATGATACAGTGGAACTGAGAGGAAATCTGAGAAAAGGGAGCTAATCAAAAAGAAGGCCCTAGCAAATCTTCATTCATTATGGGATTAGAAAGAAAGCTTATAGGACTGTGAGGATGAAGGGCCGAGAAAAAAAAAGATGCATTAGGAAACTTTTGGCCATCATATGGGAAAAGGGGTGTTGAACTTTGTAGAAAAACAGGGACGTATGGACGATGGATGAGAGGTTCTTGGGAAATAAAGAGATTAAAAGAGTGCTGGGCAATGGCTGCATTTCATACATTGATTTGAAAAAACTCCATGTTCTTGCCTTTAGGGTTCTAGCAAATAATTTTCGAGTGCATGGATCTTCAATATCAATCTTCATTACTGAGTGAAATATATTGGCTGAAAAACTGAATCTTGTCCAATTTCCAGCTGCTGGAAAAAAATAAACAGAAAATCTGAGTTAAAATTACAGTGTAGCCTGGCAGATAATGGGTCTTTTTGTCTAGTGCCATAAAGCAGAGGGAGCTGATAGGAAAATGTGAAAACTTTCATTACAACACACAATGTTAAAAGCATTCTATGATCTGATCATAGTGTAAATAAAAATAACATTGGACATAAAAAATTGAAAGAATAATAACCAACAGGGAAAGTCATTAAAACAGCAGCAGTAAGTTATTAAGAATAATAATCTAGAACTGCAAAGCTAGGATGGAACCTATGGAGTCCAGCTCCTACCAAGGAGGCATAGTGGGGAACTGAACTCCCAAAGACTGAGCTATCCAGCAAGGAGAATAGGAGGGCTTGGTGTTGATGCATCACCAAGTAAGCACTGAAATTTTGCAATCCTCTATATGTGTGGTCACTGAGTCCCTGTAGATTTTAGTTTTGACCTGAATATAATGGATACAGTATTTATTTGATGTAAGCTACTGTGTTCATAAATAAAATGTTTTGGAAAAATGTTCCTGAACAATTTTCAAGGCCTTAACATGTCTTTAGATTCCCTTCCCCTCCAGAGAAAAATGTATCATTATTTTCAGCTAAGTTCCTTAGTTGAAAATATACCATTCAAAGTACCAAATCCTAAACTGTAATGAATTCAGCAGAGAGCTTGCACTACATATTATATATGTATGTGTACATGTTTTAAATATAACATAAGGGACAAATTAGGAACTAAATAGAAAGCAAAGTGCAGAGCAGCTATAATCCTGCATTAAAAACAGTATTTTGAAAAAGGGTCGCTGGAGAAGTTTTGAATGTCTCACAGATTTAGCTGAATTAAATGCATCTTTTTAATCCAACCTGTTTTTTAAATGGAAATTTCATCAAGGATGAGTGCTTATAGGTAAGGGGTAGGTACCAGGCAAGCAGAAGATATATGAACCCATACTTCTTGCTACATTCCTTGGGAAAGCAGGCGACTGCATTGCAGGATTCTGCCGAAACTACAGGCCTTTTAAAAAAATGGAGCAAACCTACCAGTGACTTCTAGTATTATATGATGCCAATATGGCTGCAGTTCTGTTCTGTTTTTTATAGATACACCATATTTCAGGTGGCACAGGCCCACCTACTTTTTACCCACCTAATCGCATGACAGCCTGTTTTGGAAGGTTTTTAACTGTCTTCCTCCAGGCTTCTTCATTCAGCATGTGGGGAAGACAGAAATTCTGAATGCTAGCACTCTGCCCTGTTCAGTCTCGCACCACTAAACCTGGGGGCTGGGGAGTGGGACTGACAGGTTGGAGAAATCCCGGTTCCTCTCCCCTCAGAGCCAGCACTGCCCTTTTTCAGAAATTTGGCTGGATACCAGATTCAAAGAAGAAGTGTCTAAAGAAGTGAACTTGTCCACAAAAGCTCATGTATCAGTCAGTCTTTAAGTTATCACAGCATTTTTTGTCTTTTTTATTTTTGTTTTGTTTTATCTGAGAAACAAACAAAGGTATTGCAACTTGGGTGTGTGTTACAAGGAGGTTGTTGCTGTGACTTATTTACTGCCCCACAGTGCTCTAGCACTCTTTGAGCAGTTTATAATAGAATTATGCAAACAATCATTCGCCCTCCTGAGCAAGCTGGGTACTTATTTTACTGACCTCAGAAGGATGGAAGGCAGAGTTAACCTTGAGCCGGCTACCTGAATTCATCAGGATTAAATTCAGGTTGTGAGCAGAGGACTGACTGCAGGACAGCAACTTAACCTCTGTACCACACCTGTTTGCAGCTAATGAATTTTATCCAAAGTACTGGAAAAGTATAGTTTCAGCCATTCTCAGCCTAAGAGGCTAATTATTTTAATCCCAAAGGTGGGCAAACTTCTATTTACTGGATTTTCAAAATCTTCTGGGCATCTTAAACAATATATTTTGAAAGACAAAAACCATATAGAAGAAACAGGATTTAAGGATGAGCCAAAAATTAAAATATAGGTCAAATGGGTGAGTTTTCTTTTTCTTTCTTTATTTCATTGATAGTTGAGGGATTGTAGTTAACACAATCATACAGAAATTATAGTCACCATCTTAATGTATGTTTTGGCATTTAACAAGCAAAAGAAATTTCAAGATTTGGCATGAGGAAAATGACTTATTATAGCTTAGAATACTCAGGCCATCTGAGAATACCTCAGCTTACTATGATCCATCAAAAATGGACACATTTATAATTCATTATTTTTTAAAAACAATTCAAGCCATCCATCTCTGCTTGGATTAATTTTTCATACAAAAATGTAAAGCAATGGTATCACTTCTATCTTGGAGACAGGATAATAAGCCTCTCTTTATGCAGGTGATGTGGCATTTAAACAAAACAAACCTATTACATCGGACTAAAAATATATAGTGAAGCAGTAAATGGTATGAAGTCTGAAATATTGGAGGCTGAACATAGGAGAAAATACTGCTACCATATAATCTTGTTAAATGCTATGGGGGAATTGAATTCTCTAGACTTTACAATACACTAAGTATTTCTAAGTAATTAGTAATCTAGATTGTTCATTGATTTAGGAGGAGATGGGAGTGCCTCATTAACAGGGACAGAATGATCCATAGAGTCCCTTCCAGCTGTGCAGTTCTAAGATGATGATGATGATACTGCATGTGAGCAAGGGCTGACAGTCTTCCATCATTATTATTGTGATATTGATTTAGCTTTAGCATATGTGATTGGCTTTGGGTTTTGCGTTTGTGCATGCAAGACGGAAACTAGGAGTACTTACTTTTTTTATATACATCTTGGATATACCCATAGCCCCTTTACACATTGTTTTCTAAAGGGTGGTGATGATGGATCTTTAAAAAACCCTGGTTTACACTCAAATTCCATCCAGTAATCCGATGCTCTCATGGAAGTTGATTTAGTTATTGACTTCAGCTGGATATTGTTACGCCCCATGCCAGATTCATCTGCTCTACAGGTTTCTGAAGGAAAGCACATAAAATTTGTCTTTTGTGAATCAAGCCAACACTTTCAATACATGTATTTAAGTGAGGTAACAGGAATCATGACTTGTTGCAAACCCACTGTGGCTTGGAGTCCGTGGCAACATTCATCTATTAAGAGAACTGACATAGTCTAACTGCTACATCCATCTTGTAGCAGTGTGATGGTAACTGCAACAATGCCCAATGTCTAAAAGGTCCAACCTTAAAGTTTAAATTTCACAATAATATATGAAATAAACCTTAGAGCAGAGACTTAGAACAACGACCTCCTACCCAAAGACTAGAAACATTCGATGCAAAACATGGTATTCTGCTTTTAATCCTCAATCTGACTATATTTGTGAGTCTGATTGCTAAGGCACATGTCTCTGAAATCCCACCCAGTATGAAAAGAAAAATGGGTTACTATTAGGTAAGACAGTCTTGTTGATATCTAGCTGATGATTACTTAAAGATGGCTTGTATGTATGTCATTCTATACACATGGGAACCTTTGCAAAAGATACAAATAAAGGCAGAGAGAATTTCAGCTATAACAAAATATCTTCTCCTCCTCCCCACCATCACAATATCTCTTGCAATTGAGAGAAAGGTAGAATTTTTAAAAAGTAAATAAATATACCACTTTCTGGTTTTAATGGTCCTTAAAAATTTTTAAAGAGAACCCAGTGTAAAATGGTCCTTTAAAGAGTAAGAAAACACATCACTCCTGTCTAGGCTCCAGTGGAAAAGGAAGAAATCAGGTGTCGTAAGTGCTATACCTACTTTTTGTGCTGCTTAAGTGCCCTTCCACTATAACAGGGGCATTGTGCTTCCTAAATCAAGAGAGTGTTGCGGATTAGCACTTACGAAGACATCTGGGCACGCCTCTCCACTGACCATCAATGCATCGTGCAATTGGAGTGCCTTCCATTACATACAGTCTGTAGCACTGATATACCACAATTGAACCTGATAAATATTGTTGTGCTTGATGGGCGATGAGCATTGCATTATCAATGGCAGGTGGAGGACCACAGTTTTCTGGTATCTCTGTAATGAAAGTATTGAATACTGTATACTCAGGAAAAGGAAACACACACAAAATTACAAAGTAGTCTGAAAATGAAAGCAAATCAAACTAACTCTTTAACTGCATTGTGTGGTAGGTACAGCCTCAGCCAACATCTCATGTTCCATCACCAGTTTCCAGTCATAATGGGTCCCATCTTCTTACTCATTATGCTGACATATTACAACTTTGGGAGATAAATTGTCCCAACTTCAGAAATCATTATAGACATTATCAGTTGTACATTGAATTGCATGCCTCAGTGTGCAATTAATAATGTCTGTGGTGGTTTCTTGGGGCAATTCACCTCCAAAGGTTAAGCCATTTGTGTAGCCACATAAGAAGATTTTGTTGAACAACACACTTCTTTGGAGAGCTCAAACATATAGTGTAGTGGCTCCCAACTTTGAACAACCTTGGTATTCTTCAACTGCAGTTCTCAGAAGTCTTCATTGACAGCTGTGCTGGCCGGGATTTCTGGGAATTCATACATACTCAGTAAGCTGTAAAACCCCCCCATACCCAACATTTTAAATGCACTAACTTGTGGATGTGTATCAAGATGTATGCTGCCACAAAAGCAAAATGTTACAGCTACATGAAGATATCACATGAAGATACATTACAGCTAGCCTGTTAAATTTTTCATAACAAGGAAATACAATAGGACTCTCATATCGAAGGGATCAGTATCTGGTGATTCACTTATCTACACTCTCAAAATATTAAAAATATTAAAAGAAAAATCCTAGAAATATATTGAACCAACCCCCTGAGGATCTGGGAGTTCTGTTGTATAGCACTTTCAACTCATCTTTTGAAAGTGTGCTTCTCTTGCGCTAGAAGCAAAACCAGGTTGCATCCAGACTGAGAGAGTAGGTCCATTTGAAATCAATGTTCTTCAGTTATTTTGTTGTTGTTGTTTAGTCGTTAAGTCATGTCCGACTCTTTGTAACCGCATGGACCAGAGCACACCAGGCCCTCCTGTCTTCCACTGCCTCCCGGAGTTGGGTCAAATTCATGTTGGTAGCTTCGGTGACACTGTCCAACCATCTCGTCCTCTGTCATCCCTTCTCCTCTTGCCCTTACACTTTCCCAACATCAGGGTCTTTTCCAGGGAGTCTTCTCTTCTCATCAGATGCCCAGAGTATTGGAGCCTCCGCTTCAGGATCTGTCCTTCCAGTGAGCACTCAGGGTTGATTTCCTTTAGAATGGATAGGTTTGTTCTCCTTGAAGTCCAGGGGGCTCCCAAGAGCCTCCTCCAGAACCACAATTCAAAAGCATCAATTCTTCAGTGGTCAGCCTTCTTTATGGTCCAGCTCTCTTCAGTTATACCCATCATTAAAAAGTGCCATTGATTTCAGTGGATCTGTCCTAAATACAGTGAAGTCTGGCTCCAACCCATAAGTGTCCACAGCAGCCTTGAAAAGGATATTTTATGCTCCTTGGAAGAGTTGTCCCTCTCCTAACATAACAAAGACAAAATATTTTCATGACAGTAGCAATGTGGTATTCTCCTAGTTGAGCTTGGCCCTTTGCCCTCACAGTCTTACAGCCCTGCCAGTCTCTAAGCATATAAATATATAAACATTTGAATATGGAGAATTTCAACCAACGTGATGTTGTCAGGCAATTTTAGAAGCAAATAGAAAAACTAGTGTGAACATTTAGCTTTGATTTAAGAATGCAAGGAATATATTCTGGCTACATACCATTTGTCATTTCATTTAATCAACATGAGACCTACATTTATTCCAAAGTATCAATGGGGATGAGCACCGCGCCTCAGAGTCGGACACAACTGAACTAAATGTCAAGGGGAACCTTTACCTTTACCTATAATTAGTTTCCTAAAAATAATTTGTGCTAGGATTGTGTTCCTGTTTTTGTTTTAAGTAGGAGAGTTCTAGATCTTACCTGTATCAGTCAGGAGGTTCACAAGACCATCAAGAGTTACTTGTCCCTGTTGATATACTGGGACTGAAATAGAAAGATAGGGCATGTGAAAAAGGTAATAAGCTGCCATATCATCCACCCTTTAAGAAAAACAAAACACCACAGCATGGTTTCGTATTAAAATCAGTAGTAAACTATTTACTTCTACTTTGATGATCCCTGTCATTTTCCTAGGGGTGAGAATGAACAACTTCTTCCCTGTCCCTTTGTCCTGTGGAAAGAAAAAGTAATGATTTCACATTATCATTCTTTGAGAACAGGAGTATGTGCTCCTTTGACTGCACCCACAGTGCACTATTCACAATAGTCTGCCTTCTGAAAAAGGTGGTAAAAGTTGAAGAATAGAAGCATAAGAGTCAATGTGTGTGATAGTCTCTGTCTGTGAGGATCTCCACGGGAAGCCTGTTAAAAAAACCCTATGAGACCCATAAGCCCTTGTAGATGCCACAGAGCTTAGTCCTATCTACTCATTTCCCTTGTTTTCTTCATAGGATAAAATGTCTATGGGAGTCTGAATTTTTCACCTGTAAGAACTTGAAAACACCTGTCAAAACTGATTATTTTTAATAATTATTAAAGCCCCCAGACATCTGTCTGAGGAATTCCTGCAGACTTCTAGGAGCTATCATCCACAAAATATAAAAATCTCATGCCTAGTCTATATTATGTGCTTCAAGTACAGAAAATAAGATCTTATCAAAAAACCCTCCAATTCTTGACTTCTGGGGTCTGAGCCTAAACCTTCCCAGAAAGCAAATTCCCCTCTGGCATTGGATGTATTGCTGCCACTACTCAAATGCAGTATTTCACATCTAGAACTGAGGGAGTATTTGAGATTTCCTTCCTCTAAACCAATGGTTCCCAACTTTGGGTCCCCAGATGTTCTTGGACTAAAGAAGCCTTCACTACTAGCTTTGCTGGCTAGGATTTTGGGGAGTTACAGTCCAAAAACATCTGGGAACCCAAGGCTGGGGAGCCACTGCTCTAAACAGCTCCCACACTGTATTCCTCCTTCCCTTTCCTGCAGAGAGAGGGAGTGGAGCCTAGTTGTTGAACACAGTTGTCAAACCAAATATTGAGTTCACTTAGCCACAACTCTTGCTGTTTTAAGCATGCACCACAAATGCTCTCTTTCAGAACATTCATGAAGAAAATTACATTTGTTGTGGAACTGCTGTGTTGTTAGATGCTACAATCAACTGCAGATTGTAAAAACACAGTGAGTTACAAACCTAAGAGGCAGCTGAAAGTTAGAAAAAGAGAGCAAGAAAATGCTTCTACTAACACAAGGATTCCTCACAATAGAGACAAAGTAACAAAATAAAGATTGTTGTTGTTGTTGTTGTTGTTGTTGTTGTTGTTGTTGTTGTTGTTGTTCTTCTTCTTCTTCTTCTTCTTCTTCTTCTTCTTCTTCTTCTTCTTCTTCTTATTATTATTATTATTATTATTATTATTATTATTATTATTATTATTATTATTATTATTATTATTATTATTATTATTATTATTATTATTATTATTATTATTATTCACATTTCTCCCAACAAGGGACCCAAGGTGGCTATAATAACTCCCTATTATTCCCCATTATTTCTAGCTACAACATCTAGGTCCACACACAGTTGTTTAATCACCAGAAATACCAGAAGTATTCTCTGACAAAGACTCAAGTCCTGTTGCTTAGTCATGACCAGAATAGGCCCATTGAATCAAGGGCGATTTGGTGAGTCAGCCTTTCCATAATTCCTGATTTAATAGGCCTATTCTACGTGCAATTTACTATGATAAGAAAGAGGATTTCAGTCAATACCTGTCAGGATTGTTGGGTCTGAAGGCAACAGCTGAAGTTTCAGGGAATGCCTGGATCTTTTGGGTTTGGGGGGACTGGAAAATCTTAGGGCAGGTGGCACTGGAGAAGAAAGTCTGACCCCCCTCCTCCTTTCTGAGATGTTTTTAAAGCCTTCTCCATCCCCATCTAGCTAGAGCTAGGAGTCTCTGCTGTAATGTCCACAATCATGCCTGCTTCCCTTCTGGCTTTTTGTATGGACAGAACAACGTCACTCTAGCAGTTCACATCCTCATCCCAAATTGTTGACAGCACATCAACATGGCGGAGTTGAGGCTTTTCACAAATGACTTCAGCAACTGTCCTTGCAAAGGTCTTTCACCTTCTTTAGTTCCACAAGATTAATGATCTACTCTTAGCCAGACTGCAAAGCCAGACATTCATTTTTCTTTGTTGGAGGCACAGAGGCAGATTATGAGGTAACTCTTTGCAGAAAAAAAACATAGGTACATAGTCCTAGTAACCCTCTCTCTCCCAAGCTGCTTCAGAAGGCTGGTGAATTCTTCTCAGCAGGTTTTCAGTGCCACAGAGGGCTACAGTGGGGGGAAAAAGAGAGGAAGTGAATCCCAGTTCTCCCACAAAATTGGTATTTCACCATAAAATGAGGATTTTACATGTTCTCTCTGTGAAGGGGGTTGGGCAATGTAAACTCTTGTTTATTAATAGAAGTACTGAGAACTATTCAGAATTAATAGAACTACTTAAGAGCTTTATGTCCCTTATATGTGAGCATGCCAAAAGTAGAAAGATAGGAATCTTTTGAGGAAGGGTACCGCCAAAGTAAGTGTATTGTCTCCAACATTGGAGAAGTTCCTGAGAACTCAGAAACGAAGTATAAATGAAGGCAATGTGTGGTTCCATATGCATGCTTCCTGTTTTTCTTAAGCATGTTTCCCCTGAAGCCAGAGGTCTCTTTTAGCTGACAGGAATAATATCCACTTTACAACAACATAATGGCTGCAGTTTTCTAGAATCTGAATTAAGGTTCTTAGGGCTGCAGCCTTAAAGAACTCAAGTAAATAACTAACAATGATAGACATAACATTGGTTCAATGATGCATGATAATTGTTTGCAGCAGTTTAGAATTAGATGACTTACCTTGTTGTGCAGTGCAACACATCCATAGCAGAAGCAGAGCAAAACAGCATAGCAAGCGGAATGCCATCACAGAACTTTGTGAAAAGAGCTCTGCTTTTCTGAAAGATTTCTGCTGGGTTTTCTCTTAACACTCAGCTCGGTGTACTTTGCCTGTCCTAACTGTTGTGAGGAATGATCTTACTTGGGCTTTTTCCTTAACAATTGCTCCCCCTTTAGTCCTGTTGCAACACACATGAATACCTGTTTCGGGGCCAGAGAAATATTCAAACAATGTACAGTAGTTACCTGATTAGTGGTGTCTTTTCCAAAACTTGGGAAAGTTGCCTTTTTTGAACTATGCCACCCAGATTCTCACAGGTGTGTGTAGAACTCTGGGAACTGTAGTCCAAAAAGGTAACTTTTCGGAGCTCTGTTCTTTTATGACAGCTTTTGGTTTGTCTTGTTTTACACAAATGATAAATTTCATCTAGTCTAACAAATGTCAACATTGTTGGTTTTCGAGATATCAGTGTTAAATCCATTTTAAAATTTTATTTACTCGAAATATATACTGTATATCCCACCTTTCTCCTACAAACTGGTTGCAGGAAACCCATTTTTCCTTGGCATGGACTCTTCGAAGGGTTTTAAATGAGATTTTTTTACTAAACCGGAGGTTCTCAATCTTGGTAACCAAGGTGTTCTTGGACTGCAGTTCCCAGAAGCCTTCACCACCAGCTGTGCTGCCTCAAGTTTCTGGGAGTTGCAGTCCAAGAACACCCAAGTTACCCAAGATTGGGAACCACTGTACTAGGCCACTGGTTCTTAACCTTGGGTTACTCAGGAGTTTTGGACTGCAACTCCCAGAAGCCTTCACCACCAACTGTCCTGGCTGGGGTTTCTGGGAGTTGCAGTTCAAAAACATCCGAGTAACAAAGGTTAAGAACCACTGTACTAGGCCATCAGGATGACTTATTCACTGAATTTTAGATGGGCTTCAGATATCATGATCTGCCACACTTAACAAGCTTGTTTTTTCATTCCATTGTTTTACCATTGCTTCTTTTTTTTCATATTACAGAAAATCTGTTAAGAAGAAAACAATTGAAAAATTGCCTTTCAGTCTTATAATGGTGAGATGAAGAAAACTCCCATCTGGAAACACTTTTTAGTTTCGTGCCCTGTTCTCAACAACTCCAAAGACAATGCAACAGCATTGTAGCTTGATCCACATATGGTAATGAAAAGCTTCTGTTGATAGTAGTTGTTAAGGGCTCAGGCAAATATCAGGATCCCCACCTTCTAATAACTGACGATGCTATCAATTGATTAACTGAGCAGTGATGGGAATTTTTGCTGCAACTTGAATAAACATGGGGATGCTGTGGGATAAGAAAGAACCTGAGATTTTAAAAAAAGAATCCTCATAAATGCAAGAGAAAGTGGGTGACTTTGAGTGCTTAACTTTCTAAAGGTCTGAGGCTTGAATCTCGATTCAGTGAATCATATTTGTGGTGCTGCACCAGGGCTTATACCACCTCCGTTTATCTAAAAGGCTCTTCACCCTTAATACCTATTTCTCAGACCCATTAACACAACCTTCTTCATCCTGGGAATCACCACAAGTACTGAATTTAATCAGTGCAGAGGGATAAAATTCCATTTGGCTCACATTTCTGCACCAAATAATAAAACAAGTTTTATAAATGGGATAGAACGATTTTTAGAAAATGTAGTATGGGAGAAATCAAACCTGATAGATTTATCCACGTCTGTGTTCAACAGAGTCTGCACATGATCACAGGCATTTCATCCTCCAGAAACAGGCTGACATCCGTAACTGGCATCACAGGGCAGTTGGCAGAGAACCAGTTCTCTAGCATACCCCATCCAGCAGTTACCTTTGCCTTTCCACATCTGTGAGTTTCCATTTTGATGTCCTGCAGTGCTCTGGAGAAATGCTATGCTGGGCAGTCTAGAGCAGTGGTTCCCAACCTTGAGTCCTTAGATGTTCTTTGACTACAATTCCCAGAAATCCACGCCAGCAAAGCTAATGGTGAAGGCTTCTGGGAGCTTTAGTCCAAGAACACCTAAGGACCCAAGGCTGGAAGTGACTCCTTTACAGCACTGTGATAAAGTAAGATGTCTGCTCTCAGCTAACCTTTGAGTGCTACTGTTGCTTTCAAATAATGATTTGGGAAATTGCACAGGAATGAGCTCAGTTGGCACTTATATGGGAGACAGCCAGAGATTTCTGTGTGGCTCTAGAGAATTCTGCCTGGCAGTTGGTGATGACAAGTTTGCATTAGATGGGATAATGGTTTGATTCAGTAAATGACGGCTTTCTATGATGCTTGTTGGGATGCAGAGAGATAACCACAGTGCTCTGGTTTCCAAGGTCATTGTTTGTGTCTATGCACCTGTATGCCTGTTGTGTGTGTAAATGTATAGTTGTCCTCTCCTACAACCGATGCCAGAGAAAAATGAGAATAATTAGAGCAACTCTAATATTTACCTCAACATTTCTAAAGTTCAGAGTGGACTCTCCATACATTATCATTTACCAACTAAATGAACAAATAAATAAGGCTTTAGGGACCAACACCTGATTTTAGCTTATGCATAAACCGGGTATCTTGGGAGGAAGAGATGAGGAGCCAAAGAATGTCTGAAACAAAACCCTTGGGTTGAGGCATTTGCGGAGAGTATGTGTCAAGAAAGTTGGGGGAAACCTGCGGCTATTCAAGTCTTCTTAGTTTGCAGCTCCTAACAATCCAACAGCATGGCTGACAATAAGGGACCATGAGAGTTGCATCCCAACTTTCTCTGGAAAGAAAGACCATATGCTTTCCATTCATAGCTTAACAAATTAAAGTGTAAAACCTTTCTGCTTTCTTGGAGCATTACAGAAAAAATTGACCAGTCTCAGTCAAACAGACTGAATTGGCTCAAAAACCCTCACAGGTTTAGCTTCCAAGTAAAACTGTTTTAATAAAAACAATTTTAAAAAAAGCTTTCAGCAAGGGAAACATGTCCTGTCATCTTCAGGATTACAAACAGCATTGAATACAGTAAATGTTTTGTGATATAATTGCATTGAGTGTATAGCGCTGTATGCTATGTAGTTAGTAAGCTGGTTTTTAAATTGTTTTTATTAAAACAGTTTTACTTAGAAGCTAAACCTGTGAAATTAGAGTGTCCTGATTATATCATCCCACTCAGTGTTTTTATGGTTTTGAGAAAAAGAGTGATACACATTAATAATATGTCTGTGCTCAAAATAAGTTGTAAAATTTGTAATATCTACTTCTTTCTTGATCAGTTTGATAGGAATTAAGTTTTTAGAAAGCTAAACAAAAATATTAGCCCTATAAATACAACCCCAAGCCCTTAGAAGTAATATTTATTTAGCATTTATACTTTTAAAAATAGGAAAATATACTATATACACACATAAACTCACAGACAACTATAAAATAATGCCCTTCGATAAATGCTGCATAAAAAGACACAAAATACCTTATTACAAGTGACCTTTATTCCCAAATACATGTTAGAATTGATATTCTATTTTTCTATTTGGTATTCTGTTCCTATGACAACTAACCTCCAAAGTTAATTTATTACTTTGACTTAAACTGTGACCTTCTTCTTCTTTGTTGATCTTGTTCTTGCTGATTAAATAGTGGCCCCTAATTGAACTGATATCTGTTTATCAGGGATTGACATATATATCTGTCTAGCTATCATTTGCAGATATAATATTAGCTCACATTGGATGAAATCTTGTTGCTTAGTGTAGTTAGTCATGCTAGAGTATTCCCATTTCAATCAATGGCACTTACAGAGGAGTTGATTCACCAAATCACCACTGATTCAATGAGCCCACTAAGCAACAGGAGTTAAGCCAATTATAGTGTGAACTTACATCATTTTTAAATCATGTTTTTTTCCATGATTAAAATTGTGCATTTCTGCCCACAGATATAAGAAAAGGGTAGCATCTGAGATCTGTTCCAACCATGTTGATTTACTTTTCAGCAGTCATATTAGCACATTTACATTTAACAAGAATTAAATGCTAAAGGAGTTAATGGTTTTTCTGGGTTTTTCGGGCTCTTTGGACGTGTTCTGAAGGTTGTTCTTCCTAACGTTTCGCCAGTCTCTGTGGCCGGCATCTTCAGAGGACAGCAACCTGTGCTCTGGTGTAGTTGGCTTGGGAGTGCAGTATTTATGACTGTGAGATAGGCTTTTGTCTTTTTCTGTAGATGGGTGATTAGTGTATATTGTTGTGGGTGTATTGTTGTGCTAAGGAGAAGAGATTATCTGTTCCTGTGGTTGATGAGTGTCATTAGCTGGTCTTTTGTGTGTAGTGATCCCCTGTTCTTGTGGCTGGGTAGAGTTTGTTGACCTACACAAAAACTCCAACCACCACCCACAGCAAAAAAGAGGCATAATCAAAACACTGGTAGACCGTGCAAATCGGAATTGTGAAGCTCAGTTTCTCAGCACTGAACTCAACCATCTGAATTGGGCCCTACAGGCAAATGGCTACTCCAAAAATGAAATCACAAGAGCCATCAAACCAAGAAAACAACACGGAACTGAAGAAGAAAAACAGCCACCCACAAATAAAGTATTTCTGCCGTACATCAAAGGGGTCACAGACCGCATGGGGAAACTTTTGAAAAAACACAACCTACAAACAATATTCAAGCCCACCACAAAAATACAACAAATGTTACGGTCAGCAAAGGACAGAAGGGACCCCCTCACTACCGCAGGAGTATACCGGATACCTTGCAGTTGTGGCCAGATATATATTGGAACCACAAAATGAAGCATCCACACCAGAATCAAAGAACATGAGAGACACTGCAGACTAAAACAACCAGAAAAATCTGCAGTAGCTGAACGTGCCCTGAAACAAACTGGACATGAAATTCTATTTCAAAATACTGAAACACTGGACAACACCAGCAATCATTACGTCAGACTGCACAGGGAAGCCATTGAAATCCACAAGCACCAGCACAGTTTCAACAAAAAAGAGGAAAGTATGAAGCTCAACAAAACTTGGCTCCCGGCTCTCAAAATTACAACGTGCAAAAGGTCAACGAACTCTACCCAGCCACAAGGACAGGGGATCACTACACACAAAAGACCAACTAATGACACTCACCAACCACAGGAACAGATAATCTCTTCTCCTTAGCACAACAATACACCCACAACAAATCACCCATCTACAGAAAAAGATAAAAGCCTATGTCACAGCCATAAATACTGCACTCCCAAGCCAACTACACCAGAGCACAGGGTGCTGTCCTCTGAAGATGCCGGCCACAGAGACTGCTGAAACATCAGGAAGAACAACCTTCAGAACATGGCCAAAGAGCCCAAAAAACCCAGAACAACCATTAGATCCCGGCTGCGAAAGCCTTCACGAATATACTAAAGGAGTTAGTTTATTTGCTCTGCTACTAATAAATCCTGGTTTGTTTGTTTTAAGCCATTCAGGTTCAGAGCAATGGTAACACAGAGGGATGACCCTAGCACTAAGCAAAATGAAATAACTCCCTTAGGGAGGTTTTCAGGATTGACTGATTGATTGACTTGATTTGATTTTTATATCTGGCTACCAAGGCGCTCTGGGGAGTTCACAACAAATGTAAGAACAGTCAACAGCTTTAAATGAACATAAAATACACATCAAAATAATATCAAGAAACAAAATTGAAATAAACATTATGACTTAAAAAACATAATAAACCTATATATGAGGGTGGCAAATTATTGGTTGGTTACTTAATTACTTCTTTGGGGATGACTCTAACACACAGCAGCTTTCTTTGTCTCCTATATTTGCATTTCTTGTGTCCATGAAATGTTTTGGATTATGATACCTTCACTTCTTTCATGCTTTCTCTGGAAAGAACAAATTATTCTGCAAAAAACATATACCATTCATGATTTGCTAATTATAGTCAGTTGAATAAGCAAATACCATTGGTTTAAAATAGTTCCCCCAGTGTCTACACAGCTGAATGATGCAATTTTGATCTCCTGACTGAAACTACTAGATTAATGGTATTTCTTTAGGATTTCCCCTCTCCCCCCCCAAGAAAAATAAATCAGAAAGTAGTGCATATATTTCATATAACACTCATAACCTTGAATCATTGATTGAGACCTGAGGAAGGCTGACAGCATAATCTGTATAACCAAGGAAAGCTCTGATTCAGTCTTGCCTTAGGCAAACCACCGTTCCCATCTTATATTCCTATCTGCAATATGAGAGTGTTACATACAGCACTGATGTTACCTGTCTGTCATGGGTTTGGAGGGAAAGTTCCATCCTATGGGGAGTGGAAGGCGGGACATCAGGGGGAGGAGCTGTACTGTATATATATGTGGAGCTTGTGTGGAGAAGTTTAGAAGGAGGAGTGGGAGTATGTGTGTGTGACTGAGTACAACTGTGTGTCAGTTAGTACATACCTGATAGGTTCAGGTTTCTATATGGGTAGCCAGAACTGATAGGTTCAGGGTCTGTGCTTTACTTTAAAGTGTTCTGTGTGAACCAATCTGTTGTATGGGTATGATTGAGACTAAGCCACGTTACATTATTCTATTTACCTGATCCTTTTGTTTTCCCTGTTTGTTATTTAAGTAAACCTTGTTCTTTTATTTAGTAAAATCCATTCCTGGTCTGTGTGACTCCTTATAGGGAATGGTTGGTGGCAGCTTAGCTAAAGGGTGGTATATCCCAGTAGGTCTGGGGTTGCTACATTGATTGGTGTCCAGCGTGTGGGATACGACTGGTCCAGTTGTCCAGTGGTCCAGCAAAGCCTTGGCAAGTGTGCCCAGAGCAAGGGGGGTCTAGTCAGGGAAAATCTGAGAGCGCGTAGGTAATCTTCTAGGCTTACCTCACGGGGAGGTATGCTAGTGGAAGAACGTGCCAACTCAGATTGGGGAGACTAGATTAGGGAGCTCTGAGGCAACCCGTTTTGGCGGGAAAGGGCTGAGGCAAAGCTGCGTGAAGTAACAGTGATCTAGCCTGTCTGCTGAGAGGCCTAGCAGAGGGGGTGGATTCTGCCTGGCAACAGTTGCAAGTTAGTGCTGAAGGAACAGCAGCAATCTATAGAAGGCTGTTTCTGAGGCAAAAGGAAAAAAGTCGTCGCTTTATTTTGAGGCTTGACTTTTGAAGGCAGCCTGTTCGGGGGGGGGGATTATGCCCTTGACTCGAAGCCAAATGGCAGAAATGGGTGAAGTGAGAGAGCCACAGGTAGACCAAGGTTCTGAGGAGGAATTTGGCTCAGTGCAGGATGAGAGCACGGGAGAACAGAACCCAGAACTCAGAAAAATGCTCCTAGCCCAACAGCATGAACTGAGGGTGAGGGAAATGGAGGAAAGGGAAAGAGAGAAACAAAGGCAATTTGAAATAGAAAGGGAAGAGAAACAAAGACAATTTGAATTAGAGAGAGAGAAAATTGCTCTGGAAAAAGAAAGGATGGCGTTTGAGTTAAGAAAATTGGAAATGATGAACCAGAACAATAATAACAATAGAGATTCTGAGGTGGGCCAATTGTCTAAAACTGACTTGAAGAAATTCCCTGTGTACAACAAGGGAGATTGCCCTGAGGTGTTCTTTTCCCTCGTGGAAAGAGCGTTTGTGGACTTCTCAGTAAGGGAAACTGAGAAGATGACCATCATGCGATCTTTAATCAGTGGCAGCCTGGCAGAAGTCTATGCAGAGATGCCAGTGGAGCTGCTGAAAGACTTCGCTGAGTTTAAAAAACTGGTGTTTGCCAGACATGGGATAAATGCGGAACAGCTGAGGCAAAGATTCAGGTCACTCACAAAGAAACCAGAGCAGACTTTTACCCAAGTGGGGGCCCAACTGGTGAGGCTGCTAGAGAAATGGCTGTCTCAGGAGGGGACAGAGACCTTCCAGCAGCTCAAAGACCTGATAGCGCTGGAACAGTTTTATTCAGTCCTGCATGGGGAACTGAAGTTCCAGGTGAGGGAGAGGAAACCGAAATCTGTGACAGAGGCGGCAGAGATCGCAGATTTTATTTACCAAATAAGAAAGCCCTTAGGTGCTGAGGGAAAATCTGTAGGTAAACCCAAAGAAACCTACAGCAGGTACTCTCAGGGACCAGGGAAAAACCAGCAAGGGGGAGGGGCCCATGTTGAAGGGAAGCCCTCAGACATGAAACCACAAAGACCTCAGATTTTGGAGGGAAAACCAAAACCAGATGAGAAAGACTCAAAATACAGCAGAAAATGTTATTTCTGTCAAGGAAAAGGCCATCTAATCTCAGAGTGTGAGAAATTAAAGCAGCTAAAGGGAAATTTGCCTCATGATTTGAGTGGAACCAAGCCAAAAGTTGTGTTCTGTGTCCAGACAGAGCAAAGCTCCTTGCCATTGAGGGAGCCTGTTACCATGGCTACTCAATCTGGAACAGTTACATCTGCTGATCAGGCTGGGGAAAATGGTCCTCTGGTGGAGGTCAAGCGCTGCTTACTAGTGAGAACAGATTCACAATTGTTTGAGACCGCAGGGGTGGACGTAGGAATACTTGACCATCAGTATAGGGGGCTGAGGGATACTTGTTCCCAGGTGACCCTGTGCCATCCAGACATTATTCCTAGGGAGTATATAATCCCAAATGAGAGCCTAAAGGTGGCAGGGATTGAGGGGCAGGTGATCTCACTGCCAGTAGCTGAGGTACCTGTGAGCTTTCAAGGCTGGAGGGGAGTTTGGCGGCTAGCGATTTCATCGACTCTGCCAGCAGCCGTGCTCGTGGGAAATGACCTGGCTGAACATGTGAAACGGGTGCTAGTGATTACACGCTCACAAGCCACCACAGGGACAGTTCAGGGGGGTACTATCGAGCCCGAGACGGAAGCAGATGAGGGTAGTCCCGAAGCTGTGGTGGAAACCTTAACCACAGACAGCAAATTTGGCCAAGAGCAAAAGGCAGATGCCACTCTCCAAAAGTGTTTTGAACAGGTGACAGACACCCAGCTAACACCCAAACCACAGCGAGATTTCGTGAGAAAAAGGGAATTTTATATAGAGAGACTCTGATGAATATCTCAAAAGGGGGAGATGAGATCAGAAGTCAGCTAGTGGTACCTGAAAAGTATCGCCCCATGATCTTACAAAGGGGGCACTCTGACATGTTTGCTGCGCACTTAGGAGTGAACAAAACACAGCAGAGAATCACACAAAATTTTTACTGGCCTGAAATAGGGAAGCAGATCAAGGAGTTCTGTAAACAATGTGATGTGTGTCAGAGGCAGGGGAATAACCGTGACAGGACCAAAGCGAAGTTGTGCCCTTTGCCTGTGATTGACACCCCGTTCAAATGTATAGGAGTGGATATTGTGGGACCTTTGCCCAAGGCCACAAAGAGGGGGAACCGGTTCATCCTCACCATTGTGGACCATGCCACGAGGTACCCCGAAGCCATTCCCTTGACTAACATTGAAACTAACACAGTGGCAGATGCCTTGGTGGGGTATATGTCCAGGATGGGATTTGCCTCAGAAATAATCACAGATTTGGGCGCATCGTTTACATCAAAGCTCATGAAACGGTTATGGCAAATCTGTGGAATTAAGCACAAGGAAACCACTGCATATCACCCCGAAAGTAATGGGTTAACGGAAAAGTTCAATGGGACTCTGATGTGCATGATTAGGGCTTACTTGGCAGAGAATCCAAACAATTGGGACCAGAAGCTGCAATCCCTTTTGTTTGCTTATCGGTCAGTGCCCCAAGCCAGTACTGGGTTCAGTCCGTTTGAACTTTTGTTTGGGAGAAGGGTGAAAGGTCCACTTGATTTAATCAAACAAAATTGGGAGCAGATCACCCAGGATGACCCACAAGACGTTGTGACATATATAGACTCTTTAATGAATGACCTAAAGAGAAACCTAGAGCTAGCAGCAGAAAACCTGCAAGCTCAGAAGGTCAGACAGAAAACCTGGTATGACCAGAAAGCCAGGGAGAGGCACTTTAACCCAGGGGAGGAAGTGCTTTGGCTTAGGCCCTGCAAAGAGAACAAACTGCAGCTCAAATGGGCAGGACCATACAGGGTCATTTCCAAGATGTCGGATCTGAACTACCTTATAGAGCAGGAGGAACACCAAGCAAGGAGGGTGGTACATGTGAATGCCCTAAAACCCTACTACAGAGGGGAACAGAGGGTTTTATTTGCAATAAAAGCAGCTGAGAGTGAGGAAGCTGAATTACCCTTCTGGGAGGGTAGAGGGGAAGTAAAATACAACCCAGATGAGGTAAAGATCAGTCCTGCACTCACCCAAAACCAGCAGCAAGAACTAAAAGTGCTGCTCACCAAATATCAAAAGGTGTTTTCAAATAAGCCGGGGATAGTGAAGGGAGTGATGCATCGGATCCACACAGGGGATGCACCCCCACAAGCAGTATCCCCATACCGAGTGACGGGACCCTATAGGGACAAGGTGCGGAAGGAGCTGGACGAGATGCTTAGGGAGAACATAATCGTCCCCTCTTCTAGTCCTTGGTCCTCTCCGATAGTCCTAGTGGACAAGCCTGATGGGAGCATTAGGTTTTGTGTAGATTACCGGAAATTAAACCGCGTAACCACTCCTGATGCCTACCCAATGCCCAGGCTAGACAACCTGATTGAAACCATAGGGGGTTGTCGGTTCATTTCATCATTGGACCTAGTAAAGGGATACTGGCAATTAAGGATTGATCCCAGGGATCAAGAAAAGACCGCATTTTGCAGCCCTTTTGGTCTCTATGAGTTTAGAGTCCTGAGTTTTGGTCTCAGAAATGCACCAGCCACATTCCAAAGGCTGATGGACCAGACCTTAGCAGGGCTCAGTGACTTTACTGTGGCCTACATTGACGATATAGGGATCTTCAGCAATACCTGGGAAGATCACCTGAAACACCTGGAGATAGTGCTGCAGAGGTTAAGTGCAGCAGGGCTAACAGTAAAGGCAAGCAAGTGTCAGCTGGGTAGCCCAGAAATAAAATACTTGGGTCACATAGTAGGGGGAGGAGTGATCAAACCCCTAGAGGCCAAGATAGAAGCCGTTCGTGATTGGCCCAGACCCAACACCAAGAAAAAAATCAAATCATTTCTTGGGTTGGTGGGCTACTACAGAAAGTTCATCCCGAGGTTTAGCGAGATAGCGACTCCGCTGACCGATCTGACGCGGAAGAAGACTGATGACCGCATCCCGTGGACCAGCGACTGTGAGGAGGCGTTCCGGAGGTTGAAGGAGGCGCTCATCAATTATCCAGTGCTGCGTGCTCCAGACTTCGACCGGGAGTTCATCATCTACACCGATGCGTCTAACAGCGGGGTAGGAGCAGTTCTTTGCCAGGAGGATGAAAATGGTGACCAGCATCCAGTGTCCTACCTGAGTAGGAAACTCCAGAAAGGTGAGAGACATTTGGCAACCGTGGAAAAGGAGTGCCTGGCCATAGTATACGCGATTCAGAAGGCCAAACCTTACATCTGGGGAAGACATTTTGTTCTGTGCACTGACCACTCACCACTGCAGTGGTTAAAGACAATGAAAACCCATAATAGTAAACTTATGAGGTGGGCTTTAAACCTGCAAGATTTTGACTTTGAAGTGAAGGTGGTCAGAGGGTCAAAGAACTGTGTTGCTGACGCCTTGTCAAGAAGACCCGAAGAATGAAGACGGCGAAGAAACCATGGACTATGTATATATGTTGGTGACCAAAAGTTAAATGTACTTGTTTATTAAACATGCTTGGTTTGTATTAATAAAGGTGACTTAATGTATTGTAAATGTTAATGTTTAAATGCCTAATTGATATGTTTAACCTAGAGTGTAAGTATGGGATTGTATGTTATTGTATAATTGTTTTGTGTTTTGATCCTGGTTGTTTTTTTGGAGAAAAGCACTTTAGCTTTCCCCCTACAAAACAACTTATAAAGAGGGGAGGTGTTACATACAGCACTGATGTTACCTGTCTGTCATGGGTTTGGAGGGAAAGTTCCATCCTATGGGGAGTGGAAGGCGGGACATCAGGGGGAGGAGCTGTACTGTATATATATGTGGAGCTTGTGTGGAGAAGTTTAGAAGGAGGAGTGGGAGTATGTGTGTGTGACTGAGTACAACTGTGTGTCAGTTAGTACATACCTGATAGGTTCAGGTTTCTATATGGGTAGCCAGAACTGATAGGTTCAGGGTCTGTGCTTTACTTTAAAGTGTTCTGTGTGAACCAATCTGTTGTATGGGTATGATTGAGACTAAGCCACGTTACATTATTCTATTTACCTGATCCTTTTGTTTTCCCTGTTTGTTATTTAAATAAACCTTGTTCTTTTATTTAGTAAAATCCATTCCTGGTCTGTGTGACTCCTTATAGGGAATGGTTGGTGGCAGCTTAGCTAAAGGGTGGTATATCCCAGTAGGTCTGGGGTTGCTACATGAGAGTAATATGAGAGTAATATGACACAGATTTATTTTACATAGTTTCTGTAACGAGTGCTGAAAATCTATGTGAACTAATGTGAATACTCAAAGGAAAATAAGAGTGCAAAATATTATTTATAATCATATATATGGCTTTACAGAACAACTGCTGACCTAGGAGTTAGGATTACACTTTTGTTTGACTATGACCAAGCATGGTGATCATCTTAAATGCATTGCATTGCACTGTCCAGTCACTAGCTTCTTATTTTAACTAATCTATTTATCCCCAGGCTAACAACATAATTAAAGACTAGCTCAACCAAGCATGTTTATTATTCTGTATCCATTATAGCAAGCCATGAATTGTATGTGTGAATGACTATTAGAGATGTTACAAACAGAATTCCCATCTGACCATATGTTACCTCAGACATAATGGCTGCAAACCAACACAAATTTAAATGGTTTCAAGCCCACTGATATCTTTGTTGGATTTTTGGCTGAACTATTTTAGTGAAGTTGGTTCCCAAATTTGTATTACCCAATAGTTGTGTAAAGAAATAATGAGACCTAATGGGCAGGTGGGTGCTGAAGTTCTCAGGAAAATAACACTAATCAGTTTAGGACATGTTCATTGTCTCATAGGAAAAAAAAACACTTGTTTCCCCTTAAATAATCAATGTTGGTGTCCTTTCCCTGGAAAACAACAGAGGGGAACATGATTTTAGCTTCCGGAAAGAAATTCCTTGTAGTAATGCAACAAAAAATTTAAAAGCATGCCGCGTATAAGATTGGTAATGACATCTTGGTAATTTAACAATCTAATCCTTTCTTTGTTCATCTGTTGATCTACTACCCAATTATAGATGTATAATTTTGTTTAGATAAACATACAACATGTTTTAAGTGTCTTAGAAAAAGTAGCTTGAAATGCAAAGGGTGAACAACAAAGCTTGTGATCTTGCTTTTGCACAGTGCTACATCATGTAGCTAATTGGCCAGAATTATCTGTTTCCATGTTCAATGTTCTCATCAAAGCTCAGAATGCGATATTATAGAATGGGGGTTCCCAACCATGGGTAACCCAGGTTTTCTTGAACTGCAATTCCCAGAAAACCTCGACAGAACAGCTGGTGGCAAAGGCTTCTGGAAATTGCAGTCCAACAACATCTGAGTTACCCAAGGTTGGGATCCACTGTTATAGAAGAAACTCACAGGCTGAAATCTAGTAAAAAGTTACAACTACAGGAGGCCTATTGAATCAATGGAACTTAAGGGGAATTGGTTATTGTGGGTTTTTCAGGCTCTTTGGCCATGTTCTGAAGGTTGTTCTTCCTAATGTTTCGCCAGTCTCTGTGGCCAGCATCTTCAGAGGACAGCACTCTGGGGAATTGATTCACCAAATGCCCACTGATTCAGTAGACCTACTCTTGTTGCTACTTGATTTCAGTCATAATGTTGCTCATTGTTTCTCAGCAGCTGGTTTGCTGTTATTATTCAAGGAATTTGTTACATTGTGTAATATTAAATTGTGTTGTCATCATTAATGGGCTGAAAAATACAGGAAAATACAGTTCCTTCTAACAAACAGTTCTGATACTGCACTTTGAAAATATTTATACAAACAATACTTATGTTGTCATTTAGGACTGATAAGAGAATGTCATGACATCTGAAAACAAAACTGACCAAAGTTACTCTAAAACTGCCTTAAAATACCTTTAAGACTAGTTTTTTTTTGGTAGTAACTAGCTGTTAATGGTTACACCTATTTGAGTAAGATAGTAACTTACCAAAAAGTACTTACTACTTACTAACTTACAACTAGTTACCGGTAATAAGTAGCTAGTTATTTCTAACCTCTAGTTCTCAGATGTGTGAAAACATTCTTGCTGAACACAGTACTAACAAAAACAACAAAATACAAAGCTTGTGATATTAATACTGTTGATCATCTTTATTTCAACAAACATTTGAAAAGTGTCTCTCAAATGATGCAGTAAGTTGGGGTCATCCACTATCCCAGCTGTCTTGAGTGATTAAAGTGTGTGTCGAAGTAAGCATCTGAGCGAAAGCTCAAACTGGCAAATTGGGAACAATCCTGCAACATAAAAATAGGCTGGTGAACGTTATAAGCCCTATATCCCCTCAATTTGTACTTACTAGGTTTTTTTAAAAAAGAAAATACAATGAATGTCTTAACTGTGCACCCATGCTTGACATGTGACCAAGAAAACAAGCATAAACTCATTAATTAATCACAATTTGCCATTGTGAATCACACCCTTTCTCTTCTGCTGGCCTAACTGCACCACAGGAGTTTGGCCATTATATTCCAGTAAAGCACAATTACTACTCCACTTAGACACTTGGGAGATCACTTGTTTTGAATATCCTTCCAAGTTAACTTCTACAAATGAAAAAGGTCTATATTCAGCAGAGGTAGCAGAGAGATCACTCAGCTGAGACTTCCTACATCAGCAGTTGGAGAAGAATTTTCTTGATTTCCATTTCAACTCGGCAGTTCGAAGATTCATTCAACACACTATATTTGAAAGAAACCCATCTTTTTTAAAATTATATTGCCAGCATAAAATTATTCTTTTATATGCAAACGTATCAGCCACATATCATACAGCTGTAATATAGACAGTACCATGAATACTTCCAGAAATCTGGATTATCTTCATGTTACGTGCGTACTTTTTGAGGTATGGACTTCTCCGAATACAAAATTTCCCAGCGACTTGCAGCCGGAGAATCGACCTACGGACCAGAAGGGGGAAGCGGGGAAAGCGCCAAATTCAAATTTGGTGCTTTCTTTGCCTCCTCCTTCCAGTCCATAGGCTGCTGGTCATGCTTCCGGATGCCTTCCAGGGCTTCTCCGCTGCCATGGGAGGCATCTTGGAGGTCGCCCCACCACTGATCATGCTTCAGAGGCATGTTTGGCAGTGGGGGGGGACCTCCAAGAGGCCTCCCATGGTGGTGAAGAAGCCCCGGAAGGCATCCGGAGGTCCCCCTCGTCACCGATCGTGCCTCCGGAGCTTCTCCGAAGGCATTATCGGTGGTGAGGGGGACTTCCGGAGGCCTTCCAGGGCTTCTCTGCTGCCATGGAAGGCCTCTCAGAGGTTCCCCCACCCCTGCCAATGCAGGCTTTCCCAGGGTGGACCAGGCCTACCCTGGTAGGCCCGGTCTGCTGCCCGGGAAAGCCTGGTAGACTGGGCCTACTACAGGAGGGCTTTCCCCGGTAGGCCCAATCCACCCTGGGAAAGTCTGAGTCAATGGGGGACCTCCGAAAGGCCTCCGGCAGTGTCAGGGAAGCTCTCAGAGGCCTTGGGCAGCGGCAATGGTGGCAGGATGGGACCCCTGGAAGGCTTTGGACAGGTAAGGTCTATTTACATATTTTAAAAACATAGTTATGTATTTTCGATTTGTGTGGGGGGGTTATTGGGCCAGTTACGGATTACAGGGTTTTCAATGCATTCCTATGGAAAATGGACCCTCGACCCACGGATTTTTTGACCTGCGGCTAGGGTTGCCAGATACATTGGTACCAAAAGGAGGACATAGAAAGACAAAAAGGAGGACAAAGGAGGACATAGAAAGACAAAAAGGAGGACAAAGGAGGACATATTGAATGTTTCATTTGAATCCACATTAAACCCGCAATCAATACAATTTTATTACAATTCCTGCCAATAAACGTCTCTTAGTGAACTGTCCAAGAAACAGTCATGTTAAAAAATAAAAATAAATTCAATGGAGGCTTTTTTCAAAATACCAAAGAATATTATTTAAACAGCTAATTGTACAACTACTACCTTGAAATACTTGCTGTTCTCAGCAGAGCTAAATGCAATGGAGATTAAATTTTGCAATGTTCCTTTTTCCATGGTTTTATGAAAAAGTCAAGTCTCTCTCTGTGTGTGTATGTCTCTCCCTCTCCCTCTCCCTCCATCTGACACACAAACCCTTCCTCAATGTTCAAACAATCAGTTGCTTCAGTTCACTATGTCCATTTCCTCTCATGTCCATTTCTACCCATCCCTCCCTCGCACCTTTGAGCCATCTCTCCCTTGCAGTCACAACCTTTTTTTCATGATTTTATAAAACTAAGTCTCTTTCTCACTCACATACATCCTCCCTCCCTCCCTAAATTTTCCCCAATCTTACTTTTAAACAAGCCTCTGTCAAGCTCTCTTGCACCTTTCTTCCCTCCTTGATTGAAGTTTCCCTCGTGCTCTCAGTCACCTCCCCCGGAAGCAGTCACTGATTGCCCCGGCTCTGTTGCACAGCGGGGGACCAATTAAACTGGCTTATCTCCGATCAGAACCATCAGAGCGGAGGATTTACAAGCCGCTGCCGGGAGGATTTACAAATGCCTTACAACCAAGGAGGGAGGGAGAGGTGATTTACATTTTCAGGTAGAAATGCCGGACATTTTAAAGCTTTTTAGCTTTGCCTGCCGGACGCAGGATTTTCGCTTAAAAAGCAGGACATGTCCTCCCTTTTCCGGATGTCTGGCAACCCTACCTGCGGCCAACGTTCCAATACAGATTAATTCCATAGGTTGAGGGTCCACTGTACAAAGTAGAGGGGAAAGGGCACAGTTATTAGGCAGGGTGCCCCACCAGTGTTGAAGTCCAAAATAAACCTCTACACTTGGCAGATGATTACATACCTTACTGTCTCATCTCAATGCAATGAGGGTACAACAGTTGCCCATGCTGACACCGTACTCTGAAATCAGATAGTGAACTTGATGGTGGACTCATATAATATGCTTTGCACACAAATTCAACAAATTCTCCATGTAGAAAATAAGGTCTGTTGTCAAAGCTCCATTTCAGGTTCAAATTATTGTTTGCCATCTCTGCTTGTGATAATGTACATGGCTCTTCAAAAACAAACAAAGTGTTAATGGTCATGTGACCATGCCGCGTAATATACTAGGAAGTCAGCAAACCTCTGTAATGCTAATATTTATACAGTACCTCATCTGTTTAAGAACAAACATAATTAATGAACTATAGCAACATGCATTGAGGCTGTCAATCACTGATAGCATTTCGATGCTTTAAAAAGCAGTTGATTGCAAAAATAGTTATAATGCATTATTATACAATATTACATTATGTTTTAAAACCTGGACACTAGCGAAGCATTGTTGTTAAAAGCATAAAACATTAATTGGGTGTTCACTTCTAATTAATTAGATGGAATTTTAAGTATCAGAAGGGGCATTTTAGTTCCCCAGAACCATGTTTTGCTGCAAAATTAATATAAAATCAGACTTGCAAGGTATGCATTTTGCAACATTGTCACCTGAAGAGTTTCAACCAGTGTTTAGATAGGAAGTCTTCCTTGTGATGTCACTGAGTTCCAGCCACTTATCTTGTAAAATTCTGTTTTTTCACATCATCCTAACAATTCTATTGATTTTTGCCCCATCATCATACTGTATTGGGAAAAAAGAAGTCCCATGCCATTTTTTTGTCAAAGAATGAACTATAGCGACATACTCTAGTTGTCACAATTTTGCTTCATTCAGGAGAAAGGTGTCCTGGGATTCTCAATTTACACATTTAAAAGAGATGCAGAACTAAATTGAACCATGAGCCTATTTCTAACTCTCATCACTAGAGGGAGGATTTCTAGGACATTTCACATCTTCTCCGCAACCTATCTTTGAACCCATAACCAAGCCCAAGCATGTTTATGAGAAACCTGGCCTTTCTCACCAGATTCCTCATAAATATGTTCAAACCCACCCATAAGCTCAAACACAGGTTGCAGGGGAAAAATGACATGTTATAGAAATCCTACCCCTACTCAACTCATTGGGATTATGGGTTAGAAAATGACCCAGAACTCAGTGTGGGCAGGGTGGGTGCTGCTGTCCATGTTTATAAGAGTAAAATGAGCTTATATAAATTTAATTATCATTCATATTGCCATGCTCATTCAAATTTTGTAGGCCTTAACATGAACACCTAGCTGCTTCTTTTAAAAAATCACAATCTGTTTTCTCAAACAGAGAGCACACAGGAAACTGTGTTATAACGAGTAAAGCACAGCAATGGTCTATGTAACTTAGTGTCACCTATCTTGACTAGCAATGATTTTGCTGATTTTAGATTGGAAGCTTTCCTTGCTACAGGCATACCTAGGAATAAGCCTAGGACCTTCCTTGTGCAACTTTTATATGTTCTACCACTACAACTGCAGTTTTTCCTTCATATTGGAATACCACTTAAAGCTACCTGTTTATCCCAGATTTCACTGCTTGAAAGACACAAGATTGTAGCCAATGAACCTGGTTAAACTGCAAACTATCTTGTTACATCCATAAACTAGCAACTTTATACAATACCTATGCATACTGGAGGAGTGGTCCAGTGACCTCTTGAGCAGGATACAGTTCTAGAGCCTTGCAAATAATGATATTCTTGGCAACTGTACTCTACAATTGAACCCTGGGCATAGTCTGCTGTCAAAGAGCCCATAATATTGCCATTTTCTACGGAAGGTGGAGAGCCACAGTTTTCATTTGGGTCTAAAACTAAAAAAAATACATTAAAAGGAAGTGAATGAATGTCATCTTAAGAAAGTCAATTGCAAATAGCAGCTTCAGCTATGAGTGAATAAAAATGGGAATGGGTGCATTTTGTGAGGGAGGCAAGAGGAAAGCCAAACTACTCTCCCAACACTTGGTTTGATCATTTGTGGGTATACAATGCAAAACGGAGAAAAAATATTCACCTATTCAGAATGAGAAATGAACCCTCAGTCTGATTCAGCTTTAGGATGACATCCCATATATAGATTTGATATAATTGTATTGAGTAAAATTATTCCAGAAATAACCTCTGCCTTTTTTTAAGTTAAGCAAAGGAAAAAAGATAGCACCTGACATACAGAAGGGGTAGAAACAGGTATGACTAACACACTGCATATAAGAGTTTAGGTTTGTCAAGTCTGAAGTAGACACAAGTAAGAGTTTTACAGAGCAAACAAGCCCCTTCTTGAAGAAACCTCTCACAATATTACCTTTTGAAATACATGTAGGATATTTCAGTTCTCCGTCATTACACTGCACCAGCAGCTGGGATTCTTTGACAGATGGTGGCAAAACATACCCAGGCTTACATACAACTTCTATAATGTCACCGTGTAACAAATACGCATCTTCTTCCAGCCTCCATTTCATTTCTAAATTGTGATGTTCAGCATTTTCTTCATTAGCCAAGCATGGTTCTACAAAGCAAAGACCAGTATGGACATGGCACATAAAATACAGATCAAGATGTGATTATTAGTCAGTCACCATCTGTGTCTTCTCATGCCATCCCATGAGCATAAGGTGCTCTGCATTGCACAGCAGCAATCTGCCAATTCTGGAACGGCAAGGTGAAGATCTCATTGAGTGCTATGCTGGTAGGGTGTTATGCTCCGTGATCCCTAACAGAATACCGGCCATAGTGTTTGTTGAATAAGTTTATGCCAGATAAAACTTGTTAAGGTGTCAACATATCTCTGCTGTTCGTGCACCAATACTACTCTAGTAACCAAAATTATAACTGTAACAGGCAGCCCTGACCTTATCTGTCCGTCACAGTTGGGCAGTGAATCATCAGCCAATGGGGTGACAGAGGATGGGGCTGAAGAGGGAGGAGCTGGAAGAAAAAGGGGTGTGAAGAGAGTGTCAGAGATCAGATCTGGAGTGTGAGAGAGAAAGAGCTTGTTTAGAGGCCTGTGTGCCTACGTATTCAGTGAGAGAAAGTCTGTGATTGATTAAATAAGAAACAGTGATTGACATCGTGATTACTGTAGCTACTTGTGATTTTCATATTTTATTTTGTTATCTCAATAAACCTGTTTTGTTGTGAAGGAAACCTTTGTCCTTCTTAAATAGTCATTACAATTGATGACAGCAAGTGCGAAGTAGTGTGGTGGGCATTCTGAGAGGCCTGAGTTGGCAGTGACATCAGAGTGGCCTGCTACATCACAATAAAATTGGTGTCCAGCGGCGGGATTCGAAGATCCAGTGAAGCCTTGACTGGAAAGGTGCCCAGAGCAGGGGTCTTTAGTTAGGGAGGTCTGAGTGGATGTGTGGGTAACCTTCTAGGACTTGTCTCACGGGGAGCGGGTCTAGTAGAAGGGCACGGGACCTCAGATTGGGGACTAAGACAGGGAAGCTCTGTGGTGACCATTTCTGTGGAAAGAGTGGCCCAAACTGAAATCTGTGGCAGTTTGGCTAGCTTGTCCTGAGTTTAAGGGAGAACTCTGAGGGGACAAAGCGGAGCCAAGGGCAGTGAGGCTGAGGGGACTCAAAACAGCTCAGCCTGGGACAGGGGGAAGCTGTGTGTTTAAAATTTTGCTGCCTGAGGCAGAAATAAAAAAATTCTGTCTTTGGTGGGAGGCCTAGCTGGAGGCAGAGGCCTAGTAACAGTAGCTAGCTTGCCAGTGGATGAGTGCTGGGAGCTAAATTGTAACACAGACACTCACTGACAGGGAAAAAGTGGACTTTTAAAATCAAGGCTTTTAAAAGTAAATAATAAGCCTTAAGAGAGGAAAATGCCTTTGACTAGAGGCAAGAAAACTGAACAGGTGCCTTGTGCAATGGCAGCTGGGTCGGATGAGGAAAATGGGGATTTTGAAGAAGGATTTGCCTCAGCTCAGGAGGGAGAGTCCTCAAGGGAAGACCCATTAGAGTTCAGAAAATGGAGATTTGAGCTGGAGATGGCCAAAGCTGAGGAGAGACAAATGGCCTTACAAATGGAGAAAGAGAAAATGGAGATGGAGAAAGAGAAAATGGAGAGGGAGGAAAAAATGAGGCAGAGAGAAATGGAGGCACAATTAGAGAGGGAAAAATTGGAGAGGGAAGAAAGACTAGAGAGAGAACGTATGGCTTACAAACTCAGAAGGTTAGAATTGGAAAATCAAAACAATAATAACAATAGGGGAGCCAACTCTGAGGAGAGTCAGTTATCTAAGGCAGACCTGGAGAAATTCCCAATTTTTAGGAAGGGAGATGATCCAGAATCATTCCTTGTGATGTATGAAAGAGCGTGTGAGGATTTTCAAGTGAGGGAATCTGAAAAGATGATTATATTGAGATCCCAAATTAGTGGAGGCCTGGCTGAGATATATGCGGAGATGCCAATCGAATTAATTAAAGATTATACTGAATTCAAAAAGTTAGTGTTTGCCAGGTATGGTATAAACTCAGAACATCTGAGACAAAAATTCAGGTCACTAACTAAGAAACCTGAGGAGTCTTACTCACAATTAGGAGCGAACTTGTCCAGATATTTAGACAAATGGCTGTTACAGGAGGGAGTTCAGACAGTTCAGGATCTGAAAAATGTTGTGGGGTTGGAACAGTTTTATTCTCTCTTACATGGTGAACTAAAATATTTGGTCAGGGACAAGAAACCCCAGAATTTGAAACAGACAGGGGAGATTGCTGATTTCATTTCCCAGATACAAAAAAACAGCTTTTCTGAGGGAAAAGGTGTAAGGAAAACTTGGGAAGACTCTAATAAAAATCCCAGAGGACAATTTAAAAACCAGCAGAAGGTTGGCGGCCATTTTGTGGAAAAGTCCTCAGAACAGAGCCAAGCCAGAGGGCAAAATTTGGAGGGAAAAGTAGGAAAAGGGGCTGGAAATGATCAATGGAATGTTAGAACTTGCTTTAAATGTAATGAAAAAGGTCATATTGCATCCCAGTGTGGTAAAAACAGAGAAAATAGAGAATTTTTACCACAAAAAGTAAATTTAAGCAAGCCTAAAGCTGTTTACTGTGTCCAGCAGAGATAAGTTAATACACCAGGAGAGGAGTCAGTCTCCATGGCAACACAAACTGAGTTCTCTACACCAGATGATAATATGGAATCTCATATCCCTTTTGCAGAGATTAGGCATTGCTTTCTAATTAAAATGGATCAAGAATTATTTAAAACGGCTGGGGACAATATTTGTGTTTTAGATAACAAATACATGGCTCTGAAAGATTTTTGTTCACAAGTAACTCTATGTCACCCAGATATAGTACCTCAAAAATATATTTTACAAGAAGAACACATGGCTGTGAAGGGAATAGGACAAGAAACTGTTATTTTGCCTGTGGCTGAATTACCCATTCAATATCGGGGATGGCAGGGAAATTGGCGCGTAGGAATTTCCTCACAGTTTCCATCGGCCGTTTTGATTGGTACAGACCTCTCTGAGCATATTAAGAGAGTTCTAGTTCTAACACGTTCACAACAAGAGCAAGCAGAGGCAGCTGAAGAAAAGAGTGACAGTCAGGGGAAGGGAGTGACCAACAATAGAGACTCAGCTGAGTTGTTTACACCTGATATTCCCCAAAACAATACTTTTTCTCAAGAACAACAAGCAGATTCCACACTAAAATGCTGCTTTGAGAATGTGTCTGAAATACAGTTAGCCCCTGAAACACCGGAAAGTTTCCACATTGAACAGGGATTATTGTACAGAGAGACACTGGTAAACCCCAGGAAAGGAGGGGATGATATACAAAAGCAGTTAGTAGTTCCTGTAAAATACCACCAGAAAATATTAGAAAGAGGACATTCAGATATATTTGCTGCTCATCTAGGAATTAATAAAACCAAACAAAGAATAGCACAAAATTTCTATTGGCCAGAGATGGGAAAGCAGATTAAGAATTTCTGTCAAAGTTGTGATGTTTGTCAGAAACAGGGTAATAACAGAGATAAAACAAAGGCAAAGCTATGCCCATTACCCCTAATTTCTACCCCATTTCAATGTATTGGCGTGGATATTGTAGGGCCATTGCCTAGAGTCACCAAAAGGGGGAACAGATTTATTCTGACTATTGTGGACCATGCCACACGATACCCAGAGGCCATTCCTCTGAGAAATATTGAGACTCATACAGTGTCTGATGCCCTGCTGAGTTATATGAGTCGAATGGGCTTTGCGTCAGAGATAGTGACTGACCTAGGAACATCTTTTACCTCAAAACTCATGCAGAGACTATGGCAAATATGTGGGATCAAACATTTAAATAATTCCCCATATCACCCGCAATCCAATGGGCTCACAGAAAAAATTAATGGCATCCTGATGCGCATGATTTGGGCCTATTCTTCTGAAAACCCTAACAATTGGGACCAGAGATTACAGCTCCTGTTGTATGCATATAGATCAGTACCCCAAGACAGTACAGGATTTAGTCCTTTTGAATTGCTGTTTGGGAGAAAAGTGAGAGGACCCCTTGACTTACAGTAGTTAGACAAAATTGGGAACAAATAAAAGGAGATGATCCTGAGAATGTAATCTCATATTTAGACACCCTGATGAACACCCTGAAAAGAAATTTAGAACTAGCTGCTGAGAAGCTTCAAGTGCAGAAAAATAAACAGAAAGTCTGATATGACAGAAAAGCCAGAGAACGAAGTTTTAACCCTGGAGATGAGGTGCTTATGCTGAGACCTCTCAAAGGGAACAAATTACAATTGAATTGGCAGGACCATTCAGAATTATTGCCAAAATGAATGATCTTAATTACATCATTAAAGAAGATGGAGAACCAGGCAGGAGGGTGGTTCATGTGAATATGATTAAACCAGATTATAGAGAGGAAAATAGGGTGTTATTTGCCATGAAGGAAGCTGACAAGGAGAAACACGATTTGCCTTATTGGGAAGGGAGGGGGAAAGTTAGATACAACCCTGAAGAAGTCAAAATCAACCCTTTACTTTCCCAAGAGCAACAGAATGAATTGAAATCCTTAGTTACCAAGTACCAGCATGTTTTCTCTGACAAGCCTGGGTTAGCCAAGGGAGTGGTGCACAAGATAGATACCGGAGGTGCATCCCCACCAGCTGTTACTTCTTGCGATGCTACTGAACTAACATGCAAGAAGAGTGCAGATTGTATCCAGTGGACCAGCAGCTGCGAGGAGGTGTTCGCGAGGCTGACGGGGACGGTGATGACCAGTCGGGTCATAAGAGTTCCAGAGTTCCAGCGTGAGGTCACCATCGTCACCGATGCGTCCAACACCGGGTCAAGAGCCATGCTGAGCCAGAGGGACAGCGACGGAGAACATCATCCTGTGGCGTACCTGAGCGAATATCTACAGTTGGGCGAAGATCAGCTTTCGAGTGGTGAAGGAGAGTGTCTTGCAATCCTTCATTCTCTTCGCAAGCTTGGACCTTATGTGTGGGGAGGACATTTTGTCCTGTGTAATGACCATTCTCCAATATTGTGGCTAAGGACTATCAAAGCCAACAACAACAAACTGATGAGGTGGGTTTTGATTGTGCAGGACTTTGACTTTGAGGTTCGAGTGGTCAAAGGGACTCAGAACTGTGCTGCAGATGCCCTTTCCAGAAGACCCGAGGATTGAAGAGAAAAAGAAATAATTGGACTTTTAATATGATATATGTAATAAAAGTTGGATGGGCTTGTACCAGGTAAAATTGCTATTGGTTATATGAGCAAATGTTTAAATGTTGTATCTAATTGTTAATAATATGCCTTAAGGAACGTTGCAAATGGTAAAGTATGTAAGTGTAAAATATAATGCAGGTAAGAGGTTCATTTAAGGGTTATGCAATTGTTTGATATATTGATTATTTAATTGATATGATGTATTGTTGTTGTGCTCTGTGTTCATGAGAAGAAAGCACTTTACCTTTCTCCCATGAAACAACTTATTAAGGGGGGAGGTAATGTAACAGGCAGCCCTGACCTTACCTGTCCGTCACAATTGGGCAGTGAATCATCAGCCAATGGGGTGACGGATGGTGGGGCTGAAGAGGGAGGAGCTGGAAGAAAAAGGGGTGTGAAGAGAGTGTCAGAGATCAGATCTGGAGTGTGAGAGAGAAAGAGCTTGTTTAGAGGCCTGTGTGCCTATGTATTCAGTAAGAGAAAGTCTGTGATTGATTAAATAAGAAACAGTGATTGACATCATGATTAGCTACTTGTGATTTTCATATTTTATTTTGTTATCTCAGTAAACCTGTTTTGTTGTGAAGGAAACCTTTGTTCTTCTTAAATATTCATTACAATTGGTGGCAGCGAGTGTGAAGTAGTGTGGTGGGCATTCTGAGAGGCCTGAGTTGGCAGTGACATCAGAGTGGCCTGCTACATCACAATAACATACTGGGGACGTAAGGGAATATAAGCCCGATTCATCTGTTTTTCTGTTCATGCCCATCTCTACTTGTGTATGAGCATTCAAGGGGCAGAAACCTCAAGAAATTATTCAATTATTAAGCCAGAAACCTTTGCTATCACCCAGAGTTTTTCAATACAATCTGCCTTCAAAATTTCCATAAATTTCCATAAAGCATTGTTCTATGAAATCCTGGTACCTGACTACCAGGTACCAGGATGGGTCCATGCTTAAATGGGTGTACTCACCCATAATTAAACCAAGGAAGTACAAGTAGACATCTTGCACCAGATACAACAAGAAGCTCTTATGGCATATAAATTTTGTTAAGGTGTCAACATGTCTCTGCTGTTTGTGTGACAATGAAGTACAGACTAATACACCCATCTCTACTGTTTTCAGTAAAATATGGGTACTGTTTGCTTTAATCGAGGCTCACTATTAGTAATAATTAGTACTAGATTTAATGGACCAGTTGGGCCCTCCTTTTTCTATGTGGTAATTTAAATTATTGTTTCTCTTTTAAGACTTACCTAAACAAACTGGCGGTTCTGTCCATCTTCCTTGGAGACAATGAACTTGATTATGTCCTTTCATCATACTGAACTGGAGACATCTGTATTCCACAAAAGAACCAGCTTGGTAGCTTGTTACTGGTGGACCAAATGTATTAATTATAACACCATTTTTAACTGCAGGAGGGGAAATGCAGTTTCCAATAGTTTCAATGTCGTGATGACCATCTTTGGTCGCTGTCCTGACCGTCTCTGAGAAAGAAACAGAACACAAATCAACCATTATTCTATTTATAGCATTTTACCTAATAAGCATGCAAATGGCATTCTTGGCCTTAAATTTTTTTTTTTTTTTTTTTTTGGCATCTTTATAAACTCAACCCTGCTTTATCTTCATGAATGTTTGCTTGCTTTATTTTATTTTATTTTATTTACTCAATGCAGCTCATATCATTGAAAGACAGTATTTAAATCTAACAATAAGTATACAAATATTAAATTATGATTAAGTCATATGAGATTATTGGGAGATGCCTGGGATAATTCAGAATTAATGAAGTTCCTGGATGCAGATGATACCAGTCAAGCTCTTCCTTCCTCTCTATTCCAGACAAGATATCTTTCCCTTGTTTAGGAAAGAAAGTTGTTTGGGAGTTATGAACTTTGCAGACTTCTTTATCTCAAGTGAGCAACTTACTGGGATTTTGCGGGGGCAAAATTGGGCCCCCAGAATTCATTCAGAGTGGCATTGCCACCAATGTTGCCATCGCTGCTGAAATTTCTTAATAGCTGTTGAGAGTATCATTTTTTTGGTGCAGAATAAAGAGATGGGTATCTATAGCAACATGGTTCTGCTGGTAATGACCAGCTGCTTCAGAAGCAGGGTAAATGCCACACAAAAGAACAGCAATTTTAGAAGTTTTTTAAAAAATTGGACAGCCATGCTGCTGCTGATTTGTGGTGGTGATAGCCAACAAGCAGGCTCGTAGAGGCTTCATATTGCCTACCTCTGCTTTACGTGAAAAGAGGTGACTTGCCTTTCTTGGGCTAATAAGCAGATCAAAGTGGCTCTTGGCTTTTTAAAGGTATCAAAACCTGCACTGAAACTCAGATGCAGGCAGAAAATGAAGACTTAAATATCTTTTAAATGAGGTCCCACAACAGAAGTGTTAAAAATCTGATGTCCTACCAGACAACTGGCCAACACATGTGGGAGGTGAAGTCCACTTGCCATCCTTACACTGCACCTCTTCAGCTCCTCTGATCTGAAAAGGGGGGTCGCACTCCAAACGCAATCTGTCTCCATGGCGGAATGTTCTCAAATGGGTTAGCAGTTTAGTGTTGGGAGGCTGAGGAGGAGGAGGACATTTGTTTCTTACTTCTAGGAAAAAGAAGAAGAAAAGACATCATCAGCATTGCCGCTGATCACTTAATGCTGTGGCCCATTCGGTTCTATTCTATGCTGTTCCAAAGGTCTGTTTGACTCCAAGGAACAGCTTGGAGGAAGGCATAACGCACGGGGTGTGTTGTGTGAGGAAGCCAGAAAAATCCTGTTGCATGAACGGAGTTCTGAGCATTCTTCTCTGGATCCAATCCAACAATTCTAAAGGTTTGTGACTTAATAAAAATCAACAACAGTACTTTCCAGATCACTATTCCAAAGAGCAGAAATTAAAAGCCAGCAGTTTTAAAAGGGAGAAGAAAATGCCTCCAAAAAGACTGGGTATTACAGACAGACTTTTTTCCTGAGTTGCGTATTTGTCCTTCCCACTTCTTTCTGCAATCAACACAACATAAATCACATGATCTGTTGTATAGGTGTTTAGATGGAAACAAAGGATTTAAAAACAAATTATTTTATTTATTTATTTGATTTATATACCTCCCATCTGGCAGCCAAGGCCACTCTAGGCAGTTTACAAGTAGAACAACACAGTAACAAAATAAAACAACATCAATACATTAGGGGACGCAAACCATAAAATGCAGTGAAAACAGATATACAATAAATTACAATTAAAAGCATGAAACCCATAAAAATACTAAGCATGGTGATGTTACGCTTGTTATATCATCAAACAAGTTTGATGGAGAGGTTTAGGGGCTGATGGAGATAGCCGAAATACCCCATCCATATTACCTTCGCATATTGGAGGCTCTGGGTACCAGCCAAAGGAGTAGCACTGAACTAATTCTGCTCCTTTCAAGGTATAACCTTCTGAACAGACAAACTGAACCACATCTCCTTCATCATAGCTTCCCTTCCTGGGATGAACACCTCCATGTTCTACAGGACTTAGTGACGAACACTGCAGCCCTGAAACAGAACACAACAAATCACAAGAAAGAACAAATTGTTCCATTTGCTACTTTGTAAACATCAGGTGCTTGCACCCTTTGCGCCAAACGAAATAGAAGCTGATCAAAACAGGGTTCAACTGGCCGAAAGGACAAATTTCTAAATTCACCTACTAGTACATTTGGGAAGAAGGGACCAGCCTTGAGGACCACACAGGACTACTGCTGTTGTGTTGCTGCCTGCCGTAAAATAGCCATCATCGCAGCTGTATCTGAGTTTCTCATTCAGGCTGAACTCTCTCTGGGATGTATGATAGTGCCCATGGAGTAGCTCTGGTGCTGAACAAGTCTCTTAAAAACAAGAAATTACTGAATGTCTTCTCATGCAAGGGCAGAAATGAGCAGATATTGAAAGGAAGAGCAAGAGAGCGGAAGAATAACAAACAGTTTCAAATATAAGGAGGCAAAGGGGGCTGTCTAGTTTTTACTGTTCTGAGAGGCCCTAAATGATCTGAAAGCAAAGTAAAATATGGAACTGCTGAGAGAGGATGCAGGCGAACAAGGCAGGTATTCCACTATTAGACAATTTCCATCTGATCTGCATTTTAAGTGAACTAACCTAATGTATTTTTCATACATGTCATTCTTAGTTCAAAAAGTACCTAGGAAAATGTGCATATTGAAGAAAGCTGTTGTTCAACAATAAATCCAAAGTTTCATACCTCTCATAAAATCCACACTGACACAGGTATTGGGTGGAGTGGACTTTTTGAATGAATACAAGTAAAAGTGACTTAGGCAAGGATTACAAACATTTGACTGTCCATAAAAATGAGTTTGTGTGCTAATATACTATTATTTTCAGAATAAATAAATAAATAAATCTTGAGATGGTAGGAAATACAGCTGCCCTCATGGGCCCATTAAATCAATCATTTAAAGATGTTTGGACTAGAAAGATTTTGCTTTCATGCCCCAAATAAACAAACTCTCTACATTCAGCAACCACTATCCATCATATATTGTACTTCACTTTTTTGGCCTCTTGCTGAAGTGCAACAAGGCCTAGCTCAGCAGCCCCCTCCTGTGGCAAAACTGGCACAGCGGCCCAGACTAAAGAAGCAGGCTTACTTAAATGAAGGTCTGGCCTAATCAGAATTCCACAAGTCAGACTAAGACTCATACATTTACAAGTAAAGCAGCCTGTTGTTTTTCACGAACTTCCACCTCTTAAAAATTATTTTTAATTATATGTTAAAATGTAGTGTATATTAGACCCATCCAACACAAAACAATCTAACTAGAGGTTCCACTAAGTTCAATGGGATTTGCTACTGGGGCCTTAGTCTAGCAGTGCCATCCTATACATGCTTACCGAGAAGGAAATCTTAAGGCTGAAACCTCATGCCTAGTTACAAGAGCCTTGTGGCGCAGTGGTTAAACTGCTGTACTGCAGCCAAAATTGTGCTCACAACCTGGGGTTCAATCCCAGGTAGCGGCTCAAGGTTGACTCAGCCTTCTATCCTTCCAAGGTTGGTAAAATGAGTACCCAGCTTGCTGGGGGGGGGCAATGTGTAGCCTGTGTAATTAACTTGTAAACTGCCCAGAGAGTGCTTGAAGCGCTATGGGGTGGTATATAAGCAGCACACTTTGCTTTGCTTTGGGAGTAAGTCTCACTGAACTCAATAGAACCTACTTCTGAATAAGCATATTTAGTATTGTTCTAGTAGTGTCCTTTCCAGTATACATATATTGGCAAGTACCCGTCAAAGAGGATAAAAATAAGTATCATTAGTCTGCCTTCTCTGTACTAGTGCAAAAACAAAATTTGGCATGAATATGACATTTGGACCTAAAATTCCAAGAGCTGTAACAGCTAGATTTTCAACCTTTCAGTTTTGAAACAATTTTGATAATATTTCATACAATTCCTTGGAAAGTTTCTCAGCAATGATAGTTGACTACTAACTTAGGGAAGTCTACATGTTGCAGCTTTCAAAAAACATGTTCATATTTAATTATGATGTTGTAAGCATGGGCAGTGAAAAAGATTGCTTTTATCCCCCCCCACCCACGCCCTGGCAGTTAAGAGATGTTCTTGTACATTCTGTCTTGAGAATCCTTGTTTCTCAGACTTCCCTCCTCCTCATTTACATGATCTCACATCCACTAGAAATATCCTTAGTGAAACCATCTCTCTTTGAAAGAAAAATTCACTGCAGGACCACTAAATACCTTGTAAATCCCCCATCACCAGTAACCTCAAATTTTATGAATTGTTCCAGGATGGGGAGATTATCAAAAGCCATACCAGTTGTTTCGATACACTGTGGCTGGACGGACCATCCATTTTGAAGACACTGCACTGTTTTCTCTTTGGTGCCTTCAGGAGTCTGGTAGCCTGAATTGCAAGCATAGTGCAGCCTCTCCCACATTTTGTAGGACAGTTTCATATCAGAGAAAACTCCATTATCCAAGGGAGGTTTGGTACATTTCCCTAAATATTTGTGCATTGAATTAAAAAATATAGAGAAAATATTACATTATTCCTTTATCAACATAACTGTACTCTCCCATGACATATTGATGGAAGTGACAAGACTGCCACACAGTCCAATATCTTGACTGAAGGAAGCACAGTACCACGTAAGTATCTTGATAAACTATGGTAATGACACCATAAGTGGAGTGTGTGGAATAACAAGATCTATAATCCTAGATACAGAAGGAGATAACAGGTTGCTTAGGAAAACATGATTACATGTAATGTCATCTCATATATAATACTGCATGAATTTCACAGACTCTTTCATTTTCATTTCTTACCATATTTTTCCATTTATAAGATTACCCAATGTATAAGACCCCCCTTTTTTCTAACCCCAAATTAGAAAATTTGATCCCTCCTTTTCCCTTCCTTTTGCTGAACCATGGAGCTTAGCAAAAGGAAGGGGAAAGCAGGGATCAAAGGGGTCCCTTTGACTGCTGCTTTTCCTTGCCTTTTGTGAAGCCACAAGGCTTAGCAAAAAGAAAAGGAGACTTCCCTTCCTTTATGCTAAGCCCCATGGCTTCACAAAAGGCAAGGAAAAGCAGCAGCCACTTTCACAGTGGGACTTAGGAAGTGGGTAAAGCAGCCATGAAAGGGCTTCAGGATCAAAGGGCTGCAATCATGCAGCCCTTTCATGGCTGCTTTACCTGAAGGGAGCCTTCCCTTCCTTTTTGCTAAGCTCCATGACTTCACAAAAGGCAGGGAAAAGCAGCTGCCTTCCATGTATAAAACGACCCTCAATTTTTGTCTTAATTGTTTAAGTAAAAGCTGTTATTTTATACACTGAAAAATACGGTACTTACTTACTTATAATGGAAGAAGTCCATTGACAGCGGTGTGGACAGTCTCTTTTCACTGAGTCTTCATGCATTTACCAAAGCAAACCCAGAACCTTGTACATGAAGCTTTTGTGCAGTGGCTGCTGTGCATGCAGAAATTATATTCAGCATAAACACTTATCTACCATTCTGTATTTATGTAACGGGATCCTATGGCCTCTGATTTTGAAACTTGATCTGACTTTTGAAATAATACAATTCGTTAAATTTATTTTCTATGTCCTGGGAAAACTTTAATTGCCCAATCATTTGGAATAAAAGTCTTCCATGGATTTTTGTCATATACAGCCTCCATATGTACAGTATTTAATATAAAATAGATTTATCTTGCAATCCCTATCAATTGAAGAAGGTTGCCTATAATTGTTTCTCTTCCTACATAGTTTCACATCATAGAAGCTCTTAGTTTAGGAAAGACAATGAAGGGGACTTACTGAAACATTTGGGGGCTGGCACCCAGCCTCTTGTTGTGCAATTTATCCTTGCCTCTTGCCTCCCACTTTCCGTCGTATAACCAGGGAAACAAGAATAAGAAAGCTTCTCACCTTCCTTCATTGGAAAGTAATGGTCTTTAAAACTATAGTAATATGAGGCAATTTTTCCATTTTCAATGCTGGGAAAGTCACAGAACCCGCCTAGAAAAAAAATAGAATAAGATTCAGTGGGAAATATCCAGTATATAAATGCACTTTAAGAAACAAGCTAAATGGAATTCAAGCAGGTGGAAAAACAGCAACATGACACTTGACTACTAAAAAATTGCAGGTATTTTCTTCTTGTGCATGACAGGGAAGCCCACCCGATCCCATCACTGTTAACATTCCAGCATCTGCTGAATGGGTACCTATTTCAGGTACCTATGTTTGCAGAGGACATCAGTTAAGACTATAAAACTAACCTTGTGTCTGCTAGGAGCTGGGGCTCTACATACCCAGAGACTATAGAAGAAAAATTGGGTAAGGGTCTTTGTGGAAGCAATTGATCTTGCTTCCCTACAAAGGCATTGTGCTGGGTAATATGCTGGTCATATCCACACGTGATTCAGATAATGAATCTATACCTGGTAAATAAATTTTGAAATGCTGTTAACTTTGGTTGGTGCAGAAATCAAGCTGCACAAAAGTCACCTCAAATCAATCAGATGAACCAGGTAACATCTGCAAGACAGTTACTTCTGAGAAAGTGGACTTGTCCACAAAAGCTCACATTAAAATATAGCATTTCATCTTTAAGGTGCCATAATGTTTTGTCTGCTTTATTTTGTATTTTGCTTTTGTTTTTCCCTTACATACATGAACATGGAACTGGAGAGTGTCAGTGAAGGAAAATGCAGAATACCTCTCCTGGCCCATGTGAAAAGGAACATGCAGAAGCCTGATGCATTCTTCTATGGTTCCCGAGCCAAACAGTGACAATACAGCACGCAGCAAAAGGATCCTTAGTTTTTAAATTCATTAAAAAAACAACAGCCAAATTGCCTGCTTTATAACAGGCTTGTCCAACCTGTGGCCTGAGGGCCGCATGCAGCCCAGGTCAGCTCGTAATGCGGCCCAGTGCAATTTTTTATTTTTAAAGAAATTCCAAAGTTTCAAGTTACACTGCCGGCGCTTGCGGACGGAATGTGGCCCGGGCATGTCACAACAGTAAAGGGCGAGAGAGGGAAGGAAGGAAGGAGTGGGAGGGGAGGGGACAGGGGGGCTGCATGACTGCATTACGCCATCCCCGTCAATAGGTGGACCCCCTCCCGGCCCCATAAAGCCGCCAGAATCGAAGCTGGCAGCTTCTGCTGTCCGAGATCGCAGCTGCCGGTAAACGCGCTTGGAGTGGGGCTGCGGAGGACGGCTAGGGCTGCCCCTCCATGCAGCCCAAACCAAATGTATGTGCGGCCCAAACGAACTTTTCATCTTTTAATGTGGCCCAGGGAAGGTGAAAGTTTGGACATCCCTGCTTTATAATGTATGCTTCAATTTGGCTGCAGTGATTTCCCACCAGTATCTTCCCATCTTTACCATATCCAGTCTCATCTGATTTCAGAAGCTAAGCAGGACTGAACCTGGTACAGGGATGCAAGATGCTCTAGTGGGAAGGGGCTGAACCTCAGTGGCAGAGCACATGTTTTGCATGCAAAAGAATCTAGGTTCAATTTCCATCATGTCCTTACAGGGATGGGTAGAATTTCTGCCTGAAGTCTCAGAATGCCACTGCCAGCCAGAGTTGGTGATACTGGATTAGAATAGTCCAAGACAGCTTAAAACTACCTCCCATTTTCAAACATGTCTGAGAAAGCTCCTTAGGTCCCTGAGAAATGTGTAGATTCCTTTATTTATATGCATTGGAATTGAACCTTTCACCCACTTCCACGCCAGGTTTAAAAACAAACCCTTTAATAACACTGTATCTGTGAAGATCCTCAGTCATCCTGGTGATGTTATCTGGAAGTTGAGTCATGGCAACTGGACTTCTTTCTTATTAGGCTACAGTCGTAAGTAACACTGTTTTGTTAAATCTTACATATCAAGGTTTTGTAAATAAATTCCCTGGGCAGAGGGGGTGAAAGAATTTGACTGCTTGCTAAGTCAGCCAGAAGAGGAAAATGGGAAACAGACTTCTAGAAAAGCTATCTTTGCTGCAGAACAGGAACACACTAGGTAGAAATTGTTTCTTATGGAATATTTACAATCTTGCACTCAGTTAAAAATGCAGAGTTGAATAATGAAATATATGAAATCATATATTGTTTCTAAGTACTCCAGAAAAGTAAATATTGAAAAGGAAAAGGCTTCTGATAAATGTGCTAACCACGCATGGGTTGCTATTTTCAAAGAGCTCCACGTTTTTGTATTTCATATGTAAAAGTCACTTAAACCTAGGGGGGTTTTTCACTGTACCCAGGTGAGTGGCATGTGATTTGGTCTGTAAGGACTGAACAAGTACGGTTAAAACAAGCTTACTAAAATGTTTGTATCTAAAACAACAATTTTGTGCAAATGAAGTGAGAATGCGCATTATAGAAGGCACAGGCTTTTAGCATACAGAACAACAAAATCAGTAAATTTACCTTCAGCAAGAAATTTCCCTGATGCAGCCAATATCAGTTGGAAAATCCAGGTTTTATATTCCATTCTGAGTGCTTTTGTATTACCTTAGCTCTACTGATTTACTGTGCTTCTGAACAAAAAACCCCTCAGTTAATCATTTATAGGGGCAAGTGCAATTGTTGTTTTCCATAGTATTAAAGTTTACTCCTTAAACAGGTTTGTGTGCATTAAAGTAAAAAAGAAAGACGATTTCAGGGTTATTACCCATGAGCATGTATTAGATAGGCAGAATAAATCAACTTTAAGTACCCTTACATTCTCAGTTGGCAATTTCTACATGCTAAGGCATGTAAAGTGTAATCTTAAAGTTTTGGAATTATCAGTCTTGCAGTATGGAATGATCAATCAAACCTTCTGGTTTGTTTGAATAGATATCCCTGTGATACGTATTTTTTTTAAAAAAAAGGTTAATTTCATTAATTAAAATTATAGGTAGCAGATTCTATACTACAGTTCATGGCCAGCTACTGGTTTTGTTGATCATCTGTCAAATATTTAACTCTGTTCCATTTCCTTTCAACTGTCATTTCCTTTGTGAGACCTTCCCTATCAAAAGGAGGATGAGGGGGGATCCTTTGCAAACTTTTCTTTCTGAGGTAGTTGCCACACTTTCTCAGGACTTTTCAACCAGATTTCTTTTTATCGAAAGAGTGGAAGGGATTTGTCTCTTACTATCATATTAAGTGAAATCTCTTTCCACTGTAATTCCTGGTGGTATTCCTACTTGACCGGTGCAGCAGTTTGCTCAGAAGTTAGTACACCTTAGCCAAAGTACCAGAAACATGAGTGGTTGATATACTGTAGTACTCTTTCTATCTACGAACGGGGAATCTTTGGTCCTCCAAATATTTGAGTAGGCAATGATAAGGAATTGCGAGAAATTATCTGAAATATCCGAAGGGCTAAAATTTGCCCACCCCAGGTCGATTCTAGATCAGAATGGGCAATTTAGAGTTCTCTAAGTGATAATTATAACAATAATTAAGTGCCATCGAGTCAGTTCTGATTTATGGTAGCCCTTTGCAGGATTTTTTAGAATAATCAGAAGTGGTTTTCTGTCATATTTGACTTATAATTCCCATCACTAGTGAGGTAATAAATTTTCAATATCTAGAGGCCCTTAAAAGTTGTCTGTTCTCATTCCAGCTACTTGAATGTTACTGTAAGATTTCTGGGAAGGCAAAGATAGTGGAGCTTCAGGAGTTAAGCCAGGAGGATTTTTATTTGAACACAGGCAGTGTTAAATTAAGAAAATGCTTTTCTAGGGCATGAATGAAAAGCAACAAAGACAGAAATAGATTAAAACTCGTGAGCAAGAAGAGTATTTCTTTTCTATCAAACTGCAGAGAATAAGGCAGACTCCTTACAAATAGAATCAGTTCTGAAAAGTAGGCTGACAATTACGTTTTTTGGCTGCCATAGCACTTTTACTGGGCTAGAACAAAAAGTGAACAGGCAAAAATTCAGGCACACAGGAGAGGGACTTGAAAAAAAGAGGGACTTGAAGAAAAAGTCTGCTAAAAGGACTGATGTCAAAAGTACAGTAACCTAGGAAGTTGAAGGCAATTAATTATACATATTTTTGGAAGAAGATTTAGGCTGCTCACCCAAAATGTTCCGTGAAGTTTAAAAAAAAAGCAGGGGAAGATGTAGACAAATACTTATAGGTAAGAAGATATTAGACAGAATGGTCACAAATAGTCAGGCTTTTATTCTTGTCGATAAATGAAAGGACTGATTTAGGTACAGATTAGTGGTTTAATTATGCCTTATTGCCCAGGAGCAATCAAGGATTAGAGATCTTGTTTCTTATATGCCACTGTGAGACCAGGGGTGAGAGACAGGAGACTCTCCCTGGAGTGCCATCCCTTCCACAAAACAGAAAGGGAGGTGCAGACCTCACCCACTCCAGCACCTAGAAGAACAGAGCAACGGGTTACTGACACCTGAGATCTGGAGAGGGAATTGTGCGGTTAACGGTGTCCATTCAAACCTATTCCATAATTATTACACAAACAGAACAGTTATACAATATTGCAAACTTTTATCCACCCATTAGTCATTTGGCCTTCAAGACAAGGCATCAGCAACCACATTATGGATCCCTTTGATTTTGCAAGACTTTGACTTTGAAATCCACAGCGTAAGTGTCCTTCTTGCTGCTATTGGATTTCATAGTTCATAGCCACACTAAAGGGGAATGGTTGGTGCAGAGGATGAATTTCCTTCCCTAAACGTAGGGCTTCAGCTTTAGCAGCATCCATATGATAGCTAGGCATGCCCTCTCAATGGCGGACAAATGTTTCTCACGAGCTTGGAGTCTCCTGCTGATAAGAGTCACTGGGTGTAGACTCCCGCTGTGGCTCCCAGCCCCACCTTTGACACATCCATGCAGATGATGAAGTCACAGTCAAAGTCTGGTGCAAAAAGACAGGTCCTGAAGTCTGTGCCTGTGACAATCGCGCATGTCACTCATGCCATTCATATTCATGAGCTGATTTGCATGAACCTATAAGTGGAGTGGACAGGCGGAGTCAGCAGCTACATGAAGCTTGGTGGGAGAAGGAGGAGTCAGGGCTGGTTAGTCAGAGAGAGGGAACAGATACTGAGAGAGAGAGAGCTGGTTAGGAAAAATAGGTAGAGAAGGTGATAATGATATAACAAGAGAAAAGAAGTATGTACTGAGAGAACGGTTGATGATTTGCTTATATATAATGTGTACCTGAAGAACTTCTGTTATTATTCAATCTGCTTCACTTCAATACAGTGGGGTCTTGACTTAAGAACGGCTTGAATTAAGAACATTTTGACTTAAGAACCACTCTCATAGGAAAATATTGACTTGACTTACATACTTAGATTTGAGTTAAGAACTGAAAAAACCCACGTGGGAGGCAGGGAAAGTGCAAAATTTGAACTTTCAGTTAACTGTTGGCCAGTGAAAAGGGTGCCTGTCTGCTTCCTCACTCCTCCCAGCGTTTAGAGAGTGGATTGGGAGTCTTCAGACTGCCTGGTACTGCCTGGACTGTATTTTCCCTGCCTTCCCTGAACCTTTCTTGACCTAAGAAAAAAAGAAACAAAATATCCCCCTCTCGTGGTCGAAGGCGGAATAGCAGCTTCCCATTAGTTTCTATGGACGGAAAAGAGCAGATACAGATCAAATGGTTTTCAATGCATTCCTATGGGAAATGCAGATTTGACCTGAGAACTTTTTGACTTGAGAACCGCCTTCCAATACGGATTAAGTTCTCAAGTCAAGACCCCACTGTAAATAAGTTCTGTTTCTGTTCACAAGACAAGTGTTCTGACAAATGTAGTTTATATTGTGGATTGAGATAATCCACTGGTGTCAGCGAGAAGAAAACGTGGCATGAGCTTTTGTGAGGGAAAGACAAGCAGGGACCACAAGGGCAAATGCCACAATTGGTGCCCAGCGGCGGGATATGAAATAATCCAGTAAAGCCAAAATTTAAAAGTGAATTTTCTGGAGTCGTGGGTACCTTTTAGTCAGAGGTCTGTGGTGAAGAAGTAGGTGACCTGCTAGATCTTTTGTGGAAAAGCTTAGTGGCAAGGCTTCTGAACTCAGATCTGGGGGAACTAAAGATAGGGAACTGATTCTAAAGGGAAAAATTTTTTGTGTGTGTTACCTCAGGATTCAAAAGACCCAGTGGGCTAGCTTGAACTCCAAGGCTCTGAGAGATAAGGGAACACTGGTGGATAAAAAGTGGAAGACAGGGTCAGAGTGGATCTCAGTTGATAAGAAAATAAAAAGCAGAGGCTTGAAACTAGAATTTCTTTTGTGTCTGGAAGCAAGAAGGTTGTTTCAGACCATGAATCATCATGGCTTGTGTGTGAGGCCAGAGAAAGTACAGCCGTCTTTAGCTGCTGAGCGAGAGCTACATAGTACCCCAGAAAAATACCGGGAAAAAGAAAACAGCAGTACAGTGGGCCTCAACGTACGAACTTAATCCGTTCTGGGAGGACGTTCGTACCTCGGAAAGTTCGTAAGTCGACCTAACATTTTCCATTGAAATGCATGGGAATGGAATTTAATCTGTACCAGCATTTCAAAAAATATATATACAAAAATAAAAATAAAAAGAGCAAGTCCCACGTTGGGACTGCAAAACACACATACACACACACAGAGAGAGAGAGACAGATACAAAACCACAGAAACATAACCCCACAGTCCAAACCCATCCTCCAAAACCCACACAGAAAAGTTTTTTTAAAAGGACTTACCAGTACGAAGCCTCCCGGCACTCCACTGGCTCTGCACGGCTGGAGGAGAGCGGCCAGGCACCCGGCCTGCTATAGCCTCCTGGCCCTCCACTGGCTCCGCACGACCGTGGGTGAGCAGCTAGACGCCAGGCCTGCTCTAGCCTCCCGGCGCTCCACTGGCTCCACGTGGCTGGGGGCGAGCGGCCAGGTGCCCAGCCTGCTATAGCCTCCCAGCGCTCTGCTGGTTCCGCTGCCTTTGGAGCTTTCAAAGGGCTTCCTCTGATGTCGGGGAAAGCCCTTTGAAACCTCTGAAGGCACCGATCACGGGGGTGAGGACCCCCAGGGAGGTCTCCCATGGTGGCGTGCAAGCCCTGGGAGACCTCCCTGGGGGTCCCCACCACCACAATGGGCGGCTTCGGAGCTCTCTGAAGCCAAAAAGGCAGGGAGAAAGCGTGACAAGTTCAAATTTCCTGCCCTCCCTCCCTGCCTTTTGGGTTCATAACCCAATCTGCATTCGCAAGTAGGCTTTACTACTTGTGAAGAGATCGGGTTCGTAACCCGAAATGTCCATAACTAGGGCCGTTCGTAAGTCGAGGGCCCACTGTAACAGTGTTTTAAAAAGAGGCCTAACTAACTCAGCAATAAAAATCAGTTCCTTTTATTAAGAAAGTACATCCTTATGTTACCCAAAAAAACTAAAAAGCCAGTCATGAAGAAAATTGATCCTCAAGAGTTTAAGGGGAATGGGAATGGAGACCCTCAAATACCTGAGGAACCCTCAAGGGAAATTATTCAAAGCTCCCTAGATGTGGAGAAATGGAAACTAGAAAAGGAGTATAGACTCAGAGAAAAAGCCATGGAATTAGAAATTAGGGGGAAAGCCAGAGTTGAAAAGAAAGCTAAGGAGCTAGGGCTCAAGGAAATGGAAATTAGAGAAAAAGCGAAAGCTGAGCAAGAGGCCAGACAAATGGAATTAATACAAAGAGAAAAGGCATTTCAGCAAGAAAAAAGACAAATGGAATTTGAAATAGAGATGAAAAAATTAGAAAATGCTGCTCAAAATAATAATAGTAATAGTAACTAGGGAGGGAAATCTCTCAAAAATTGATCTAAAGTAATTTCCCCAGTATAGCAAAGGAGATTGCCCTGAATCTTGCCTCATTTCATTTGAGAGAACATGCTGAGACTTTGAGATTAAGGGTGATAGTGTTGAGATCACAAATAAGTGGAGATTTAGCTGAGTTTTATTATCAGATGCCTCTGGAGCAAGCTAGAGATTTTGAGGCATATAGAAAAATGTTATATTCTAGATTTGGCATAAATGCAGAACACCTTAGAAGAAAATTTCATGCCCTTACCAAAAGGCCTGAAGAATCTTATGCCCAATTAGGGCCTAAATTGTTTCAATGTTTGGACAAATGGATGAAACGTGAAAACATCACTTCTCTAGTCCAAATGAAAAATGTAGTTGGTTTAGAACAATTCTATTCGGTGTTGCCAGGAGAAATGTATTACCTGTATTTGGTCAAGGACAACAATCCTAAAAATGTATTACAGGCATCAGAATTTGCTGATTCCTTTAGTGAAATTAGAGGTCCTCAATTTTCTGAGGTAAAAATTGTTAGAAAAGTGTCAGATGACAGGAGAAGAGGACCCCCACCCAGTAGAGATTACCTCAGAAGTGCCCAAGCTACTGGAAGCCATTTTGGAGACAGACCCTCATCTCCAGAGCACAGTTATCTGAAACCTAATAGTCATGAGGGGAAAGTTAACAAGGCCCTTTATTTTGAACCCAAGGCCAGTAAATACATGTGTGGAGAAAGGTCATTTTTGGGCTCAGTGTGAGACTCAAAAGACTAGGGATTGGAATCAGCATAAAGGTGGAGATTCCAGTCCCCTTAAGGTGGTGTTTTGTGTACAGCATAATAAAACAAACAATGCAGCAGTTGAAGCTAGCTGTGGGGCTGTTGCCATAGCAATGCAAGTAACAGAAGGGTCAGAGATCCAAGATCCCCCTGTGACCAAGGTGGTCCAGTGCTTTCTGATAGAATGTAATCTGAATCTTCTACATAGCTCCAGTTATGTTATCTGTGGGAAGAATAATAAGTATCTAGCGCTCAAAGATTCTTGATCACAAGTTACAGTATGTCACCTTGATATAGTCCCTAAGGAAAATGTTAGACGATGAAAATATTTCTATTAAAGGGATTGGTTCTGAAATAGTGGTGCTGCCCATGTCAAAAATACCAATGAGATATAAGGGATGGTCAGGAATTTGGAAGGTGGCCATATCCAATCAAATTCCTAACCCATGTTTAATAGGTCAGGATTTAGCTGCGCATGTGCAGAGTATTTTTGTGACAATTTGCTCTGAGAGAAGGCAAATTGAAGCCACTGAGGGAAATCTTCCTGCAATAAGAGAAGTGAGAGAGACAGCTGATCTAGTTATTCTGAGAAACCTTAAGAATCTATCTTTCATCAAAGAACAAAAGGAAGACCCTACCTTAAATGAATGTTTTGCACAAGTTAAGGAAATTCCACTCACCCCTGGAAAACCCTGAGCAATGCCCCAGTTTAGAGGAAAACCCTAAGATAGTAGAAATGGCTGAAGTGGTCATACTGAAAAATTCTAATAATACTTTATTTTACAAGCGAGGGAAGATACCACCCTGATTCCATGTTTAGAGAAAGCCAAAGAATCTCTCTTCCTGTTATCTCCTGAACATCCAGAGAAGTTCATAGTTGATAAACACCTGTTATATAGTGTGGGGGTGCCATTCCCAAGGCTGCTAAGCCACATGGATGTTGTAGTGTAGAGAAAACTCTCCTAGCATCCTGTGGCTGCTTTTGAGGGGAGGAGCTGTCACCATTCTTCCTCTTTCTCATTATCATAAAGAGCTTGCCATAGAGGCCTTTCCTTAGGCTAATCAGAGGGCTTGATTAATTGCCTTTCCCCAGACCAACCCTAATAACATGATGTAACCATTGTCCTTTCTGAACCCTGTCTACTATCTGTAATGCTGTCACTACTTGTGACCTTGTAATGTTAATAAAAGAGCAGTCTCCTGGGGGCAGGGCTGAGAGAGACAGACAGAGAGAGAGAGAGAGAGAATGGAGAAGACTTCTCATTCTGCTTCCTTGATGAGTTGCCCACCAGAAGTACTGCTGGCAGACATCCATCTGTGTTTGTGGCTGACTTTTTAAATTTATTGCTAAGAGACTCTTTGCTATCCTATTATCTGGTAATCATCACAAAGCTCATCAGCCTACTCATTGCCTGAACCCAACAATATAGGGAAGTTTTATTAACACCTCGTAGGGGTGAAGATGGACATCTCAAACAGCTAATTGTCCCTGTAAAATATAGGGAGGAGTCCTTAGAAGTAACAGAGCCAAGCTTGGGGGGTACTCAGGGAAAAGAGAAAGGCTTGTATGAGGTCCAGGAAAGAGCATTCTGTCCTGAGGACAAAGTGTTGAGGCTGAGACCCGTAGAGGGGAGTGAATTGCAGTTGGCATGGTCAGAACCCGTGGATTTGTTGCAGCAAACCGGAGGGCTGCGAAGTCTAGTCGCTCTGCAGCTGCAAAAGCCCTTAGAGCCTTGCAATACAAACCCCTACCTAAGAAACCAAATATTAAAGATATAGAACCAGATGATGGAAATCTCAATGCATCTAAAATAAACCATGTTTATTTCTTTTAAGTAATCTCACTTAAAAGAAACATGCCTGTGAATTTGGAGGTGATCCATGATAGTGGTCCCCCACATATGGAGAACTTCGCAACAAATGTGCCTGTGGGTGAATTTCTTGGTGAAGAGGAAGGCATAAGCAATGAGATCTCAAGGAAGAACACGGTCATAGCTGTGCTGGAGAAGTGGAAGAAACCGCTTAACCTTCCCACAGCTGAGAAAATTAAGCCACTATTCAGTAAGAGAACAGGCTTAACCCGGAAGATGCGAGCTGAGGACATCCAGTGGACTTCAGAGTGCCCAATGACTGCCAGTCGACAGAAGAGAGTGCGGACTTCAAGATCTGCCTTTGTTGTGCCAGACTACAACCGGGGTGTGTGTGTTCACAATCTGTGTGGATGCATCGAGCGTCAGACTTGGAGTGCTGCTGTGCCAAGTGGATGACAGTGGGAATCTGCACCCAGTGACTCGGATCAGCAGGAGAGTCCAAACTGGTGAGAGACATTGGTCTGCTATTGAGAGGGCTTGCCTATCGACTGTTTGGACGTGGCAAAGACTGAAGGCTTACGTTTGGGGGAGGAAGTTCATCTTTTGTAGCCACACTAAAGGGAAAGGGCCAGTGCAAACTATGAAATACACTAACAGTAAGCTTGCAAGATGGACAGTAAACCTGCAAGACTTTGACTTTGAGATCTTCAGCATAAAAAGGACTCAGCATATGGTTGCGGCCGCCTGGTCTTGAAGACCAATTGACTAACGGACGGATAAAAGAGTGTAATATCGTATTAAATGTTCTGTTTTTGCACTAGTTATGAAATGCAATTAAAATGAAATGTCTCATTGAATGCTGGTGTGTAGAGATGGGGAACAATAATGGTGAGTAGTGTTATTACGGTACAGGTAATGTAATTTGTCTTTATGTAAGTAAGGCAAATGTTTATAATTGCATTGACTGCTTTAAGTGTTTAAAGTAATAAGTTTGATCTAGTAAACATAGTAATAGAGAGAAAACAAGTATAAGGTATGTATAAGTATATGGTAAATATAATGTGTTATATCTTGAAATATGGTATATGATTTAGGAAATAACTGGTAAGCCTGTTTTTGATTAGGGGCTTCATTTTCTCAGCTGTGGGAAACGTAGGCAATTTCTTCCACTCCTCCAGAACAGCTCTGGCTGTGTTCTTTTTTGAAAACTTCTTGCTCTTGCTTTCACCCTCACTCATAAACTCGCCTACAGGTACTTTTGTCACAAAGCTCTTCATATGAGGGGGACCACTTTCCCAGGTCACCTCTAAATTCACAGGCAAGTTCCTTTTAAGTGCAATCTCAAACACTTGGCTTATTTCAGATTTATTGAGATTTTCATCATCTGGTTCTCGCCCATTGATCTCTGGTTTCTCAGGTAGGGGCATGCTTTGCATGATTCTCAGTGCTTTTGTAGCTGCATGTGGCGCCTTCTTATTACTACTCTCTTCAGCTTTCCAGTGCTGTTGTAACAAATCTACAGGTCCTGACCATGCCAGCTGCAATTTATTCCCCTTTATGGGCCTCAGCATCAGTACCTCATCCTTAGAGCAGAATGTTCTTTCCAGGACCTTTTTATTATACCAGCTTTTCTTCTTTTCTTGAGCACCCTTTAAATTTTGCTCTGCTATTTCTAAGGACTTTTGCAAACCCACACGTTGAAAAGGGGTTGAGATCACTGGCAATGAGCATAGCTTAGCCTTCATCATTTTCAGTACCTCATTTTTGGCAAGTCTCACAGCTTTGACAGTATTGTTTAACTTGCTTCCCTATACCTGGTCAATAAAATTTCTGTGCCACTCTTTGCTTGCTGTGAGAAATGCCCATGTGTGCCACAAATACTTCTCTGTTTGCCTTTTCTATAATCTTTTCTCTGTATTTGGCAGAGACAATTAGCTGTTTGTGGGGTCCTCCCCCCATGAGGAGTCATTAGAACAGGGGTCAGGGAACTTTTTTACCTTTTACCCCCCCCAAAAAAATTTATATACCCCAACATTACCCCCTTGATTTGAAAGGGAGGAAACCATACATTATTTGAATTCAAAATCTTCTTGAATCTATTCAAAATTACTTTGAAAGCTTCAACTTGCTTGAAAACTTCAGGTTTTGGAGAAATGATGTTGCTTCATCTTGGATTTGAGAGCATCAATACTGGTGCTCTGCTCATCCTTATTACCCCCAGGATTTTCATTTTTACCCCATTTGGTGAAATTTACCCCTGTTCCCTTACCACTGCTTTAGAACCTCTCTATATAATAAATCTTCTTCCACCCAATACCTCTCTTGGCATTCAGGGGTCAGTGGAATGGGATTCTTATTAACTTTTCCAAAGCAATCATTTAAGGTAGTATCTTCCTTCTGCTCCTTAATAAAGGAGGAACTATTAGGATTTTTCATTAACACTAAATCAGCTGTCTCTCTCAATTCAGGATGTTCACCTTAAGTGGGTCTTTCAACAAGAGTTTCAGTGCTTTCCTCAGAGGCTTCAATTTGCTTCCCCTGAGAGCGGGTTACTATTAAAACATTCTGCACATGCTTGGCTAAATCTAAACCAATCAGACAAGGAGCTGGGATTTGGTCTGACACTGCTACTTTCCATAAACCAGACCGCCCATTGTAGTTTACAGATATTTTGGCCGTAGGTAGGACCACCAAATAGGAACCAATCCCTTCAACTGAGATCTTCTCATGTTCCATAATGTTTTCCTCAGGAATTATATTGGGATGGCAAATAGTTATCTGTGAGCATGAATCTTTAAGGCATAGATATTTTATGGCATCGATAAAAAATCTTTTCTGCTGAGTTTTCTAGTAAAATAGGCTCGCAATTGATCAAATAACATTGTACCACTCTGGCTTCAGGAATTTCTGGGCTCTGTGTCAAGTCCATGCCATGTTTAAGAGTTGAAAAAAATGTAGTTGAAAATGGTCTCTCTACAGTTCAGCCCTGCCCTCACCTGTCCGTCACAGCTGAGTAGTGGAAAAGGAGCCAATGAGGGAACAGAAGGTGGTGCAAAAGGGGGAGGAGCTGGGATATAAAGGAGTGTATGGAGTATGTGAGGGAGAGTTCTGTGAGTCTGAGTGACAGTGTGCCAGAAAGTCAGTGAGAGTTAGAAGCTGTGTGTTAGTGAGTTCAGTGAGTGAGAGAAATTGATTATCAACTGGTGATTTACTTATTATATTTTACTGATCAAATAAACAAGTTTAAGTTTTAACGTAACACTGGTCTCTCTGAGTAATTGATATTGAAATTGGAAATACTGGTGGCAGCTACCTGAGTAGAAGAGTGAGCATATACTGGAGGCCTGAGTTATTATAGGCTCCAGCGTGCTCGTTACAGTCTCCTTAACAGTTTTACTCTTGGGTTGGTTGATGGCTCATGAGGAAATGGAAATCTTATTCCAGCTGCCTGGAAAGTCTTGGTTAAAGCAATGCTCACTCCTGTGCAATATGTACTATTTATGCAGGAATGGAGAGACACTGCTGCCATTCTGGCCATGGATAATTTACAAAACAATATTGCTGTATCTGCAGATATGCTAAATGGAGATGCACTTTTTGTCACCATGACACAGCAGATTACCATCCCTAACAGGGGATTGGCACAAGTGGGTGACATTCTTAGAGCTGCCTGGTTAAAAATCCCAGAAAAAAAAATACCCCTTTAGAATCTTTTGCCAATTTGCATCAGGTCCTACAGAGGACTATATGTCTTTCATTAACAAATTGCAAAGAGCAATTGAACGGCAGGAGGAGAATATTGAGGCTGTTGATATTTGGATGAAACAGCTGGAATTTAAAATGCTAACATGGATTGTAAAATGGTGTTGGGTTCAGGCAATGAGCAGGCTGATGCGCTTTGTGGTGATCACCAGATAATAGATAATAGGATAGCAAAGAGTCTCTTAGCAATAGATTAAGGAAGTCAGCCACACACACAGATGGATGTCTGCCAGCAGTACTCCTGGTGGGCGACTCATCAAGGAAGCAGAATGAGAAGTCTTCTCTATTCTCTCTCTCTCTCTGTCCATCTCACTCAGCCCTGCCCCCAAGAGACTGCTCTTTTATTAACATTACAAGGTCACAGGGGAAAGGCAGTTAATCAAGCCCTCTGATTGGCCTAAGGAAAGGCCTCTATGGCAAGCTCTCTATGATAATGAGAAGGAGGAAGAATGATGGCAGCTCCTCCCGTCAGAAGCAGCCACGGGATGCTAGGAGAGTTTTCTCTACACTACAACACCAATTTGGCTTAGCAACCTTGGGAATGGCACCCTCACAAAATGGCCCTTCAGGATATTTACAATAAACCAGAGACTGACATTGCTGCCATCCTAAAATTATGTCAGAATATTGGGACAGAAACTCACAAAACACAGCTTTTGGCTAAAGCCATGGCTACCTCCTTGAACCCTGCCCAAGATCGTAAACATTTTTCCTGTGGCAAGGAAGGGCACTTCAGACAGGAATGTAGATCAAAACCCCAAAATAATAAACACCCTTCTAAAAAATGTCCCCACTGTCAGAAAGGTTATCACTGTGACAATAGATGCCGGTCTGTTCTAACACCAGGAAACTCCAAGTCAGGTTTACCTCCAGCCCCGGGTCAAGTGGGGGGGGGAACTCAGTGAATACTACCGCAGTTCAAGAAATCTGACCTACTACTGTTAAAAGTGCCGGTCATTATCTGATCACAGCTAAAGGGTTTGACTATCAATTCCCTCTAGCTTTCTACAAAGTCAAAACAGCACACCATGGATCAATATCCAAAGTCACTGTGGGTCTCATTCTCGCCCACTCTAGCTTCTCTGTTGTACCAGGCATCATTGATGGGGATTATGAAGGACCTCTAATTATTCAAAGGTGGTCTAATATACTACAAGTCTTTCCTGTGGGTGAATCTATCGCTCAGTTGTTGTTTCCATTAACAGAGATAGGTCCTTCTACCATCCCTCATAGTGGGGTTTTTGGTTCTACTCGAATTGCTGCCTTTTACCATTGAGCACTCGGAACACCGCCTCCCTTTTATAATGGGATCGCTTGTCCTTAATGGCCTGATTGATACAGGAGCTGACATTACCTTTATTCCAAAGAAAGACTGGCCAGAAAGCTATCCCACCCAGCCCGTTGTCATGAGTGCAGCTGAGGATTGATCGTGGGAACCCGACAGTAATCTACACGCACCCGATTTGATACGGCATTTCCATGCTACCTACCCTGATTGACCCAGCCCATCTGAAGGGGGGGAGTCCTGGGGAGGGGGATAGTGTCATGAGTGCAGCCGAAGACCTGGAACCAGAAGGGTTAACTGAGGCTGAGGAGAATGCTGAGCAATCAGAAACACCTGAATTGCCTCCAGATACTCCTTCCCCAGCAGACAAGCTTCGGGCCAGGCTTTGGGAAAGACTTAGGACAAAAATGAAGCACCACTGTAGTTTCATTTGGCATAGGCTCCTGTGGACTGCAGCCCCATTCATCAGATATATCTTCAGGGAACCATTTTCAACACACACATCCTCATGCAAATATCATCTCAAACAGAGCTTCATCTCCAGCTCCACATAGTTATAAACAAGCTTCATTTTTAATTCCTGAATGCTGTATTGGTTTACTCTGTAATACCAGGTTATACTGTCCAGACTGGATGTGGGGAGGGGTTGCAATAGTCTACAGAGACTCTGTATACATTCCAGTAGGACCGTCTCCCTTTCGAGCCCGGGTCTAGAGTGTTTGCACATGATTTGGGGGCACAGGGATAGATCTGGAATGGTGCTGGTGTGCCGTTCTCCCCATGACCCAGCAGTATCCCTGCCAGTGCTGGCCAAATTCATTTCGGTTGCAATGTTGAGGTCACCCAGATTATTTATAGCTGGGGACTTCAACATCCATGCTGAACTAGAACTATCTGGCCCAGTCCTGGAATTCATAGATGCCATGACGGCCATGAACCTATCCCGACATGTCATCTGCCCTTCACAGTCAGCTGGCCACACTCTAGTGTTCTCGATGACAAAGGTGGATATTGACCTGAGGGTAGGCACTGTGAACTCCCGCCCTCTGTCATGGATAGATCACTTCCTACTCAGATTCAACCTGTCAATAGCAACCCTCCTCCCGGGGGGAGAGAACGGACCTGTGAAAATGGGAATGCTACCATACCGACCAGCTTAAATGGCCTCGAATGACACTGGACCATTCTCAGGCCACCCCCTTTAAGGACTCAAATCGCCTCCGTATGTCCGCTTCTGCTCCTGCAGTTTCGACCTCATCTACACGCCCCTCTGCTCCTTCTAAGTCGGCTCTACTATCCCAGAAACAAGGCAAGGCTCATAAAGCCCTACCCTCACGTTCTGTTCCACCCATGCAGGACCTAATGTCGTCTCAGGATCCATTCATGATCTTACCAACTCAATGACACCATGCCCCATTAACAGAGGGCTTTGCACAGTCAGACTACCCTTCATCCCGGGGCTCCCCTGCATCCTCGGAAGCACAGCACTCCGAATCTTCTCACAAGCCCGACTTGCCTCCTCTGCCTCCAGATACGAAGGACAGCCATTCCTCTTCTTCCTCAGACAATTTTTCCTCCTACTCTCACCTCATCTCTCAGATGGCCCAAGCCCTGCATCCTGATACCGAACAGCCTCTGTCTACTGATGCTGACCCCGTGTTTGACGATATCAACCAGGAACGACCTACTCCCTCGAGTCTTCCTTTTAACAAGTCAATTCTCCATTTTATTAAGGAGAAAACCCCCTTCTACCATGCAGATCTCTCGTCGTACCGATGGTCTCTATAGGACTCGTGGTGCCGACGCCGAGTTTCTCAACAAACACCCAGTGCCTAACTCTATCATCGTAGAGTCCAGTCAGGCTCGAGCCTGCACCAGATGTAAACCTATCCCTGCCAACAAGGAAGGTAGAAAAATCGACATACTTGGGAAGTGAGTCTACTCCTTGCAATCCTTCTTGCTCAGAAATATAAGCTATCAGGTAATTATGGGAGCCTTTCAGTGCCACCTATGGAATCAGGTTCTTCTATTAGACACAGCCCCAGAGCCTACGAGGTCTGATCTCATCAATATTCACTCGCAGGTCCTCTCTCTGGCCAAATACCAATGAATTGCTGCGTGCCACTCCGCTGAAGCTGCTTCTAAAACTCTAGTTACCTCTATATCAATTCGACGCCATGCATGGCTCAGGTCCTCCACGATCTCTGATGACACCAAGACCAGGACTGAGGACTTACCATTTGATGGTGCCGGCCTCTTTAAAAAACGTAAGACAGCATGGTCCTACTCCACTCAGCCAACTACCTCTTACCAAAGGTCCTTCTACCACTCGGGCCAATTTCACCCCAAACAATACCAGAATCAAAGATTTCAACCCTACAAGCAGTATCGTCCTCATCAAACTGGCAGGTCCCTACCAATTCCCCAACCTCTGATGGCGTCATACCGACCTCACAACCCACCCCGACAGTGCCAATCCTTTCGTAAAGGACAACAAAAGGGTAAGAAATATTGACAATCATTTTCATGTCTCTTTCCCAATGTTCTTCTTCATTCACCGCACCATACCAGATTGGCCCCATTCTTTCATCATTGGCAAGCTATCACATCAGACAGATGGGTTCTATCCCTAGTTGGCTACCTAATAGAATTCTCTGACTTGCCCCCTTTGGGGTTCATCCGCTACACTCCTTACTCCTCTGCCCTCCAGGACGAGGTTACTAAACTCCAGAAGCGTGCCATTCTACCGGTCCCAGCCTCAGACTGTCTCAATGGTTTCTACTCAAAGTACTTTAAAGTACCTAAGAAAGACGGAGGCCTCTGTCCTATTCTTGACCTTACCCATCTCACCCGTTTTATCTCTCCCCGCAAATTCCGCATGCTTACGCTGGACTCTATTGTTCCTTTGCTTTCACAGGGAGACTGGTTCATTATTATCGATCTGCAGGATGCCTATTTCCATGTCTCCATTCACCCAGACCATCAAAAATTCCTCAGATTTCACTTCAACGGCACCGCTTTCCAATTCTGTGCCCTCCCCTTTGGGCTCTCTACCACCCCCCAAACTTTCACCAAGTGCATGGCACTGGTCGCCGCCTTTCTTTGCCTGCAGGGAATAAACATCTATCCCTACATTGATGACTGGCTAATCGTGGCGGCATCGTACCACGACGCCATACAGGCACGAGACACAAAACTTCACACTCTTCAAGGTCTTGGTCTCAAGATCAACTTCGAAAAATCCCACTTGATCTCGAGACAAACAGCAAAGTTCATCATCACAGAGATCGATTCACTTCGTGCCAGAGCATTTCTGACCCTAGAACGGATCAGGAAAATACAAGAAGCCATCCATTTGTTCCAACTTCATCACTCCGTTTTGGCACACCACGCCCAGCACCTCCTCAGTCTCATGGCATTGACGACATCCGTCATCCAACATGCCAGGCTCAAGATGAGGTCTCTACAGGCATGGTTTCTCTCCCTGTTCAATCCAGTGACAGACCCCCCCCATCTTCATCACTACTGGTAACACCGGAACTAGCCACACAGCTCGCCTGGTGGACTTGTCCGCAAACCCTTCTCATTGGCAGGCCTTTCTCCCCCCTGCGCCCAATGATACAGGTCACAACCGATGCTAGCCCCATGGGCTGGGGCGCTCACTGCCGCCACCACACCGTTCACAGCCTGTGGTCAAAACAAGAGCTACCACTCCACATAAACCATTTGGAACTGTTGGCGATCATCAGAGCCTTCCACGCCTTTCTCCCCATCATCAAGGGACAGGTAGTGCAGCTGGCAACAGACAACACCACTGCACTCTACTATGTCAACAAGCAAGGTGGCACCCACTCTCCTTCCCTCCTTTACCTAGCTGTCGACCTATGGGAATGGTGTTATTCCAACCATATCTTCCCTATTACTGTCCACATCTCTACCGAAGCCAATATCCTAGCCGATCACCTCAGCCGGCTACCAAGGAGAACCCACGAATGGGCTCTGAACGATGTCATATTCCGGCGGCTATGCCTATGATGGGGCACGCCTTCCATAGACCTCTTTGCATCCGATGCCAACAAGAAATGTGTCCGGTTCTGCTCCAGAGCCAGGAGGGACTGCACCTCTCTGGGAGATGCATTCCTGATGGACTGGTCTCACAATCTCCTTTATATGTTCCCTCCTTTACCTCTCATCCAGAGAGTAATTATCCATCTTCGACAAGACAGAGCCAACGCGATCCTAATAGCCCCATATTGGCCCCGCCAACCATGGTTCACTCACCTGGTCTCAATGTCATCGGACATGTTCCGTCTTCCTCTTCGCCCAGATCTCCTCTCACTCGACCACAGCCTTGTCTATCACCACGACATCACCTCCCTTAGTCTTGCAGCTTGGAGGATACTCCCGACGTGATGTAGGTTCTCCTTTGGGCTCGTAAACCTTCCACCACTCTCCCGTATGAAAACAAATGGAAATCCTTCCTGAAATATACTCATGACAATTACTTACCTGCTGTACTTGTCTCCCTGAAGACCCTACTTATTTATCTCTTTCATCTCTTCAGCTTTGGTCTCTCCCTCTCCTTGCTGAAGGTCTACTTATTTATTTATTTATTGGATTTTTACCCCACCTCTCTAGACCATGTCTACTTGGGGCAGCTTACAAAATAAAACAGAACAGTACAAAAATATATAAAATCATAAAAATTACAGTTACAGTTTCAATTAGAACAATTAATTTAAAGAAAGGATTACCAAGATGGAATAACGTAAGAAAGGAAAAAATAAGAAAGACTTAGTTGGCTGGAGGGAAGGCCTGCTTGAATAGCCAAGTATTTAACTGGCTTTTAAAAACACCCAGCGAGGGTGCCAGCCGAATTTCTGTTGGGAGGCTGTTCCACAGCTGAGGGGCCACGGCCGAGAAGGCCCGGTTTCTTGTTTTTTCCTTCCGGGCCTCTCTCGGCGTCAGACCCCTCAGCCGCCCCTGCTGGCTATATCGGGTGATTCGGGTAGATCTGGGTGGGAGAACACGATCTGCCAAATATTGAGGTCCCAAACCGTTTAGGGCTTTATAAATGATCATTAGCACTTTGAAGTCAACGCGGAAATGGATGGGCAACTAGTGCAAAGCAGCCAGAGTGGGGGAGATATGCTGGTGTTTTCTCACCCCACTAAGAAGCCTGGCTGCCGCATTCTGGACCATCTGAAGTTTCTGCGTCAGCCTCAAAGGCAGCCCCACGTAGAGTGTGTTACAATGGTCTAATCTGGTGATTACAAGCGCATGGACAAGAGTAGTGAGGGCCCCCCCATCAAGATATGGTCGCAGCTGGGCAATCCGCCATAGATGAAAATAGGCAGAGCGGACCACGGACGCCACCTGGGTTTCCGTGGTAAGCACTGGGTCCAGATGTATCCCCAAGCTGCGGACCTCACTCTTTGCAGCAAGGGTCATCCCCCCAAAGAAAAGGGAGTCACCCAGACCGCTGATGGAAGTACCACCCACCCTCAAGACCTCCGTCTTGTCCAGGTTCAGCCTCAACCCGTTTGATCACATCCACTCCAGTACAGTCTCCAGGAAGCACTGAAGGGACAGAACGGCACCCACCGTGGTAGATGAAAAGGAGATGTAGAGCTGTGTGTCATCAGCATACTGGTGACACGATGTCCCACACGCCCTGATGACCCCACCCAGTGGCCTCATGTAAATTTTAAACAGCATTGGAGAGATGATCAACCACTGTGGGACCCCACAGTTGAGGCTCCATGGGGCTGAGATACTCTCTCCAAGCTGCACTCTCTGGGGCCGGTCCTCCACAAAGGAACAGAGCCAAGCAAGTGCTAGGCCACTGTGACGGACAGGTCAGGAACCACTCCTGTCCATCACAATGGAACCCTGATTCAGGAGCCAATGGCTGTACAGAAAAGGCGGGACTGGGGATATAAAAGAGAATGGATGACAGTTAAAGAGCAGTTTGGAGCTAGAGAGGATTTCAGTTAGAGTCTGAGTTTGGAGTTAGTTAGAGAGGATTTCAGTTAGAGTTAGGGATGAGAGTTAGAGTTAAGGATGTCAGTTAGAGAGAAGCAGTTTAGGCAGTTGGGATCAGTCTTGTGTTAGAGAAGAGTAATAGAGAGATAGGGAATAAGAAAAGAAATGAATAAATACTTGGATTAACATGATTCTACATAAGCAAATACAAATGTTAACAAAGCACAGTTGATTGAATAAATGAAATAAAACCATCCAGGATTTACTTTACTTGATTTACCTGTGAACATTTTAATAAACATTGTTTTATTGAATAACACTGATTGAAGAGTTATATTTGACATAGTGAGGAGAAATCCTCTGGTGGCAGCAGAAAAGAGTGGAAAAAAATTGTCACTCCCAAAAGTGAACCTGGGTTGTGTGGAGAAACAAACAGGGGAATGCGACCCATGATTTCCTTGTTGCAATCTATGGAAACAAATGGGGCCTAATACTGAGCAGTGATTTGGGGATGATCCTACATAAAAATCATGTGGATCCATGAGGATCTCTGTATCAGATCCATTTTTTACACACCTCTCTCTTTACAACTGATTTTACCAAAGACTACTTACCTTATAAACTTCCAGGCAACATCTGGCTAACATCTATGCTTCTTCAGAGAGCTGCTGAAATAGGCACATACACAATATGGCCGTTGTGATAATCACAAGTGAATTAACAGGAAAGAAAAGAAGGAAGATCAAGCATGCTGCTACCTCCTACTTAAAGTAAAAAAAGAGGCAGCAGCCTGGGAAACCAATGCCAAAAAAGCAGGTGGATTCTGTCCAGATACTCAAGCATGGAGGCAGGAAGCTGAAACCACCGACTGCGGAATGCAACTTGGATTACTTTTCCAATGCCTGCCAATTGCTGCCAAGCCTGGCTGAAAAGTGTTGCAGGCATGGTGATGCAGTGCCAAGCAGTCTGAAGAAAAAGGAATCAGGAGAAAGTTTTTGGCAGACATTTCGGAGACAGTGCATTTGCATCAGACTTCCAGTATGTCACTGGCTCCTGAATGGATCTTTTAAAATATTTTCACAGGCCAGATATAAAATGGTTTGGCCAGGAAGGAATTAAATACCTTCTTTCCTATTGAATGCTGTGGCAGGGTTAAAAGTTACACACCTCTGACATGTGCCCTGTATAGGTGCCTGGCTGACTCCAGACACATTCTGATTGGTCAGAAGGCTATGCTATGCAAATAGGCAAGTCCCTTAAAATGTTCAAAGTTATTTAAAAAGTCAGCATATTCTAAAGGTTTTCAGGTTGTAAAAACACTACTTAAAAA